>NC_092715.1:73367283-73667283 GCF_047496885.1 Scyliorhinus torazame | reverse complement strand
GGGAGCCAGAGAGACATGGGGAGAAAAGGGGAGGGGAGGGGAGCAGGAAGCAGGAAGCCCACCTCCCTAAACCCACAAAGTCAACAGCAAAAGCCGTAGAAAAGAGGAGAGGACCTCAGCAGTAGGACACCCAGGGTGGAAGAGGGGGCTACCAATGAGGGGACAGGGAATGGGGGGGCAGGGAGGAGGTTGGGGGAGAAGGGGAGAATGTATGTTCAGAAATATGTATGCAAATAAGAAACTGTACAACATGTAAATACCAGATAAACCATCCGTTAAAAGTATAATTCTGTAAAATTGAAAAATGCCAATAAAAACATTTTTAAAAAAAAGTTTAAGCTGTGACTTACTTGCAGGGTATTTTCAAGAATCAGTTGTTTGTAGCACAGACACAGTGGGTTGAATGACCTCCTCTGTGCCATAAATTTCTATAAGTTTCTAGGAGAGAGGGAGATCTCTCCCCGGAGCCTACCAAGGGAAACATCCCACGAACCATCTTGCTCCCCCTACCCCTGAGGGAGACCGTCATGAAGGGAAGAGACTGAACCTTCCAAGAGAGAACCTCATTAGTGGGAGCAGGTTTGACTGTTCTGCATCTTAGTTTTCTTGGGGGTCTATTGTCAGACATTAGGTCCTTCGTTACTTCATTCAAGAGGTCAAACACCTGTCTTAGGCAACCTCTCAGGACTCTATCTTGGGGACCTGCCTCAATTTGGAGATGGAAGTTTTTCAGATGGTCTCATCCCTAAAATTAGGAGCCATTGTACCCAAATAGGGCATAACATAATTTTAGTATACAGCTCTGAATCATTAGAGTTTAAATAAGCCACATGTGAGGTTTACAGACCAACAGTCAATCAAGATTAGTTTATGTTTGGAAAAAAATCAATAAGATAGATGCTGAGATGTTGTTTCCCATGGCTGGAGAGATTAGAACTAAAGGTCATTAGTTTGAGTATACTAGGTGGCCGAGCAGCACGGTGGCGTAGTGGTTAGCACTGCTGCCTCACGGCACCGAGGTCCCGGGTTCAATCCCGGCCCCAGGTCACTGTCTGTGTGGAGTTTGCACATTCTCCTTATGCCTGCATGGGTCTCACCCCCACAACCCAAGAATGTGCAGGGTAGGTGAATTGGCCACGTTAAATTGCCCTTTATTTGGAAAAAAAGAATTGGGTACTCTAAATTTTAAAAACACAAGGTTGTAAAGAAGGCATATGGAATGCTCTCCTTCATTGGCAGAGATATGGAATATAAACATAGGGATATAATGTTGGAATTGTACAAAACACCGGTGAGGCCATAATTGGAGTTTTGTGCGCAGTTCTGGTCACCACAACACAGGAAGGACATAACTGCTCTGGAGAGAGTGAAGAGGAGTGTAGCACCATCGATCACACACGAGGCGAGACGTAGAGAACTTCAATCGAGGCTTTATTGAGCAGACGTGTTCCCCAGCAGCTCAGTCACAGAATGCAGCTGCTGGGAGCAAACCGGGTTCTTATACCCCGCCTATCTGGGTGGAGCCCAGTAGGCGGCAGATCCAATCAGGACCCAGCATCTGTCCTCCAATAGCTCCTCGGCATTCATGGTGTACCGTATTACCCCTAATACATACCACCACATTCTCCCCTTGTTAAAAAAGAACCCGGCGGGGTGGTGGGTGGTATGGTGGTCGGGGTTTACAGGGTCGGTGCCTTAACCATTGAACTATATACAACCATGCCGCTTTTACTGGGCCACTGAATTATTCACATTTTACCCGATTAGCAGCGTTAACTATCTACAACAATGCCGCTTTACTGGGCCACTGAATTATATACATCTTAAGTCGACTCGATGAGTCGAGATGGTGCTCTGGTCGCCCTTTCCGATCGTCTCAGCCCGGGTGGTGGTGATGGTGGTGGTGCTGGCTCGGGTCCGGTCGACTCTGGGAGCATCGCGCTGTCCCTCTCTGTTTCCTTACTCCTGGGCGGGCCTGGGAGGAGAACCGATTCCCCCGGGAAGGGGGTGGCTGTGGGGTGCACCGGCGGGAGTGAGGGCGAGGTGATTTGTGTTGGGGTGGGGGGGGGTGGGAGCTCCGGCGGGCGCCAGGTCCCGCAGAGAGACCGTGTCCTGTCGGCCGTCTGGGTACGCCACGTAGGCGTACTGCGGGTTTGCATGGAGTAGATGTACTTTTTCCTCCAGTGGGTCTGATTTGTGCGCCCACACATGTTTCCGGAGCAGGATGGGTCCTGGGGCTGCCAGCCAGGTCGGAAGTGACGTTCCAGAAGTGGACTTCCTAGGGAAGACAAGGAGGCGCTCGTGAGGCTTTTGGTTCGTGGTGGTACACAGCAGGGACCGGATAGAATGAAGGGCATCTGGGAGGACTTCCTGCCAGCGGGAAGTTGGGAGACTCCTAGACCGTAGAGCCAGTAGAACGGTCTTCCAGACCATTCCGTTCTCCCTCTCTACCTGCCCGTTCCCCTGGGGGTTGTAGCTGGTCGTCCTGCTCGAGGCTATGCCCTTGCTGAGCAGGAATTGACGCAGCTCGTCACTCATGAAGGAGGACCCCCTATCGCTATGGATGTAGGCGGGGAAACCGAACAGGGTAAAGATGGTGCAGAGGACTTTAATGACCGTGGCCGCGATCATGTCAGGGCAGGGGATGACGAAGGGGAAACGGGAGTACTCGTCAACGATGTTAAGAAAGTACGTGTTGCGATCGGTGGAGGGGAGGGGGCCTTTGAAATCCAAACTGAGGCGTTCAAAGGGACGGGAAGCCTTTATCAGGTGACCTCTATCTGGCCTGAAAAAATGCGGTTTGCATTCTGCGCAGATTTGGCAGTTCCTGGTGACTGTTCGGATGTCCTCGACGGAGTACGGGAGGTTGCGGGCCTTTATGAAGTGGTAGAAACGAGTGACCCCCGGGTGGCAGAGGTCCTCGTGGAGGGCTTGGAGACGGTCCACTTGTGCGTTGGCACATGTGCCGCGAGAGAGGGCATCGGACGGCTCGTTCAGCTTTCCGGGACAGTACAAGATCTCATAATTGTAGGTGGAGAGTTCGATCCTCCACCGCAGGATCTTGTCGTTTTTTATCTTGCCCCGCTGTGCATTATCGAACATGAAGGCTACCGACCGTTGGTCAGTGAGGAGAGTGAATCTCCTACCGGCCAGGTAATGCCTCCAATGTCGCACAGCTTCCACTATGGCTTGGGCCTCCTTTTCTACTGAGGAGTGGCGAATTTCTGAAGCGTGGAGGGTCCGGGAGAAAAAGGCCACGGGTCTGCCCGCTTGGTTGAGAGTGGCCACCAGAGCTACGTCGGATGCGTCGCTCGCGACTTGGAAGGGGAGGGACTCGTCGATGGCGCGCATCGTGGCCTTTGCGATATCCGCTTTGATGCGGCTGAAGGCCTGGCGGGCCTCTGTCGACAGGGGAAATGTAGTGGACTGGATTAGTGGGCGGGCCTTGTCTGCGTATTGAGGAACCCACTGGGCGTAATAAGAAAAGAAGCCCAGGCAGCGTTTCAGGGCTTTGGCACAGTGGGGGAGAGGGAACTCCATGAGGGGGCGCATGCGTTCGGGGTCGGGGCCTATCACTCCATTACGCACTACGTAGCCCAAGATGGCTGGACGGTCGGTGCTAAACACGCATGTTTTCTCGTTGTAGGTGAGGTTGAGTGCGTTAGCGGTCTAGAGGAATTTGTGGAGGTTGGCGTCGTGGTCCTGCTGGTCGTGGCCACAGATGGTGACGTTGTCGAGGTACGGGAACGTGGCCCGTAAACCGTGCTGGTCAACCATTCGGTCCATCTCCCGTTGGAAGACCGAGACTCTGTTCGTGACGCCGAATGGAACCCTTAAGAAGTGGTATAGCCGCCCGTCTGCTTCGAAGGCAGTGTACTTGCGGTCACCGGGGCGAATAGGGAGCTGGTGGTAGGCGGACTTAAGGTCCACGGTGGAGAAGACCTTGTACTGTGCAATCTGATTGACCATGTTGGATATGCGGGGAAGAGGGTACGCATCTAGCTGCGTGTACCTGTTGATGGTCTGACTGTAGTCTACGACCATCCTCTGCTTCTCCCCTGTCTTCACAACTACCATCTGGGTTCTCCAGGGACTATTCCTGGCCTGGATTATGCCTTCCTTCAGCAGCCGCTGGACTTCGGACCTGATAAACGTCCGGTCCTGGGTGCTGTACCATCTGCTCCTAGTGGCGACGGGTTTGCAATCCGGGGTGAGGTTCGCAAACAAGGAGGGCGGTCCGACCTTGAGTGTCGCGAGGCCGCAGATAGTCAGTGGGGATATAGGGCCGCCAAATTTGAATGTTAAGCTCTGGAGGTTGCATTGGAAGTCCAACCCCAGGAGGGTGGGAGCGCAGAGGTGGGGGAGGACATACAGCCGGTAATTCTTGAACTCTCTCCCCTGCACCGTTAGGTTTGTGATGCAGAACCCTTTGATTGCAACGGAGTGGGACTCCGCCGCCAGGAATAATTTTTGGGTGCTTGGCCGAATTACAAGGGAACAGCGTCTTACCGTGTCCGGGTGAATAAAACTCTCCGTGCTTCTCGAGTCGATCAAACACGGCGTCTCATGCTCGTTCACCAGCACATTTGTCGTTGTCGTCTGGAGCGTCCGGGGCTGCGACTGGTCGAGGGTCACCGATGCCAAACGTGGTTGGTGCATCAGATCATTGTCTTCAGGCAGTGTGGAGCCGTCCACGCTGGGGTCCTTGCCTGTCAGCCAAGATGGCGGCATCCATGGATCGCACGCGGCCGGGGTTGGACAAAATGGCCGCTCCCATGGGTCGCACGTGGCCGGGGGTGGACAAAATGGCCGCTCCCATGGATCGCACGCGGCCCGTGGGTAGGAAGATGGCGGCGCCCGCCCCCCCCCCTCGTGGTGTCCGAGGTCCAAAATGGTGGCGCCCGTTGGCCGCCGGTGAGTCGCTGGGGTGGGGGTTGAGCCCGTGGTCCCGTTTCTTCCCCGCAGATAGCGGCGACCCCACGGGACTGGCACACTGCTGCGTAGTGCCCCTTTTTGCCGCAGCTTTTGCAGGTGGCCGAGCGGGCCAGGCAGCGCTGGCGGGGGTGTTTCGGCTGCCCGCAAAAGTAGCAGCGGGGCCCTCCCTGGTTGTCTGGGATTTTGGCTGCGCACGCTTGCGGAGGGGTGGGGGGTGCCGGGGGGTCGGTCGCGGCAGGGTCCACGGAGCCCAAGGGGCTGTAGTGCGGTCGGGGGCATAGGCGCGGGTGTTTTGGGAGGCCACGTCGAGGGAGGCTGCAAGGACCCGTGCCTCTGTGAGTCCGAGAGAGTCTTTCTCTAAAAGTCTCTGGCGAATTTGCGACGATGCCAAACCTGCTACGTAAGCGTCTCTGATCAGGAGGTCCGTATGTTCGTTCGCCGTTACCGCTGGGCAGTCGCAGTTTCTTCCAAGGATCGTTAGAGCATTGAAGAATTCGTCTAGCGATTCCCCGGGGATTTGTCATCTCGTCGCGAGCTGGTAGCGTGCGTAGACCTGGTTGACGGGCCTAATGTAGGTCTGTTTCAGCAAGTTGATCGCCGCTGGGAATTCTTCCGCGTCCTCGATGAGTGAGTAGATTTCGGGACTCACCCTGGAATGCAGGACCTGCATCTTCTGGTCTTCCGTTGGTCTGCCGGGGGCCGTTCGGAGGTATCCCTCGAAGCACGCCAGCCAGTGCTTAAACGCCGATGTTGCGTTAGCTGCTTGGAGGCCGATTCACAGGCACTCCGGGGTGGTCCGGAGCTCCATATTCCTTTTTAAGTCTGCTCAATAAATTGTAGCACCATCGATCACACACGAGGTGAGACGTAGAGAACTTCAATTGAGGCTTTATTGAGCAGGCTTGTTCAGACTTGTTCCCCAGCAGTTCAGTCACAGAATGCAGCTGCGGGGAGCAAACCGGGTTCTTATACCCCGCCTATCTGGGTGGAGCCCAGGTAGGCGGCAGATCCAATCAGGACCCAGCATCTGTCCTCCAATAGCTCCTCGGCATTCATGGTGTACCGTATTACCCCTAATACATACCACCACAAGGAGGTTTACAAGAATGTTGCCAGGGCTAGCAAAGTGTAGCTATGAGGAGATATTGGATAGGTTGGGATTATTTTCCAAGGGACAAAGAAAGCTGAGGGGTGATTTGATGGAGGGGTATAAAATTATGTGGGGAAGTGATAGAGTGGGCAGGATAAAATTGTTTCCTTTGGTGGAAAATTCTAGAACCAGGGGTCATAGAAGCAGATATGTGGCAGAAGGTGTAGAGGGGACACAAAGAAGAACTTTTTTTACCCAGAGGGCAGTAGGAGTCTGGAATTCGCTGGCTGAGTTGGTGATGGAGGCAGAGACGCGAAACTCTTTTAAAAAGAGTTTTTAACTCGCAATTCTGCAACTCATCCGCTTCATTCTGGATCACAACGTCTTCACCTTCGACAACAAGTTCTTCATCCAGACACACGGAACAGCCATGGGGACCAAATTTGCACCCCAATATGCCAACATCTTCATGCACAAGTTTGAACAAGACCTACTCACCGCACAGGACCTTCAACCGACGTTATATACCAGATACATCGATGAAATTTTTTTCCTTTGGACCCACGGCGAAGAATCACTGAAACGACTACACGATGACATCAAAAGTTCCATCCAACCATCAGACTCACCATGGACTACTCTCCAAAATCAGTTGCATTCTTGGACACACTCGTCTCCATCAAGGACGGTCACCTCAGCACTTCGCTTTACCGCAAACTCACGGATAACCTCACGATGCTCCACTTCTCCAGCTTCCACCCTAAACACATTAAAGTAGCCATCCCCTATGGACAAGCTCTCCGTATACACAGGATCTGCTCAGATGAGGAGGAGTGTAACAGAGACGTTGAAAGATGCCCTCGTACGAACGGAATATGGCGCTCGACTCATCGATCGACAGTTCCAACGCGCCACAGCAAAAAACCGCACCGACCTCCTCAGAAGACAAACATGGGACACAACCGACAGAATACCCTTCGTCGTCCAGTACTTTCCCGGAGCGGAGAAACGACGACATCTTCTTCACAGCCTTCAACACATCATCGATGAAGATGAACATCTTGCCAAGGTCATCCCCACACCCCCACTACTTGCCTTCAAACAACCGCGCAACCTCAAACAAACCATTGTTTGCAGCAAACTACCCAGCCTTCAAGAAAGTGACCATGACACCACACAACCCTGCCATGGCAATCTCTGCAAGACGTGCCAGATCATCGACATGGATACCACCATTACACGTGAGAACACCACCCACCAGGTACGCGGTACATACTCGTGCGACTCGGCCAATGTTGTCTACCTCATACGCTGCAGGAAAGGATGTCCCGAAGCGTGGTACATTGGCGAGACCATGCAGACGCTGCGACAACGAATGAACGGACATCGTGCGACAATCACCTGGCAGGAATGTTCCCTTCCAGTTGAGGAACACTTCAGCAGTCAAGGGCATTCAGCGTCTGATCTCCGGGTAAGCGTTCTCCAAAGCGGCCTTCAGGACGTGTGACAACGCAGAATCGCCGAGCAGAAACTTATAGCCAAGATCCGCACACGAGTGCGGCCTCAACCGGGACCTGGGATTCATGTCGCATTACATTCATCCCCCACCATCTGGCCTGCGAAATCCTACCAACTGTCCTGGCTTGACACAATTCACACCTCTTTAACCTGGGGTTACCCCATCTCTGGATCTGTAAAGATTCAATCACCTGCTAATGCTTGCATTCCAAGCATTGTCTGGCATCTTTGAATTTGTCTATATATATGTTTCTGGAACATACCTCTTCATTCACCTGAGGAAGGAGCAGCGCTCCGAAAGCTAGTGACATCGAAACAAACCTGTTGGACTTTAACCTGGTGTTGTAAAACTTCTTACGGTCTTTTAAAAAGCACCTGGATCTGCACCTTAAGTGCTGTAAGCTACAGGGCTATGGGCCGGGTGCAGGAAGGTGGGGTTAGAAAGGGCACCTGGGTGTCCTCAGGCTGGCACGCACAAGATGGGCTGAAAGGCCTCCTTCGGTGCTGTATCATTTTTCTATGGTTCTATGTTTGGAAGATTTACTGGGAAGTGTCCCGCTCCTCCGTTATCCCAATTTAAACAAGTGCTTTTCAGAGATAAGACCATTCGGGCAAGAGATCCAATTTGGGAAGGAAACCCGATGATAATTGGCAGGCAGTCTCTGGGAAGAAATGTAACCTTCTGTCTCTCGCCATTCATTTCACAAAGCAATGTCTTTGAATGGAGATTCCACCCTCTCTGTAAATAGAGGCTGGGTTGTGCTTTAGATGATAATCTTTGGGAACAATGCTGTCTGAGTGTGTGTGTGTGTGCATCCTCGCATTGCCGGCTGGGTGAGATTCACTCACTCACAAATCCAATGGGAGCACGTTGGCGGCCGCCTGCACGCTGCTTGCGTGCTGCTCCCTTCCTGCTCCCACATCGGAGCCTCTCTTGTGGAGTCAGAGCCAGAGAGTGAGAGGGATGGCGAGTTTATTAAAAATTGTGCCTTCTTTAGTCGGCGGAAGCTCCCGGAGCCTCCCCAGTGTCTGCACTGTCCAACGAAGAGACTGTGAGTCAGCCTGAAACCATTCAGCACAATTAACTCCGAAACTTTAGCCCCGCTTTTGCTGTCGATTTTGCGACGTGACGGCTTACACACAAAGGTCTGCCTTGAGCTGGGCTGCCGGCGTTGTTGTTGGCAGGTTTATTATTTGTTAGTTATTATTAGATTTCTAATGTAATTTCGGGTCAGATTGAACGCTACGAGAGCGTTCAATTCAGAAAAGATACTTCTTCCAGGAGTCCCATAACGATGCCAGTGGTGGCTGCGGACGTACTGTGCAGGAATCCAACTTTACTAACTTGTAATGGGTCATTATGGTTCAATGCAAAACTGAGTTAAAGCAGTTTTGTTGAAAAATCCCCTTATAGGCATATCTCCTTTTTCAAAAAAAATCTTAGCCCTCGTGCCATGCTTTTGTCAATACTTTGTGACTCAGGGTTTTACCCATTCCAAATTCCTGTGTCTCCGTTTGTAATACTATTCACCCACAAACGTGTGCTGTAAAATACTCAATTTGGCCGCTGGGTTCTGATGTGTTATGTACTCTGGGATAACACAGGCTGCAACTTGATGCAGCTTTGACCAAAGGACACTCCAGACTTTGAAGTAAGTTCAATGTGATTTATTGAACCATTAGCACAGTTCTCTAGGAGTTCGACTCTTCTGCTAATCTGGAAAGAGAAAGAGCATGTGTGCCCTGTCCTTGTATATGGGTTGCCCCCTTGTGGTAGTGTCGCCTCTGGGTGTCTTGACTGCCCATTGGTCGTGTCCTATTCTAAGTGTTCATTAGCTGTATGTCTGCATGTCATGACGTTTCTGGTGCTCCCTGTAGTGTTTACTTAGTTGTAGTGTATTTACATTAACCCCTTGTGTATTTACAGTGCTGCATATTACCACAGGTTCTTTGCATATCAATGAATGGGATTGTTAACTCTCAATTTATTCCAGGAGGTTTCATTACACAATATCCAGTAACCAAATTTCACCTGATGCCATTGATCGCCTAAAACATCCAGCCTTGCATCAATTGGAAAGTGGGAAAGAAAACTCTTCATTACCCAATCAGATGATTCTTGACTGTCAATCAGCTGTTTCCACATCTCCAATATTTTTTATAACTAATAAACAGGAGAGATCCATCAAGGCTAATATTTCAGTGTGACACTGAGAGTGCTGTAGTGTTAGAGGTACTGTCTTTTGGATGAGATGGTAAACCAAGGTTCAGTCAGATCCCTCAAGTGAACATCAATGATCTCAAGGCGGCCAGGTAGCACAGTGGTTAGCACTGTTCCTTCACAACGCCAGAACCCCAGGTTTAATTCCCGGCTTGGGTCGCTGTCTGTGCGGAGTCTGCACGTTCTCCCTGTGTCTGCGTGGGTTTCCTCCAGGTGCTCTGCATTCCTTCACAACCAAAAATGTGCAGGTTAGGTGGATTGGCCATGCTAAATTGTCCTTAGTGTCCAAAAGGTTTGGGTGGGTTTACGGGGATAGGGTGGAGGCATGGGTTTAATTAGGGTGCGCTTTCCAAGGGCCGGTGCAGACTCGATGGGCTGAATGGCCTCCTGTATTGTAGATTCTATGATTCTGTAGATTCTATGATAATATGAGGAAGAACAGGGGAGTTAGTCCTGGTGTTCCTACCAATCAAGTCAACATTCTCAAAACAGATTATCTGGGCATGTACGTTGCTGTTTGCGGAAACTTGCTGTGCGTGTGTGTGTGCACGCAAATTGGCTGCCATGTTTTCTAAATTTCAACCTGACTTCACTTCACAAAAGCTACATGATTGGCAGTAAAGCAGTTTGGGACATCCTGAGGCAGTGAAAGATGCTATGCAAATAGAAGTCTTTCTATTTTGGAGAATTGGTGATCTAACCTATAAACAGTTCCAGAGTTCCTCTCTGAAACATCACAGCAAATCTGTCTGCCATCTTTTTCTTGTTGAGGTTATTTTTTTTCTCTCTGATTGTATTTCTTTGCAGTTTGTGTCACCCTTTTATCTTTTCATCTTCTGCTCAGCTGCACATGGGAGTAGGAGTAAGAATGGGAGAGCAGTGGGAGGAGACTGAATAGTGAGGGGTGCAGGCAGACAGTTCTGCAGCTGCAGACATGACTCCAGGATGATGTGTTGCCTCCCTGGTGCCAGGATCAAAGATGTCACTGAATGGCTGCAGTGCATTCTGAAGGGGTGGACAGTCAGAGGGCGTAGTTCACATTGTTAGCAACAACATAGGTAAAAAGAGGGATTAGGTAGAGCAACAGGAATTTACGGAGCTAGGTCATAGATTGAAAAGCAGGACCTCATAGGTTGTAATCTCTGGATTACTCCTGGTGCCATGTACTAGTGAGTAAAGGAATAGGATGGTAGAGCAGGTGAATGCGAAGCTGAAGAGATGGTGCAAGAGGGAGGGCTTTAGGTTTCTGGATTACTGGAAACATTTCTGGGGAAGGTGAGACCTGTGCAAGTCAAATGGGTTGCATCAGAATGGGACCTATATCCTTGCAGGGAGGTTTGCTAGTGCTATGGTGGGGGGTAAACTAATTTTGCAGGGATATGGAGTACAGAGTGAAGGAATAGCAGGGGATGATGCATAGCTAAGTATTGAAGAAAATAAATCAGTCTGGAAGGCAGAGCAAGGATAGGCATGTTAAGCCACAAGGGAATATGGCATGGCTATCTGGCATTTTAATGCAAGGAGTCTTACAGAGAAGGCTGATGAACTGAGGGTGTTGATGGGTGTATGGTATTATTACAGTACGAAGTCTTACAACACCAGGTTAAAGTCCAACAGGTTTGTTTCGATGTCACTAGCTTTCGGAGCGCTGCTCCTTCCTCAGGTGAATGAAGAGGTATGTTCCAGAAACACATATATAGACAAATTCAAAGATGCCAAACAATGCTTGGAATGCGACCATTAGCAGGTGACCAGATCTCTGGATCTGTAAAGATTTAATCACCTGCTAATGGTCGCATTCCAAGCATTGTTTGGCATCTTTGAATTTGTCTATATATGTGTTTCTGGAACACATATATATACCTCTTCATTCATGATGTTTAACCTGCTTGGGGCAGCACGGTAGCCTTGTGGATAGCACAATTGCTTCACAGTTCCAGGGTCCCAGGTTCGATTCCGGCTTGGGTCACTGTCTGTGCGGAGTCTGCACATCCTCCCCGTGTGTGCGTGGGTTTCCTCCGGGTGCTCCGGTTTCCTCCCACAGTCCAAAGATGTGCAGGTTAGGTGGATTGGCCATGATAAATTGCCCTTAGTGTCCAAAATTGCCCTTAGTGTTGGGTGGGGTTACTGGGTTATGGGGATCGGGTGGCGGTGTTGACCTTGGGTAGGGTGCTCTTTCCAAGAGCCGGTGCAGACTCGATGGGCCGAATGGCCTCCTTCTGCACTGTAAATTGTATGCTAATGATAACTTAGCAGGTCCTCAATTGTGGTCGCATGGGTGGAACTTAAGAACAAAAAGGGGGGAATTACATTGCTGGGAGTATACTATAGGCCCCCAGACAGTCAGGGAGGGATAGACGAGTAGATGTGTAGGAACATCTCAGAGAAGTCTAAAAACAATAGGGCAATAATAGTAGGGGATTTTTAACTTCCCCAATATTAATTGGGATAGGAAAAGTATGAAAGGCTTAGAAGGGTGGAATTCTTAAAATGCATCCGGGAGATGGTTTTGAGCAGATAGAAAGTCCTACAAGGGAGGAAGCGGTACTTCACCTAATTTTAGAAAATGAAGCTGAGCAGGTGGTAAAAGGGGGAGCATTTCAGTGATAGTGACCATAAATAGTGTGTGTGGGGGGGGGGGGGGGGTCCAGAACTAGGTGTCATAGTTTGAGGCTAAGGGGTAAACATTTTAGGACTGAGATGAGGAGAAATTTCTTCACCCAGAGAGTAGTATTGTGTAATTTCAAGAAGGAATTAGATATATCTCTTGGGCTAAAGGAATCAAGGGATGTAGGGGGAAGGCGGGATCAGGGTATTGAACCTGATGATCAGCCATGATCATAATGAATGGCAGATCAGGTTCGAAAGGCCATTTAGCCTCCTCCTACTTCTATTTTCTACGTATGTTTCTGGATAAGGGGCTGGTTTAGCTCACTGGGCTAAATCGTTGGCTTTTAAAGCAGACCAAGGCAGGCCAGCAGCACGGTTCAATTCCCGTACCAGCCTCCCCGAACAGGCGCTGGAATGTGGCGACTAGGGGCTTTTCACAGTAACTTCATTGAAGCCTACTCGTGACAATAAGCAATTTTTAAAAAAATCTGTCCAAAAGTAGCCTGGGAGCTGCTACTTGTAGAAAAATCCACATCAGAGTAGGACCCATTAGGGACCAAAGTGGCAATCTGTGAAGAGTCGAAAGAGGTAGGTGAGGTATTAAATAAGTATTTTGCATCTGTGGTCACTGTGGAGAAGGATGGTGTAGGCATAGGAAGCAGGGAGGGGGGACTGTGATACAATTCAACAGATTAGCATTGAAAGGGATGAGGTGTTAGCGGTTTTAGCAGGATTAAAAGTGGATAAATTCCCAGGCTTAGATGAGATGTATCCTCAGCTGCTGTGTGAGGCTAGAGAGGAGATTGCAGGGGCTCTGATGTAAATTTTCATATCCTCTCTGGCCACAGGTGAGGTGCCAGAGGATTGGAGGACAGCTAACATGGTACAATGATTCAAGAAGTGCAGGAGGGAAAAAACTGGTAATTGCAGGCCAATGAGTCTAATATCAATGGTAGGGAAATTATTGGAAACATTTTTGAGGGACAAAATTAATCTCCATTAGGAGAGGCAAGGATTAATCAAGGATAGTCAGCATAGCTTTGTCAAGGAGAGATCATGTCTAGCTAATTTTATTGAATTTTGTTGAGAAGGTGACTTGGTATGTAGATGAGGGCAGTGTAGTTGATGTAGTCTACATAGACTTCACTTAACAATATTCCACATGGAAGACTGATCAAGAAAATAAGAGCCCATGGAATTCAGGGAAATTTGGCAAATTGAATCCAAAATTGTTTTAATGGCAGGAGGCACAGGGTGTTGGTCGAAGGTTGTTTTTGTGACTGGAAATCTATGGCCAGTGGATTTCCGCAACAGTCCTGCAAACTTTAACACCGGGAAAGATCAGAGCAGCGATGTCAGACTATAACCTCCACAGTGCACGTACTGACTTAGACACTTGCCACTGTTCCTCCATTGCCAATAGATCCAAAATCCACGAGTGCCCTGCTGGGCACCATCATGGAAGTGGGGACAGCACAAGTTGGGAATTGCTTCAGAGAGGAGGCAGACCACTGCAATCTTAGGTTAGATTAAGTAATAAATGTAGCCTCGCCAGCATTGCTGACAGACATCCTAAGAACAAATTATTATAAGAAGACTACTCTATCGTGTTGTACAAATGAAACCTTCTCCAGCAGGAAAGCAAATATTGTTGTGAATGTTGATTGTGCAAACACTATTGAGTGTGACATGTCCAGTGAAAGTGGTCAGTGGGAAATGCCTCTGAGGTCTTAAAAGCAGAAATGGCATTTACGATTTGAAAGTGAGAGAGAACGGAGAGATGACACTTTTCATGAATGCTCAGTGAACAAACTCCCAGATTTTCTTAACTAACAATGCCAATTCTGTCAGCATGCTGAACCAACCAGAAATTGTGCAATCATCGAATATAAAGGAATAAGTGTCTTAAGGCAAGTAAAGATAATTGACACTTTTGATTAACTTTTGTGCAGTAAACAAATTACAATTGCATTATCTAAATTGTTTTAAGCAGTATTTTAACAATACAAGGTGACTGACCAGAAATAGATTTAAATGTTTACAACATAATAGTGACCGTTACTACACTGTACACTTTTTTTTAATTCAGGGGATGTGAGCGTTGATGGCAGGGCCAGTGTTTATTACCCATCCCTAACTGACCTTGAACTGAGTGATTTGCTAAGCCAGTTAGTCCGGTTTATTTTGTTATAACCGGTATGGTGAGATTTTATTGCAAAATACAGGGCGCAATTTAATGGTCACGCTGGGAGCAGCTCGCCATGGCGCAGCATGGCAGATAGAAGCTGGGAAACCGCACTCCCGCCATCCACACAGCTCACAAAGTCTCGCGATCTAACTCTATCTCGCCAGACGTTGTGATGTGAATCCCGTCCATTGTGGGTGGGACCACTTCTTAGCAAATCTGCATATTAAAGGAAGACGGCTAGTCTCACTGTGTAATGTGCAGATTCCTGAGTTACCTGAGATGTGGGATCAATCTCCCTCACCTTGGAGACATCAGAAGGAGTCATTCAGTACTGGCCTCCACAAACAGGGACCACACAGAATGGCACTCGTGGGGGTCTCCCAAGGGATCGGAGACCCAGGGTGCATGCCTTTTGGGCAGGATGGCACCATGGCACTTCCAGCCTGGCACCTTGACAGTGCCATCTGGGTGTCAGCCTGGAACTGCTAAGGTGCCCAGGTGGTGATGCCAAGCTGGCATTTGCGCAGGTACGATCGGGCCGGGGTGTCCGGTGCGGCGACGATTGGAGACCCTCCCATAGTGCGTTGGGGCTTGGCGGGGGTCAGCGGTCTCTTTTGGGGCTTTGGAGATCGGGACGGCGTTTAAAATGATGTCCCGAGCTCTCGCTACACTGAGGAGTTCTGGCGAGCAGAGCTTCTCATTATATAAAATGGGACTATGTCGCATTCCATGTTGAGATCCCTCCACAAACGCAAGTCGTGTTTTATAGCCTCGTGTTTCTCGGTGCTGTGACCACCGGGTGGAAACACGTGCTAAACGTACTCGCTCCGGGACTTTGTTCTCATTTAGATAAATCGCCCCAATAGTATCTAGCTTGTGATAATTAGAATACATGCATAGGATATCGAAGAAATGTTCCTAAAAAAAAAAAAGGCTCCAAGGCTTAAAATTGCAAATTGAAGGTTTATGATCGGAAAATGATTTAATGTAGTGACTATATCTTTTCAAATTTGTTATATGGAAACTGTACAGCATCAATCCTGGTGTTGTCTGCGCAGGACAAACATCAATGACACTAGATGCATGCTGCAGAGACAGATGTTGGTGCTCCTGTCAACAACATGTCCTTTCTATGACACAAACATTGCTACATTTTATTCCTAATGAAGATGCCTGAAATGTCCTCTGTGACAGCTGAGGATCTTCTCTCGGATACCGCCCATCAGTAAAGTACCATTGATTCATTCTGTGTGAACATTCCGAATGCTGACAGTTTTGTGAACTTGCATTCAGGTTAAATGCTACAGAAGCAACCTTTACAGGGGAAGCTAATAGTGCAATCCAACGGAGGTTATCAAGCGAGAAGGAAATGAAGAGGGTGAGGAGTGCTGCTGATTTGCCCATTTTCAATCTCTTCCGTTCAGATTTGTTTTGGGTATTCCAATCAGCAAAGCAGTACAGCAAAAGTGTGATGACAGGTAAAAGTGCCCATAGTAGGCTGTGCATACCAGGCGCATAAATTCAG
The DNA here is from genome assembly GCF_047496885.1 of Scyliorhinus torazame. Taxonomy (NCBI): domain Eukaryota; kingdom Metazoa; phylum Chordata; class Chondrichthyes; order Carcharhiniformes; family Scyliorhinidae; genus Scyliorhinus; species Scyliorhinus torazame. Next base: position 73,651,196 of record NC_092715.1, on the reverse strand, counting down.
ATATTGGTCAGGGTTTTGCAGTAAGTGTTGAAGCAAGAGTACTGATGGCTGACCTCAAAGGACTTCTCTCTAAGAGATCGTTTGATCTATGTAATGAGAACTGTAACCCTTTTGATATGTAATTGATTGTGTCATAGTTTAATGGGGATTCCCAGCTGCAGTGATGTCATTTACAGAATTTACAGAATCATAGAATTTACAGTGCAGAAGGAGGCCATTCGGCCCATCGAGTCTGCACCGGCTCTTGGAAAGAGCACCCTACCCAAGGTCAATACCTCCACCCTATCCCCATAACCCAGTAACCCCACCCAACACTAAGGGCAATTTTGGACACTAAGGGCAATTTATCATGGCCAATCCACCTAACCTGCACATCTTTGGACTGTGGGAGGAAACCGGAGCACCCGGAGGAAACCCACGCACACACTGGGAGGATGTGCAGACTCCGCACAGACAGTGACCCAAGCCGGAATCGAACCTGGAACCCTGGAGCTGTGAAGCAATTGTGCTATCCACAATGCTACCGTGCTATCAAACACTTGAAGCAGGCAATCATATTTAAAAATTCTCAGACCGCCAATGAGGAAAGGAAAAGCACCAAAATCAAATTATTTTTTCCAAAATATTACAGAGGGAAGTAAAGATTCACATGAGGTGAAGGTGGAAGCTGAAATATCATGGTAATTTTAAAAAAGTTTAACTATTTAAAAAGTCTAGATTAATATTCCAGTGATGAATCATAATGCAAACATGCAACAATATTCCTAATTTTTTTCAGGGTGAAATTAGCTGTCCATTCCTAGTTATTCCTCTGATTGACATAAAATCCAGTTAGACCTCATTGACCAAGGTTTAACTTTTAAGTGCGATACTGTATCGTGATATGAGAGCAGAAAGTTCGGATCAGATCAATTGATTTCACTGATTGCTGGCCCTGAGGAGGTTGGGAGCTTGGGACCACCATCGAAACTGCAGTAAATGACAGGCCGCAATTTCAAGACTTCCCTGTTCTTCTGCGCTTGCTCTAAATCTGGAAGTTTCTGTCCGATTCAGAATGGTGACGCTTTTCCAGGAAAAGACTCTGCAAATTCCAGACCATTATAGATTCCACTCGATCTAGGTATGCTATTGCACACAAGGTAACAAAACCAGTAGTTTTCAGATGACGAGATTAGAGAGCAGGAAATAATTGGACTGTGCGGGCAGACATAATTTGGTGCCCATTCATAGTCATACATTCTCATATTTTCATATATGTTTGATAAACGTAGTAATTTTGGAAGCAGGTAAGTAGAGTTGGTTCTTTGCAAGAACAAAGAACAAAGAAATGTACAGCACAGGAACAGGCCCTTCAGCCCTCCAAGCCCGTGCCGACCATGCAGTGCAGGCTGATGAGCTGGGAGATGTAAATTGTAATGGCAAGAGGTTACAATTGAATGTGACAAGTTTATATTGGCATTTTCTATTATAAATGTGGTCATCGCATCTTTTAATTTAAAAAGTCGACGTTGGAAGTTGGCAGACATAATACTTTTTAAGTGGTACAGATACATGAGATAGCAACTGAAATAATACTTTAAATGCAAAATGTGTTGAATTGATTGGAGTAACTTTTAGAAATAAAAATCTTTCCTATATCTATCATTGGATTCGATTTTATTGGGAAAGTCTTGCAACTTAAGACTTGGTTATGTATTTAACCTCATTCTGCCAGCGTTGTGTGACAATTCCTCTTAAGGTGGCAGTTTAGAATTGAAAATTTGGCTCTTGGTCAAGTTTATACTAGCATTCTGAATGACAAAAGCCTACTTAATTATTGGGCTGTGAAATAAATCACTAATGAATGCCACAGTGATTTATTTCACAGCCCAATAATGTTGTTCTTCTGTTCCCCTCGCCTACCAAACAGGTGCACCTGACTGTTGTTATGGGCCAGGGCTTAGAAACTCCAAAGTATATTATGAAGTCCACCTGACCGACAACCTTTCTGTTGAATTTGGCTAGGATGAGCACAAGATGAGCACTTCCCTTCAGGTGTGATTCATCAGTCTTCCTAGACACTTTAATCAAAACAAGATTTATTCTAAGAACTTAGTTAACATTTATATAAACACACAGCAAGAATGCTATCAATTACAAACATAAAGACACCACACAACTACAGTAATCTATGTGTAGCACTTAATGAATTCCCCCTTAACTGTTCCAATTCAAAATAAAATCCCCAAAACCGAAACAAACTTTTCAAGGGCATGGCCCAGCACTCTGCATTCTCACTTGAATGAGGCTGGCTTTCCCTGAGATTCTAACCCCGTCTCACCAGGTTTAAACCCTTCCGGAAAGTGAGCTATATCTTTTAAGTTACCAAAGCAGGTAGCTATAATCAATGGTTTGTTTTCTGGAACAACTCTTTAAAATGAAAATAGAGAGAGACAGGCCAAAACACTTCTTTTCTCTGTCTGCAGTCCACAGCAGTGAAACGTGAAAGTAAAACAAACCTCACAGCTCCACCCACAAAATGACATCACTGTCATTTTGTGATAAGACAAAAACCTTTCTTAAAGGAACACTCCCACGACACTATACACACATACAAGACATGTGCATGTGACTCTGTATACACACATGAAAGACATGTGTACGTGACTGTACGCACACATGCAAGTTCTTCAGTCTGCACACATATACATACAGACAGTTTGCCTTCCTTTGATAGTAAAGATTTCAGTAGGTGATTGACTGATGTCTCTTGTTATTTGTCTGCAGATGCCAAAAAACGAATCAAAGCAGAAAATCCGGTTGTGGAAATGGATGGAGATGAAATGACCAGAGTGATATGGAGCTTCATTAAAGAAAAGGTAGTTGTTGTGATGGACCAAATTCAAATGAGTGAAAATCCTTTGTGTTCTGTGCCATTCTCCTCCTCAATAGCTTTCAAGAACTATTTAATACTGCATCTGATTATTTCTGAAAGTTTAGAAAAATCACTGAGAAGCATTAATAGTGAAACAAAGTCGGAAATCAGCAGGAACTCTGCTACTTTCAAAAATCCTTTTTCAATACCAAATCATTTATTTTTCGTGGAGGTGATGAACATTGTAATTAACCTATCTGTCCAATCCACGTTTCCCTCTGTTATAGTGTCCAGTTAAGCACTTGTTGACCAAGTCATTTTTCCACCCAGGGCTAACATTGTTAACTATTTACTAATCTGATGTGACTCAATTTATCACTGTGAACTCAAGTCTTTTTAAAAAATGTAATGGCACATATTACTGCTTACAGAGCTTGCAGGGATTTCTCATTACTTCACAGTATCTATATTAACAGACATAAAGAATACCCACGATGGCTTGAAGCATAATGGTACAAAGACATGCAGGCCTGGAATCATAGAATCACTACAGTGCAGAAAGAGGCCATTTGGCCCATCGAGTCTGCACCAACCCTCTGTAAGAGCACCCTAACAAGTTCCACTCCCCCGCGCTATTCCCGTAACACCACCTAACCTGCACAACCCTGGACACAAAGGGGCAATATTATCATGTCCAATCCACCTGACCAGCACATCTTTGGACTGTGGGAGGAAACCGGAGCACTGGAGGAAACCCACGCAGATACAGGGAGAAAGTGCAAACTCCACACAGACAGTCACCCAAGGCCAAAAGTGAACATGGGTTCCTGGCGCTGTGAGGCAGCAGTGCTAACCACTGAAACATTACCTGAAAGTCTTGATCGGGAAAAAGCCCCAGAAAATGTTGGAAATATCCAGAGAAACATAGTTAATGTTTCAGGTCAAGGGCCTTTCTTCAGAACTGAGCTTGGTTACTGGGCGAGATAGTAGGGTTTGATAACTGGTCCAGTCTGAATTAGCTGTTTGCTGCAATTTGCCTCCTGGATTGGGGAAGGGGAAAATCATCCAAAACGTTCAGGGTATCAGCTTTTAACAGTGTTACATTTTGTATCAATTTTAGTTGCCTTTGTGCAAGTATCTAATTTGTGAATAATGGCACGTACCATTCTTCGCTGACAGTGTCATACAAGCAGGACAGTCAATCATTGCAGTAGTGACTCTTCTCTGACTCGATTAAAGAACGTGTCATTTGAATTTTTAATTTGAGTCTGAAATTCCATTTTGTTTCTACTCCATCCCTCTTTATCTCTTGAGGGAGTACAAATTATTGCAAAGGGACGTAAAGGTAGGACAGGGGATAGGTCAACCTGCTCTCAGAACTCTATTTTAGACTAGTAACTCCAAAGAGTTTCTCATCTTAGTCTAGTTACCATAGGCTAGCACTGAGGTAGGCGACTGAGAATTCTTCTTTATGTGCTGGTCTTTCATATGGTGGAGTGAAGGGGCGAAAATAAATTGCAGACCTACAGGAAAAGGATGGGGGTGTGGGACTAGCTGGAGCGCTCCTCCAGAGAGCTAGCATGCACAAGATGGACTGAATAGTTTCCTGTGTTGTAACAATTCTACAATTGTATGAAATGCGTGAAGTCGGTCATTTCCGAGAAACTTTCACCCTAGCGGTGCCACCCTGGCACTGCCACGTTGCCCAGGTTGCACTGGCAGGAGCCTTGCCAGGCTGGTGGTGCCAGGGTGCTCGGGTGCCAGGGATTGGGCCCGGGAGTTCCCTGCCCTTAAGAGGTGGGGTGAGGGAGGGCACTTGAGGACCCCCCTACGGTAAGTTGGGCGGTGGGGGGGGGGGGGTTTCCAGAGCCTGCGGTGGGGATGCAGAGGGGAGTCGAAAGATCAGGGCGACATTTAAAAATTGTGCCCCGATCTGCGAGTCATCTTCCTGCACTGACGAGCTGAAATGAGGTCATTGCGGTCTAGATGGGGCATTCCCTGCAGAAACCCCCAAAAATGGGAGACTTCCCTTAGATAACGGGGTCGTTCTCAGTGCTGCAGGCGCCAAGAAGCACCCTTCTCTCTGCGCCCAAAACGGGACTCTATTTTGCTTTCATTAAATCATGTGCAATGCCTTTCCTTCAACAAGGAGACCAAAACTGCTCTCAGTGCTCCAAATATGGTCAAATCAGCACCGTGTACAGTTGCAGAAAGACTTCCCTATTATACGTTAGTCCCCTTGAAATAAGGACCAACATTCCATTCACCTTCCTGATTACCTGCTGCACCTGTGAGCTAGCTTTCTGTGTTTTGTGCACAAGTACCCCCCAGTCCCTTTGTGTTGCAGCTTTCTGCAGTTTTTCTCCATTTAAGTGACACTCTGCCCTTTTCTTCACCCTTCCAACTTCACATTTTCCCACAGTATACACCATTTGCCAAGTTTTTGCCCATTTACTTAACCCATCAATATCTCTTTGCAAACTGTTTGTATCCCTCTCGCAACTTGGCTTTCCATCTATTTTTGTGCTGTCCGCAAATTTGGCTATAGTACATTTGCTTCCTTCCTCCAAGTCGTTAATATATATTGTGAACAGATGCAGTCCCAGCACTGATCCCTGTGAAACCCCATTGGTTACAGGTCGCCAACCTGAAAAAGAATCCCTTATCCCTGCTCGCTGTTTTCTGCCCATTAGCCAATTCTCTATCCATGCCAATATATTACCTTGGACACCATGGGCTCTTATCTTAACATTTAACCTTTTGTGAGGTACCTTGTCGAACACCTTCTGGAAGTCCAAATACAACACATTTGACTCGTTCCTCTCTATCCACTCTGGTTGGGACTTCCTCAAAATAACTTTAAAAATTCGTCAGACACTATCTCCATTTCATGAAGCCATGCTGACTCTGCTTGATTAGATTATGGTTTTCCAAAAGTGCTGCTATTATTTCCTTAATAATTGATTCCAATATTTTTTCCAACAATAGATGTAGGCTAATCATCCTAAAGTTACCTGTTTTATGCCTCCCTCCCTTCTTGAATAGGGGTACCAGATTGGAAGTTTTCCGACCCTCCAACGTTTCTCCAGAATCCAAGAAGTTTTGGAAAATTACAACCAATGCATCCACTAACTCTGGAGCTACTTATTTTGAGATCCTCGGCTGCAAGGCATCAGGGCCAGGCGACTTAACTGCCAATAGCCCCATTAGTTTGTCTAATATTACTTCTCTAGTGATGGTATTTAATTGCTCTCCCTATTCTTTACTGTTAATAGGATGTTTGAAGTATCTTCCACCATAAAGATTGTTGCAAAATATCTTTTGAACTCCTCCACCATTTCTTTGTTCCCAATAACTACCTCCCTAGATACACTTAGCCTATGTTCAGCTTGACCCTTCTGTTCCTTTTTATATATTTAAAGAAATTCTTATTGTCCATTTTTATATTCCTCGCTTGTGTGCCCTCGTTTATTTTTTCTCTCTTTATTATCTTTTCAGACCTCCTTTGCTGGATTCTGAATTTATCCCAGTCTTCGGGGCATCACTGACCATTCCCTCCTTATGCTTTTTCTTTCAACTTAACCCCTCTCTTAGAATCTTATCTCCTTACTGGGATATATTTATTCATGAATTACCTCCTTAAATGTGTACCATCTTTCCTGCTAATCTATCCACCCAGGGCACTTTAGCTAACTCTATCCTCATTTCATTGTAATTCCCCTTATTTAAGTTAAACACAGTTGTGATCCAATTTTCTCAGTCTCAAACTGATATTAAATTCTATCATGTTATGATCACTACTTCCTAGGGGATCTTTTATTCTGAGGTCATTTATTAAACCTGTCTCATATACCCATTACCAGATCCAAGATAGCCAGTTCCCTGGTTGGCTCCATGACCTATTGCTCTAGGAAACTATCCCTAATGCACTCTATGAATTTGTTGTTGTAGCTACCCATTCCAACTTGATTACCCCAATGAACATGAAGATTAAAGTCACCCATAATTATTGCTCTATTCCTTTTACAGGCTCCTATTATTTGTTCATTTACATCATTTCCTACAGTAGGGGTCTATACACTATTCCTACCAATGTCTTTCCTTGCTGATTTTTTACCTCCACCCAAATGGACTCTACATCATCCGAGTCTAGATCGTCTCTCACAACTGTCCTCATGTAATCCCTTTTTTAATCATCCGAACTTTTATTCATACATTGGCCATATTTGCCACTTGCCATTGATTATCCTGTCTACCATTTTTTGCATTTTACTGTTCTTTTATTACTGTCCTTATTTCTCTTTTCCTTGTCACTCTGCTTAGGTTCCCATCCCCCTGCCATTCGTAACTAAACGCCCCACGACACTTACAAATACTCGCCCTAGGGTATCAGTCCTGGTCCTGCCCAGGTGTAACATGTCCAGTTTGCACTGGTCCCACCTCCCCTAGAACCAGTCCCAATGTCCCAGGAATCCGAAACCCATCCCCTTACACCATCTTTCTAGCCACGTATTCATCCAATATATCCTGCCATTTCTGTTCTGGCGAACACATGGCACTGGTAGTAATCCTGAAATCACTTCCTAACTCCCTGGCCGGGACTCTCCAAGTCCGCGCCCAGTCGGAGAATCACCGGGGAGGGGCGCGAGAATCCCGCAAAGCCCCTCTGACGCCGGGCCGCTGATTCTCCAGTGACCGGAGAATCCGCGCCAATCATGCCCGCGCCGGTCGGGGGCCGCTGAAATAGGCCCCCGCGGCGATTCCCCGCGCAACGGGCCGACCCCCCTCCGAGTCCCGCCACTGTGATTCAGACCTGGTACCACCCGGCGGGAGCCTGGACCCGCGGCCGATGTGGACGTCCTGGTGGGAGGGCAGGAGGATCTGACTCCAGGCCGGGGTGGGGGGGCTCCACGGGTCTAGGCCTGCGATCGGGGGGCTTCTGATCGGCGGGTGGCCGCGATCTGGAGGCAGCCTATCCCCTGCAGCCCGCTGTTTGGCCGGCGACATGTTGCTCCGCACCGGCGCGGAGATGGCACCACGCGCCGGTGTGAATACGGCAACCACGCGCGTGCACCGGCGCGGAGGCTGCCGTCGCGCACATGCGCGGACCCACACCGGCCGTGTCGGGCTGGCGTTCGGCGCCGTAGCAGCGCACAGCAGTACAGCGCCATTCTAGCCCCCGAAAAACAGGAGAATTACTGGGCCTGGAGGCCTGTTGACGCCGGCGTCAAATCCGGTGCGAGCGACGCCGGCATCAACACTTGGCCGTGATATCGGTGAATCCCGGCCCCTATATTTGGCTTTTATCTTTTTTTTACATATGTCGTTGGTACTGATGAGCACCATGACCACTGGCTGTTCACCCATCCCCTCCAAAATGTCCTGTAGCCACCCCAAGGCATTCCTGACCCTAGCACCAGGGAGAACACAGGAGATTCCTGCACTGCCTGCCTAGTCCTCTTGCGCTGCCTGCTGGTCAACCATTACCTTCCTGCCTGTGGAGTTTGAGCATGCAGCGTGACAACCTCTCTATATGTGCTATCCACGATACTCTCCGCCTCGCGGATGCCCACAGTGTCCCCAGCCGTTGCTCCACCTCCAAAACCCAGGCTTCCAGGGGCTACAGCTGTAGAAATATCCTGTACACGTGCTGGCCCCGGGCACTGGAAATGTTCCCGGCTTCCCACGTGGAGCATGAAGAGTACACAGCTTTGAGCTCACATGCATTACTAACCCCTTTAAGTTAAACCTTTAGAAGATGCTTAATATCAGATAATATCAATTACTTTAGGGATCTGTTATAACCTGCACAAGACCTACGGGTTTGGAACAATGAATCTCGCCAAATACGAGCTCCCTGCTAAGGGGATGGGGAGCCCTAAATCATCCATGGTTAAGTTCTGTATAAAGTCAGCCAGGTGTGGTACCGACGGGAGAGGCCCGGCTGGTATCTGACATATATTGTCAACACAGTGCATTGTAACAAATCAAGTTTTCTTTTACTAACTTGGTTAGGACTCATTTGCGCTCTACACAATTAGCTTCTTTCCTGGTGCTCGTTATGACAGAATATAGCCCTTACAAACTATAAACCACAGAAAGACATTACAAACGTAGTAAACACTTACCCAAATTTAGCCACTACTTACCAATCAGCTCACTCCCTTGTAGTCTCTACTGCTGCAGCAGTCTCTAAAGAGTGAAAAGCTTAGAAAGCAGAAAGCACCACTTTCTCCTCTGCGCCAAATTCCCACTGTGCCCCAAATTCCCAATACCCACATTCACTCTGGCTGTGTCTCACTCAGGATGTGATCTCTCCCACTGCTCGTGCAAAATCATGAACTTCCAATAGTCCCTATCTTAAATAGAGTTCAGGTGAGCTGAGATGACTCATACATTTAGGAGTGAAATCAGGAAGCACTTTTTCTTGAACAGGGTAGTGGAAATCTGGAACTCTTGCCTTATGAAGGCTGTTGGGTCAGTTGGAAATGTCCACTGAGATTGATAGCTTTTTGTTTTGTAAGTGTTACCAAGAGGCATAGAGCACAGGCAGGTAAATGGAGTTGAGGTACAGATCAGCGATGATCAAACATAGTGGCCAACTCCTGTTGTTATCTATGATATGTGGAAGTCCAATCCTATATTTTCAGACAATATCCCTGCGGGACATAATTCTACTGACAAGTAGGGGGACCAAAGATGGAGCATAGGGGTAACTCAAGGTGACTGTGTCAATATGGATGGAGAAGCTAATACTGGAGATGTGATGGTTGCATTGGGTACCTCAATGAAAGGAGCCCTGTGAGGCAATGCTACAGGAATGGATTACATGGCCACGGTGGTGGTGGTGGCGGCGGCATTGGTATTGTCTCGCCATCCCTGTAAAAAGGCCACACACAGGATGATAAAAGTGATTGAGGAAGGGTGATGCGCTACAATTGCAATAATGTTGAATCTTGACCATGGTCTCAGTGTTCTGAGAAAGATAGAAACCAAATAAAAGAAGTTTGAATAGTGAGCTGTGGCAATTCTAACATGAAGCATGTGTTCAATAGCTGATTATTATTGTATTTTCTATAAGCCTGAAGCCCATTTGGATTATCTTGTGAGGCAGGAGAAGGCAGCCTGCTCCTTCCGTTCCCCTACTGTACTTCAGCTAATCATCGGGATACTGTCCACGCATCTTGTAATCTGCTTCGTGCATTTTGAGGTCTAGATGATGTATAACATGAGGCATCAACTGTTTGCACACCATCAGAATAAATATTCATTTCCTGGAGAAAAAAATGAACTTTTGCTAAATTATCTCAAAATGAATTAAATGAATCAAAATGTAAATGATTTAGCAAGTTTGGAGTTGTTATTCTTAATTACTCTCCTTTGCTGCATTTATCTGGAGAAATATAACTTCTATTTTTACTCAACAGCAGTAGGCCTTGTTCAAGATTCTCTTGAGGTTAATGTGCAGATTTAGTCGGCGGTTAGGAAGGCAAATGCAATGTTAGCATTCATGTCGAGAGGACTAGAATACAAGACCAGGGATGTACTTCTGAGGTTGTATAAGGCTCTGGTCAGACTCCATTTGGAGTATTGTGAGCAGTTTTGGGCACCGTATCTAAGGAAGGATGTGCTGGCCTTGGAAAGGGTCCAGAGGAGGTTCACTAGAATGATCCCTGGAATGAAGAGCTTGTCATATGAGGTGCGGTTGAGGACTTTGGGTCTGTACTCTTTGGAGTTTAGAAGGATGAGGGGGGATCTTATTGAAACTTTCAGGATACTACAAGTTCGAGGCCTGGATAGAGTGGATATGGAGAGGATGTCTCCACTAATAATAATTGCTTATTGTCACAAGTCGGCTTCAATGAAGTTACTGTGAAAAGCCCCTAGTCGCCACATTCCGGCGCCTATTCGGGGAGGCTGTAAAGGGAATTGAACCCGCGCTGCTGGTCTTATTCTGCATGACAAGCCAGCTGTCTTAGCCCACTGTGCTAAACCAGCCCCAACAGGAAAAACTAGAACCCGAGGGCACTACCTCAGACTGATGGGATGATCCTTTAAAACCGAGATGAGGAGGAATTTCTTCAGACAGAGGATGGGCATAAGGCTGTGGAGGCCAAATCACTGAGAGTCTTTTGAGACAGACATAGATAGGTTCATGATTAATAAGTGGATCAGAGATTATGGGCTGAGAAAAATATCAGCCATGATTGAATGGCGGAGCAGACTTGATGGGCCGAGTGGCCTAATTCTGCTCCCTATGTCTTATGGTCTTATGATTTGTGAGGTATAGGTCAGATGGAACTCCCATTCTCCCATTCTGGTGTTGCGTCTCCATGGGACGACATTGAAATGATTCTGCCCAAGAGTTTCAGATAGGGAACTGAGTGAAATGGAATGGAACATATTCACTTCAAACTTTCTTCCAATATTTTTGTTCTGTGTTCTTGGCAAGAGGGGAATAAAAATACAGTTTCCAAAAGTAGACATTCTTCTGAGTTTGGAAACCTGTGCTCACATATGGAGATGCAAGTCGAGAATTAATAATAGTACATTGCAGGTCAGATGGAGCACCCACCAAATTCACGTTTCCTCGGAAATGCAATCTAATGCATACAGGCTCAGCTAAATGGAATGATTTACAGATTGAATAAAAGATAGAAGCAGTAAGAGTACAGTATGTAAACATTTAACAGTATCAGTTTAGATGGGATTAAAGTGCTCCTTTTAGAATATATTTCTTGCACAATTTAATAGCAGTGCGGTTTTCAATGAAGCAGTGAGGCTTTGTGAGATGATGATTTATGTGGATGGCACAATATTTCTCCAGCCAGAAATAACGGCATGGGAACATCCTCCTTTTTAATGTTTTTAAGCACAAGTCCCTTAAGTCTGAGATAATTTAAGCATTCACAATGGTGCAAACTAGAGCATAAGGTGCTGATGTACAGCTTGTTTCCACATTGTTCCAATCTCTCACGTGGTGTTCTTTGTGTTGCTAATTTTAGGATGATTGGCGTGGTGTACACAAAGACCATAAATAGCTTTAAAATTGATCAAAGCTATAAATTCCCGTAACAGCCTCCCCGAACAGGCGCCGGAATGTGGCGACTAGGGGCTTTTCACAGTAACTTCATTGAAGCCTACTTGTGACAATAAGCTATTTTCATTTCATTTATTAACACTATTTATTTGGATTTGACACTTACTCCTATATAATTCACAGTTGATAATAAACATATAATCTACACTCTTCCACTACTAATCTCTATACTATTACATTAACTATGATCTGCTCTTACTCATACAATCTTTCCTTCAGTCTGTTCTCTAGCTTTCTCCTCAACCTCTGTAGCCACCTGGGTTGGCCACTTCCCGACTTAAAATGGAGAACCGCAAAGGCTGAAGGGAAATTCAGCCAACACAGGTAAAGACTAGCAAGTGCAGAAATCATGTATATTGGAACCTGCAAAACAACCAGACAGCACTGAAACCAGCAGCCATCTACATAGTAATGCAGCAGCCATCTACATAGTAATGTGCGATTCCAAGGCACAATGGCAACAGTTAAGGTAAATAAAGCCAAGCCAGACTCCTCGGCGCCAGCAGGAGCCAAGACAAAGGAAGGCCAACGGACACTTGGGGACCGCCCAGCGATCAGGGAACTGCTCCAGCATTGGAGAAATCGATCCAAGTGATCAGAAAGTAGTCCAATCGCTTGGAACCAGGTATGGGGTCCGCCCCGAGGGGCGGGAAGCCCCTGGGGACTATAAAGTAAAGCCCCCAAGTTCAAATCGCCCTTCTTTGGCAGGGTCACTCAGCATCTTGAACCAACCCTTGACAGTGACCTGCCTCGCTGCCGCCAACCAAGTAAGTCTCAAGTCAACGCTCGCTACGAGATAGGTGCTCCTAGCTACCAGTCCATACCAGCTTTTGAATCCTGCAGACTCAGGACCTGAACAAAAGGCCATTTGTTCCCCTGACCTGGTGGGCCAGTCCGAAGCTAAGTATAGGCCTTTTAGTGATAGGAATAGCCTAGAAAGTAGAGTTTATGCATGAGTAGTGATTTACTGTGTATAATAAATGTGTTTTGATTTGAATCTTACTAATTGGTGTGTTGAGTTATTGATCATTACTTGAACCTCGTGGTGGTATAAAGATACATGGTGACTCTAGAGCAAAGGTTAAACAAACAGGGCAAATTACGATTTAAGAGCCAACCAAAAGTTAGCAACATATTACTGGCGACTCCGCCGGGACTCGAACCCAGAACCTTTGAATTAGAAATCCAATTGGGAACAGAAAAACCACAAGTGTTCAAGCAGTTCTGATCAATCTTCATAATTCGGAAGTGTGTTAATGCATGCGTAACTAACAGGGCTATAAGGTAAACTGATAGATATTTGTTGCGAAAAACTGTCGGGAGTTTGTATTCTGGAAAATAGCGAAAGCCGTACCCGTAATTACAGCACCGCCTTAATACCCCTCGTTCCAAATTTTGAGAGAAGTATTTAGAGAGGAAAGATGGCAATGCAGGCAATGCAACGCCTCATGAACCCTGAGGAATTCGTGGTCGCAGCGACCAGCAGCAGAGTAGGACAGTGTCCCGTTTGGGAAGAGGAAATCAGAAAGTACCTCAAAGGGAAAGGATGGCCCCTTTGGAGTGAGTTCTGTGACAATGAGGAAACAGGTCCCGGGAGTATAGGACATACTTGGTGGGAGAACCTGAGCGAAATCCATAAGAAAAGCTTGGGAAAAGCTCGCAAGCCGATGGCAATTGTGTCCTGTTTGGCACAATTGCGAGGCACAGAGGAGATTGTTCAGACGCTCCGTAAAGAGATAGAGGAGACACATCGAATGAGTAAGGTCGATGTGGGCGAGATAGAGAAAGAGAACCTAGAATTAAGAAGGAAGTTAGCAGCAAAGGACGGAGAGGTGGATGATGCCAAGTGGGCACACCAGTCTTGTCTGGCGCACCTAAGCAGCTTCCAGACACAGTACGAAAAGGCCTATCAGGACACGCAACGTGCAGTCCTGGTAAGAGAGGAAACAGAGAAACGGGTAGAGGCATTGGAAAGGCAGTGTCGCGACCTGAAAGCAGCATTAAGAGCGCTCCATGCTACCACCATGGAGCACAGACAGAGCTCACTGGATCACGCAAAGTGCCGGAAGCAGATTGCAGAACTGCAGTCTTTACTTTCAGTTCAGAATGGATTCCAGAGCATCATTGGATCCCCGTTAGATGCAGAAGGCGGACCAGATTGGGAAGAATTAAATGAGACCGCGCATAGTTATTGTTCAGGGAACATGTGCGCAAGGAAAGCCCCAGAACAGAAAAGCGCCCCAACCCCCCACAGAGCAGATAGTTCAGGCACCAATGAATCCAGTAACCACGCACCGCACAGTCACATCGGACGGAGATACAGAATTTCATTATACCACCCCCTTAACCATGACCCAATTACGGGACGCGTGCGAGAAAATCACACCGTTCCTCCCCACCTCAGACCCCCCACCACTTCTTTGCTAGAGTAAAGCAGCAGGCGACCATGTACGGCCTGGACGAGCGTGAGCACGTGAAGCTCACAGTTTTGAGTTTGGACCCTTCAGTCGTAGCAGCCCTTCCCGACCCACAGAATGTAGGAGGAGGCACCCTTGCAGAAATGCACGCAGTGATCCTAGATGCGATCAGCTACAACAGAGGTGACCCGGTAGAAGGCCTGAATAAGTGCAGGCAGAAAAAGATGGAACACCCCACAGCGTTTGCTGGACGCCTGTGGATTCATTTCACAACAGTTTTCGGCAATTTAGAACGTGCCAATTTGTCCCAAGACGGTATGGCCAAATGGACCTGCACCCTTATCTCCCATGCCACAGAGGCAGGACAAAAAGCCTGTACGAATTATGACCCCTCAGAGGAAGCCCACAATGAGAAATGGGTTTTAAAAAGATTGTCCCGCGCCTGGGAGCAATCTGTACAAAATAAACCCGCAGTTAGGAAACCTGAGGAACAGCAGGCAGAAGCAGACATCCACACAGTGAAAACGCACCAGAACCCCGCATGGGTGAACGAAGGCAGGAACAGCCCCCCACAAAAGCCACAGGAGTGTTACAACTGTGGACAGTTAGGACACTTTGCACGAAAATGCAATGCCCCACGAAAGCCACAGAGAGCCCAGCAGGCAGGCACTCTGAATAATAACAGGACAAAGCCCATACATAGTGTGAGCACCCGTTCAGACCAGACGGACCTGAATGGAACGGACTGACGGTGTTCGGGCTCCCCCAGTTGGGTCTACGACACCCTTTGGTATAGGTCCGGCCGACCAGTAGTTGCAGCAAAGATACGGGGACAGCCCATTGAATTTCTCTGGGACACAGGAGTGTCCCGCACCACAATCAATTCCTCCACCATATTCCAGAAAGACACGTGGCCCACTACAGCCACCATCACCTTCAGCGGCTTCACAGGCCACTCACAGCAGGGACACATCACAGCCCATTCAGATTGGCAATATAACGACAAAGCACCCCTAGTTTTAGTCGATCTACTCCACACAGCAGAACACATTTTGGGAATTGACTTTATGAACTCCCACCACCTTTCATTTGATCCACTCAACCAATGTGCTTGGAGAATGGCAAAATCCGCAAGAGCCCCCGCTATGCTCACAATAGGAGAATATGCAAACAAGATTCGCGCAGTCGGCGAATTTTGGTTTGACCCGACCACGATTAGCACAGACAAGCAGGTTAGGGCAGTTCTGCAAAAGCACAGGGCAGCAGTCGCGACCCACAAACACGACTGTGGCCAGGTGACTGGTTCCGTTCAAATCACAGGACCTGACCCTAGACCCCAAACGCAATACGGATTTCCCTAAGAGGCAGAGGGAGAAATCGCAAAAGTTATCGACAGCTTATTAGAGCAGGGCGTACTCAGATCAGTAGCCTCCACTAATAATGCCCCGATTTGGCCAGTGAGAAAGCCCGATGGATCATGGCGACTGACCATCGATTACCGGGAACTCAACAAAGTCACCCCCGCAGCAGCCCCCACGGTAGCCACAAATCCCGAGACCATGCTCAAACAGGGACTCAACTCACAATACTTTACGGTTTTGGACGTCAGTAATGGATTCTGGTCCATTCCATTGGCAAAAGCGTGCCAGTACAAATTTGCTTTCACTTTTAAAAGTCAGCAATACACGTGGACATGCCTTCCACAAGGATTCCACAACTCCCCCTCCATTTTCCACCGACAGCTGGCAAATGGATTATCGAAATTTTCTCGCCCCGAATGTCTGGTCCAGTATGTGGACGACCTATTACTGCAGACAAGACACCAAGGCAGAGCACATCGAGCTTCTGTCCAAACTCCTGGAACTCCTACAGAAAATTGGTTGCAAAGTAAACCCCAAAAAGGTCCAGATTTTGGAAAACAAAGTGATATATTTGAGTACAACACGAGATCGAGCACAAAAGGATTGACGCGATTGCCAAATTGCCCTTTCCCCAGAATATTTCAGCCCTCTGGTCGTTTTTAGGACTGGTTGGCTACTGCCGAAACCACATTAACGGTTTCGCCAGCAGGGCAGCACCCCTCTCGGAACTCCTAAAGAAAGGAGCCCCTCAGGAATGGCTTCCGCAGCATACGGATGCTTTGAAAAGAGCCCTCATTGAAGCCCCCGCACTACAGGTTCCAGACCCGCTTCCCCATATGATATAGAGATAGCTGGCACCAACCGCACCCTTTCGGCCGTGCTCCTCCAGGAACGGCACAAACAATTAAGACCCGTGGCTTATGCCTCCAGACTTCTAGATCCTGTGGAGCAGGGATTTTCGGCCTGTGAAAGGCACCTGCTTGCAGTTTTCTGGTCAGTTCAGTATTTTTCTTACATAACCTGACTAAACCCCATCACGATCCTCGCAGAACACCACCACCACCACCCCCCCCCCCCCCCCCCCACCCAACTCCTACTTGACGGACGACTCAAGGACGGTACAGTTAGTCAGATCAGAGCAGCTAGATGGACCCTTCTTTTGCAGGGACGGGACATCACTGTTAAACGGACCAAGACCCATGCTTCCTTAGCAGATAACCTTCAGTACTCAGGCACCCCCATGAATGTGAAATTATCTCTCCACACCACAACACAGGCCCCTTTATTGCGAAAACACCCCCCAGAAAGATAGGTAGTTCACCCCAGAGCCCCCAGCACACAGACATGTGCGCACCTTTAAGGATATATGTGGATGGTTCTTCCACTATATTAGAAGGGAAGCGGATTACAGGATACGGCATTTATGTTGAGGACGCGCAGGGACGCGCCCTAGAAGAGATCTCCTTAAAGCTACCAGGCCACTTAGGCGTGCAGGCGGCAGAACTAGCAGCCGTGGCGTACATTATAGATCACCCAGATTCCTTCCCCAGCCCAGCAGACATATACTCGGACAGCCTCTACGTCTGCAACAGCCTTACAGAATTCCTACCCCTGTGGAAAGCAAGAGGATTTGTTTCCGCAGACGGAAAACCCCTCCCCTCAACCCCATTGCTCCGCCACATTTTAGAAAAAGCACAGAACAGGACATTCGGAATCGTTAAAGTCCGCAGTCACCATCGTTCCTCCCCCCCCGGAAATGTAAAAGCCGACGCACTGGCCAAAGCAGGTTCCAGGCACGGATATTTTTGGACACCCCCCGAGAGCGCACCAGTGAATGCAGTTCAGGTCTCGCAGACTAACATCGAGGATTTAGTGCAGGCCCAGAAGCAGGATAGCAATCTCAGGGAGATTTTGAAAGGAAAATTTACGGCACCTTACGATAGATTTTAAAATGCACTGACCACACATGACGGTGTGGTGTTAAAAGACACCCTTTTATGTGGTTCCTGAACAGGACAGGAATCAGCTCATTTGTTTATTCCATGGCAGTCATGGACATCAGGGAATTGATCCCACTACAACCCACCTCAGGAAGAAGACGTAATGCACTACGTTGAGAATTGCCTTATCTGTGCCCAGAACAATCCGGACAGATACACAAAGAAAGCTCAACTTAGCCACAACCGCCCCGTTAACGGCCCCTGGACTAACCTCCAGATCGATTTAATAGGACCATTGCCCCCTTGCAGGAATGGTTACAAATACGTATTAGTTGTCATAGACACTTTTACGAAATGGGTAGAGGCATTCCCATCCAGAACGAACACGGCAAAGACCACCGCAAAGATCTTAACCCACCACATCTTTACGAGATGGGGACTCCCCCGCAGCATTGAATCCGACCAAGGTTCCCATTTTACGGGACGTGTCATGAAGAACGTCCTCACGATATTTGGCATTACCCAAAAATTCCACATCGCATACCACCCCCAGTCAAGTGGTATCGTGGAGCGCATGAATCGGACCCTAAAAGCTACCCTCAGAAAAATGGCCCAACAAAACAACACCACTTGGGATTCAGTCCTCCCTTTTGCGCTGATGTTTTTGAGAAATACTGTCTCAACATCCACAGGTTACACTCCACACACTCTCATGACCGGACGCCCCATGAAAGGCACAGAATTTTTATTTGGATAGGACTTGACCAGCCCCGAAGTGACGGCCCTCACACACGAGAACGCAGTAAAACAACTAGTTGAGAATGTGAAAACGGCTCAGCTAGCAGCCGCAGTAATATTAGGTACGCGGAAGAAACAGAGCAAGGCCTGTTTCGACAAGACCGTGCATGCGACTGAGTTTGAGGTAGGACAGCAGGTCATGCTCTCCATTTACAACCCCAGCACGTCCCTGTCACCTAAGTATTCGGGTCCGTACTCCATTGCGGACAAAGTAAGCCCCTCCGTCTACAAAATTAAGTACCCCAACGGGAAGACTGCGTGGTTCCATATTAACCAGCTGAAGGCATATGGCCCACAGTCCAACCACGCACACCACGTCATGCTCGACGCAGCAGACCACACCCCGCCCACAGCCAACGTATCCCTATCCTCCCCCAACACGACCACCACATCCACAGACTCGCCCTCGACTCCACCCCCGACCTCTAGACTCCGCCCCAGAACGACCAACAGACAGCAGCGACTGTGGCTCAGACAATAGCCACAGCACGCCTCCCTACTATCCCCATGCAACAGGACCCACACCCAGCGAATCTGAACAGGATTCAAGTGATCCCTTCCTCATCACCTTCCTCAACAAACCCCACCAAAGACCACCGCCCTATGATGACGATTACGTCCCCACAGAACTAGACACCACCTTTTGGCACTGCAATAATTCATTCAGGCTCGTCCGGAACGACGAGATGGACCCCAAATCGCACCACGCAGCCCTATCAAACCCTTATACATTCGCGAGTACGGCATCCGGGAGAAGATGACGACTTTGAGTCTGACTCCCAAAGCGAGAACCCCTTTACGACCCTGTTCGCAACTGATAACTGAGGTGTCCAGTGATGTTTTAAAAAAGGAACCGCTTGGGAGAAACGGTGTCCTTTCTAATGGAACCTGCAGCATGTTGTTTAATGTTGTTTGTTACTGTTCGTGTTGAATGTTGTTTGTAAGATCGGAATTTTTTTCCACGGCCCCACGTCTTATTGTCTGCAGAAACCTATGAGAACTTGCCAGCACGCTCATCGGTAGAAACCGCTGAGAGCTTGCCAGACCCCCGTTCATAACTGCTCTTCTGGTTCGAAGGTAGAACCTTTACGGCAACCCCCCAACGATGACTACGTTTTTGCCCGTTCTTGTCGGTTGCTCTGGCAGTGGAGAAACAGCATTGGGACCCGCCCTGCCTGAGGACCCCCCTCTGGTCAGCTACGCTCGGGTAGAGCACACACGGCATTGGTCGCCGTCCTACCCGGGGATTCCATCCAATTCTTACCCGTCGTGGCCCATACGCACCTCATTTCGGCACTTTTGGTTCAAAACGTTTTGTTTTCAGGCGACCCTTAGGTTGCCATCCCTATGCTATTTACATCCTCAAACATTTGGATGGTAAATCGCACAGCCTGCGAGACGGCTCGCACTGTTTCAGTATTTTTAAGTGTGTCTTGTCCTGAATATTCGGTTTAACAAAAAAAATGAGGGAGTCACAAATGGAGACAAATTGTAAAGGGAGAATTGGCACTGAAGGACAGACATACTAACAGACGAGATATTAACCAAGATGGTAACAGACACTATGCATGATCCCACAGAACCCCAGAAGCTTCCAGGAAAAGAGACGAAATGAAAAGGAAAAGACAAAAAGGAAAGAAGACATCAATGAAGATGTCATGCGTGTATTTCGTCGATATTGCAATGTGTATTCAGTTGCGCGCGATCGCGAACCCCCTGACCCCAACCCCCCCCGGCCGTTAATGATTCACTTCCCCATAGCACCCAGAGCCCAGTAACAGGCAACACCACACCATCATGGTGTGATAAGCTCATAACATAGTACTCCCTCTCCTACGTAGTCGAATCCCAATTAGTGTTGGCGATACTCTGCAGCATCGTGCAGACTATCTGCATGAGGAAATGGCGAAGGAGAGCCTACCGCGCTCGCACCCTGGCATACAGGATAAGATCCCCTATTTTTGGTTATCACCAGGACCCCAAACCCCTCGATCCATAATAAAGGACATTCGTTTGCATTCCTTTTGCAAATAAAGAAATGGAAACATTGTACGCCCCTGTGCTTGACTGCCAAGCCAGAGGAAAAATGTGAATGCTGCTATTATTTTTGTATTGTTTAGGAGGTTAATATGACTGAATGTTTTAGTGAGTGTAGTGTATTGAGGACAGTTAGAGGTACCGTTTTTTAAATTTTGTAATGCATGTCCCTATTTTGACATAGCGCCAATTAGAATTTTAATTAAAATGTTTTCTTGCATAGTTATGGTCAGTGTAGAGGCCATAGAAGAGTGCTCGCCGGGTCAGGGAATGAAGACAACGCAGTTATGCGATCCTTCACGCTTCGCGTTAGGGATCACAAGGAGGGGTGAAGCCACCTGGGTTGGCCACTTCCCGACTTAAAATGGAGAACTGCAAAGGCTGAAGGGAAATTCAGCCAACACAGGTAAAGACTAGCAAGTGCAGAAATCATGTATATTGGAACCTGCAAAACAACCAGACAGCACTGAAACCAGCAGCCATCTACATAGTAATGCAGCAGCCATCTACGTAGTAATGTGCGATTCCAAGGCACAATGGCAACAGTTAAGGTAAATAAAGCCAAGCCAGACTCCTCGGCGCCAGCAGGAGCCAAGACAAAAGAAGTCCAACGGACACTTAGGGACCGCCCAGCGATCAGGGAACCGCTCCAGCATTGGAGAAATCGATCCAAGTGATCAGAAAGTAGTTCAATCACTTGGAACCAGGTACAGGGTCTGCCCCGAAGCCCCTGGGGACTATAAAGTAAAGCCCCCAAGTTCAAATCGTCCTTCTTTGGCAGGGTCACTCAGCAACTTGAACCAACCCTTGACAGTGACCTGCCTCGCTGCCGCCAACCAAGTAAGTCCCAAGTCAACGCTCGCTACGAGATAGGCGCTCCTAGCTACCAGCCCATACCAGCTTTTGAATCTTGCAGACTCAGGACCTGAACGAAAGGCCATTTGTTCCCCTGACCTGGTGGGCCAGTCCGAAGCTAAGTATAGGCCTTTTAGTGATAGGAATAGCCTAGAAAGTAGAGTTTATGCATGAGTAGTGATTTACTGTGTATAATAAATGTGTTTTGATTTGAATCTTACTAATTGGTGTGTTGAGTTATTGATCATTACTTGAACCTGAACCTCGTGGCAGTATCAAAAAGATACCTGGCGACTCTAGTGCAAAGGTTAAACAAACAGAACAAATTACGATTTAAGAACCAACCAAAAGTTAGCAACACCTCTCACTCACAAGGCTTCACATCAATGTCTTATATACTTGTATACCTCGCTCCCTCTAGTGGTTGATTTATACATTACATTAACCCTTGAAGTTCTTACATTTATGATAATGTCACATCTCATAGATGCTAATGTTTGTCTGATGTATACCTTAATCAGCATCTATAGCTCCACTATTGTGTCTAACCTCTAGGTCATCATAACAACATAAGAACTAGGAGCAGGAGTAGGCCATCTGGCCCCTCGAGCCTGCTCCGCCATTCAATGAGATCATGGCTGATCTTTTGTGGACTCGGTTCCACTTTTCGGCCCAAACACCATAACCCTTAATCCCTTTATTCATCAAAAAACTATCTATCTTTATCTGAAAAACGTTTAATGAAGGAGCCTCTTCTGCTTCACTGGGCAAGGAATTCCACAGATTCACAACCCTTTGGGTGAAGAAGTTCCTCCTAAACTCAGTCCTAAATCTACTTCCCCTTATTTTGAGGCTATGCCCCCTAGTTCTGCTTTCACTCGCCAGTGGAAACAACCTGCCCGCATCTATCCTATCTAATCCCTTCATAATTTTATATGTTTCTATAAGATCCCCCCTCATCCTTCTAAATTCCAACGAGTACAGTCCCAGTCTACTCAACCTCTCCTCGTAATCCAACCCCTTCAGCTCTGGGATTAACCCAGTGAATCTCCTCTGCACACCCTACAGTGTCAGTACATCCTTTCTCAGGTAAGGAGACCAAAACTGAACACACTACTCCAGGTGTGGCCTCACTAACACCTTATACAATTGCAGCATAACCTCCCTAGTCTTAAACTCCATCCCTCTAGCAATGAAGGACAAAATTCAATTTGCCTTCTTAATCACCTGTTGCACCTGTAAACCAACGTTTTGCGACTCATGCACTAGCACACCCAGGTCACAGCGAGAGGACACCTCAGAGGGCAGTGAGGCTATATGGGTAGAGATCAGGAATAAGAAGGGTGCAGTCACAATGTTGGGGGTATACTACAGGCCTCCCAACAGCCAGCGGGAGATAGAGGAGCAGATAGGTAGACAGATTTTGGAAAAGAGTAAAAACAACAGGGTTGTGGTGATGGGAGACTTCAACTTCCCCAATATTGACTGGGACTCACTTAGTGCCAGGGGCTTAGACGGGGCAGAGTTTGTAAGGAGCATCCAGGAGGGCTTCTTAAAACAATATGTAAACAGTCCAACTAGGGAAGAGGCGGTACTGGACCTGGTATTGGGGAATGAGCCCGGCCAGGCGGTAGATGTTTCAGTAGGGGAGCATTTCGGTAACAGTGACCACAATTCAGTAAGTTTTAAAGTACTGGTGGACAAGGATAAGAGTGGTCCGAGGATGAATGTGCTAAATTGGGGGAAGGCTAATTATAACAATATTAGGCGGGAACTGAAGAACATAGATTGGGGGCGGATGTTTGAGGGCAAATCAACATCTGACATGTGGGAGGCTTTCAAGTGTCAGTTGATAGGAATACAGGACAGGCATGTTCCTGTGAGGAAGAAAGATAAATACGGCAATTTTCGGGAACCTTGGATGACGAATGATATTGTAGGCCTCGTCAAAAAGAAAAAGGAGGCATTTGTCAGGGCTAAAAGGCTGGGAACAGACGAAGCCTGTGTGGCATATAAGGAAAGTAGGAAGGAACTTAAGCAGGGAGTCAGGAGGGCTAGAAGGGGTCATGAAAAGTCATTGGCAAATAGGGTTAAGGAAAATCCCAAGGCTTTTTACACTTACATAAAAAGCAAGAGGGTAGCCAGGGAAAGGGTTGGCCCACTGAAGGATAGGCAAGGGAATCTATGTGTGGAGCCAGAGGAAATGGGCGAGGTACTAAATGAATACTTTGCATCAGTATTCACCAAAGAGAAGGAATTGGTAGATGTTGAGTCTGGAGAAGGGGGTGTAGATAGCCTGGGTCACATTGTGATCCAAAAAGACGAGGTGTTGGGTGTCTTAAAAAATATTAAGGTAGATAAGTCCCCAGGGCCGGATGGGATCTACCCCAGAATACTGAAGGAGGCTGGAGAGGAAATTGCTGAGGCCTTGACAGAAATCTTTGGATCCTCGCTGTCTTCAGGGGATGTCCCGGAGGACTGGAGAATAGCCAATGTTGTTCCTCTGTTTAAGAAGGGTGGCAGGGATAATCCCGGGAACTACAGGCCGGTGAGCCTTACTTCAGTGGTAGGGAAATTACTGGAGAGAATTCTTCGAGACAGGATCTACTCCCATTTGGAAGCAAATGGACGTATTAGTGAGAGGCAGCATGGTTTTGTGAAGGGGAGGTCGTGTCTCACTAACTTGATAGAGTTTTTCGAGGAGGTCACTAAGATGATTGATGCAGGTAGGGCAGTAGATGTTGTCTATATGGACTTCAGTAAGGCCTTTGACAAGGTCCCTCATGGTAGACTAGTACAAAAGGTGAAGTCACACGGGATCAGGGGTGAACTGGCAAGGTGGATACAGAACTGGCTAGGCCATAGAAGGCAGAGGGTAGCAATGGAGGGATGCTTTTCTAATTGGAGGGCTGTGACCAGTGGTGTTCCACAGGGATCAGTGCTGGGACCTTTGCTCTTTGTAGTATATATAAATGATTTGGAGGAAAATGTAACTGGTCTGATTAGTAAGTTTGCAGACGACACAAAGGTTGGTGGAATTGCGGATAGCGATGAGGACTGTCTGAGGATACAGCAGGATTTAGATTGTCTGGAGACTTGGGCGGAGAGATGGCAGATGGAGTTTAACCTGGACAAATGTGAGGTAATGCATTTTGGAAGGGCTAATGCAGGTAGGGAATATACAGTGAATGGTAGAACCCTCAAGAGTATTGAAAGTCAAAGAGATCTAGGAGTACAGGTCCACAGATCACTGAAAGGGGCTACACAGGTGGAGAAGGTAGTCAAGAAGGCATACGGCATGCTTGCCTTCATTGGCCGGGGCATTGAGTATAAGAATTGGCAAGTCATGTTGCAGCTGTATAGAACCTTAGTTAGGCCACACTTGGAGTATAGTGTTCAATTCTGGTCGCCACACTACCAGAAGGATGTGGAGGCTTTAGAGAGGGTGCAGAAGAGATTTACCAGAATGTTGCCTGGTATGGAGGGCATAAGCTATGAGGAGCGATTGAATAAACTCGGTTTGTTCTCACTGGAACGAAGGAGGTTGAGGGGCGACCTGATAGAGGTATACAAAATTATGAGGGGCATAGACAGAGTGGATAGTCAGAGGCTTTTCCCCAGGGTAGAGGGGTCAATTACTAGGGGGCATAGGTTTAAGGTGAGAGGGGCAAAGTTTAGAGTAGATGTACGAGGCAAGTTTTTTACGCAGAGGGTAGTGGGTGCCTGGAACTCACTACCGGAGGAGGTAGTGGAGGCAGGGACGATAGGGACATTTAAGGGGCATCTTGACAAATATATGAATAGGATGGGAATAGAAGGATACGGACCCAGGAAGTGTAGAAGATTGTAGTTTAGTCGGGCAGTATGGTCGGCACGGGCTTGGAGGGCCGAAGGGCCTGTTCCTGTGCTGTACATTTCTTTGTTCTTTGTTCTTTGTCTCTCTGCACAACAGCATGTTTTAATATTTTATCATTTAAATAATCCCTTTTGCTGTTATTCCTACCAAAATGGATAACCTCATAATTGTCAACATCGTATTCCATCTGCCAGACCCTAGACCATTCACTTAGCCTATCCAAATCCCTCTGCAGACTTCCTGTATCCTCTGCACTTTTTGCTTTACCACTCATCTTAGTGTCGTCTGCAAACTTGGACACATTGCCCTTGGTCCCCAACTCCAAATCATCTCTGTAAATTGTGAACAATTGTGGGCCCAACACTGATCCCTGAGGGACACAACTAGCTACTGATTGCCAACCAGAGAAACACCCATTAATCCCCACTCTTTGCTTTCTATTAATTAACCAATCCTCTATCCATGCTACTACTTTCCCCTTAACGCCATGCATCTTTATCTTATGCAGCAACCTTTTGTGTGGCACCTTGTCAAAGGCTTTCTGGAAATCCAAATATACCAGATCCATTGGCTCCCCGTTATCTACCGCACTGGTAATGTCCTCAAAAAATTCCACTAAATTAGTTAGGCACGACCTGCTCTTTATGAACCCATGCTGCGTCTGCCCAATGGGACAATTTCCATCCAGATGCCTCGCTATTTCTTCTTTGTTGATAGATTCCAGCATCTTCCCTACTACTGAAGTTAAGCTCACTGGCCCATAATTACCCGCTTTCTGCCTACCTCCTTTTTTAAACAGTGGTGTCACGTTTGCTAATTTCCAATCCGCCGGGACCACCCCAGAGTCTAGTGAATTTTGGTAAATTATCACTAGTGCATTTGCAATTTCCCTAGCCATCTCTTTTAGCACTCTGGGATGCATTCCATCAGGGCCAGGAGACTTGTCTACCTTAAACATCAATCTGCCTTGTTCCTTATAACCAGCCTGACTCGGTCCAACTGGTTACATGAGTCGATATCTGTTGCCACAGATGGTCTTTATAAAATGTTTTGTTAACTTGTGGCCAGTACTGGAAAAGCCAGCAATTGTTGCCCATTCCTAATTGCCCTTGAACTGATTGCGGTGCTATGTCATTTCTGAGGGCAGTTAGGTGTCAACCATGTTGCTGTGGATCTGGAGTCGTGTGTAGGCCGGACCAGGTAAGGACGGCAGATTTCCTTCCTAAGAGGAAGTTGGTTTAACGCCGAATATTCCAGGGAAGTGCAGTGTTCCCACCTGTCGGCATGACGTGGCGCTGTGGGTATCACTGCCAGTCTCCATATATGGAGACCAGACGTGATGACCACGCTGGGGGGTGTGGAGGCCATTGTAGCCCCCAGGTGGTCAGAGACATCTGGCACCCTGGCAGTGCTGCATTGGCACGGCCAAGTGCTGGGGCCTGAAGTGGTTGGGGCCAGGAGTAAAGCTTATGGGGAGATCCATTGGGAGGACCCTGATGCCAGCAATTCTTTGCGGGCGAGGGGGGAGGTGAGGGTGTTGATGCCAATGACCCTTTGCAGAGTGGGGGGGGGGAAGAGTTAATGCTGGCGATCATTTATTGAGGGGGTCTTTAGGCCCCGCTCCTCAATGCTAGCGTAAAACATGCCCTTCTTCAAAAAAGTGACCAATTGTGGGAAGATCTCATTGGGAATCTCTCGGGAGAAACAAGTGGTTTTCTGACTGAACCTGACACTTCACCATTTTTGGGGGGAAATTTCACTTCGCTTTTATAGTCCAGATATATTAATTTAATTTAAATTCCACCAACTCCTGTGGAGTGATTTGAATCCATTTCCACAGGTATTAGCTTTGGCCTCTAGATTACCAATCCAGTGAAACCACCATAACACCACTCCCAAATAATGATGCAGTTCTTTCAGAGGTACAGATGGAAGATGCCATTTTCATGCTGTGGCGCGATCGAACGGTCTCGTCGCATCGGATTTGGTGACGCAACGAGGCCATTAAATAACAAGCGAGGCCGCTGGCAAGATTTGGGCCACCCAGAATGCCCAATCTCGGAAGACATCGTGATCTGGATCTTGTCCTTGCTGGGTGAGATCCAGATTTACATATTTCTGTGAGCAGTTAGGCTCACTGGGAGACCTTGCCATGGAGCCGTTTAGCACTGGCCTGCACAAACGTGAACCAGGCATAATGGCACTTGGGCGGGGGGGAGGGGCGGTCTCCCCTGCTATCGGAGGTCCCCCGTGGTCGGGCTCTGGTAAGGATGATAACCTGGCATTCCCGCTGCAAGCCGGGCACCTTGGCACTGCTAGTCTGGCATCTTGGCACTGCTGCCAGGGCACCCTGGCACTGCCTGCATGGCACTGCAATGCTGGCAGAACATTGCCAGGGCCCCAGGTTGGCAGTATCAAGGTGCCCGAATGCCATGTTGCCCATGCCATGGATCGGGCCCGGGGTGCCCTACCCTCATGAGGTGGTGTGAGGGGATCTCAAGGGCCCCCTAACAGGTAAGCTGGGCGGGAGGGGTCCGGAGGCCCCGCAGTCCGAGGGGGATCAAGAGATTGGGGCGGCATTAAAAATGGCACCCCAAACTCTTCCTAAGGGTGGCTTCGGCAGGGCTTTCCTCGCCGAGGCCAAAGAAAGGCTCCTGTTTGACAGCGGGGTCGTTCTCCGAGCTGCAGGCGTCGAGAAACACCCGCTAAATGCGCCCAAAACAGAACTCTCTATTTTTCCCGTTCAAATGTGCCCAATATCTATTTTATATTGCAGACAATATAATAAAATGTACGCATTCTTATGTGCCAGAATACTGGCAGCACTACCTTCTTTGAAAATGTATTCTATGCATTTTCCCAAGGTGTGCCCAAGAGCCAATGTGGCTTGTGGACATGTCTCTTTGCGCAGTGTACTGATGTTGATCTGTTTTTACTTTGCAGCTTATTCTGCCCAATGTGGATGTGGAATTGAAATATTATGACCTTGGTCTCCCAAATCGAGATAGGACAGCTGACCAGGTGACCATTGAATCTGCACTGGCAACACAAAAATATGGAGTTGCAGTGAAATGTGCCACCATTACACCAGATGAAGCCCGTGTTGAAGGTAAATGATTGAGGCAGATTCAATTGAAAGAAATAGGTAGTTACAATTCGAATTGATAACCCGCCAAATACTGTCAAAATTCAAAGAAGCAAATTCAATCTTTCTGCTTCTAATGCCGGAGCTCATTTCTCCATTTGTGTGAAATTGGTAAGAATGAGCTGTGTGTGTGGAAACCAGTCCTTGTCTTTCCAGGCATAGGTATCCTGTTGTACATGTTTTCATCTCATAAATAATCTTTATTACTGACACAAGTAGACTTACATTAACACTGCAATGAGGATTCTGTGAAAATCCCCTAGTCGCCACACTGTTTGGGCACACTGAGGGAGAATTCAGAATGTCCCATTCATCTAACAAGCACGCCTTTCGGGACTTGTGGGAGGAAACCAGAACATCCGGAGGAAACCAAGGCAGACACGGGGAGGACGTGCAGACTCCGCACAATGACCCAAGCCAGGAATTGAACCCAGTCCCTGGCGCTATGAAGCAACAGTGCTAACCACTGTGCTACCGTGCTGCCCATGAAAGGGTATGCTCGTGTGCAAACATAGAAGTGACTCTTGTGGCGCAGTAACCGATGGTGTAACCAGCTAGTTTGCTTTTGCACAATTCGTTGTTGAAACTGGTTTCAAATTGTATGCACTAATAAAAAGATTGGTATTCATATTATGCAGCAGTGAGCTCTGTCTCTCTGAACAGTTGCTGGGCAAAGAGGAGACTTATACATCATGCAGAACATGCATTTTTGTGTGTGATCGAGTTTGAATTGATTTGACAAAGAGGATTTTTTACAAAAACAAATAGATATTTATTTTTGCGTTATATGGAAGGTGTAAGAAATCTTTGACTCGGGTTACAAGCAGAATCAGAAATTGGCAGCTCAGCTAAACTTGAAGCATGCAGCTGGGGAAAGCCTGGTTTCCATTCTGTGTTTAAGCTGAGTTAGCTGATCTGGGTGGGACAGTAGTCAGAGCTCTGTGATGGACCTCCTCATTTGTGGATCAGGGAGATCAAAATTAATCAGGGTACCTACTCTTCATCTCCATCCAATGAACACTGCTGGAATTTGCATTTGTGGTGGGGAGAGATCATACTTAATATTGACATCCTTAAGAGAAAGTAGCTTGTCGTCATTCACACACACAATGAGCACTTGGGTGATGTCCCAGAGGACAGCTGCTGTTTGTAGACCCAAAACCTAGTAAGAGTCAGGCCTTCATGAAAGGAGGGGAACGCGAGATCTATGTGCCCATATTATTTTGCTGAAATCAGGATCCTTTCTAATTTTCGTAGTGAGTTTTTACTTCAGTTAAAGAGTCATAGTATAGAGGTTTCAGGACAGTAACGGCCCTTTGGCATCACATCTGTGCTGGTCAAAAACAATTTCTGAGGCAAATTGCCATTTTGACTAAAAATAATTTATCAATACTTTGACTCAAAATCGTGGAACTTCCTCCCTAAATAGCACTGTGGGTGTACCTCTATTAAATGGACTGTAGCAGTTCAAGAAGGCAGTTCACCACCACCTTCTCTGGAGCAATTTGGGGTGGGCATTAAATGCTAGACAGCGACACAAACACTCCATGAATGAATAAAAAAAGTAAGAGGATAACTAAGGAAAGATAACAGCCCATAAAAGACCAAAAGGTAACCTATGTGTGGAGGTAGAGGATGTGGGTATAGTTTGTCATGATATTTAGATCAGCATATCATGGTGCAATCACACACACACACTGATGGACATGCAGTAGGACCAACCAACACACACACAACATCGCAGCCAATCACCAGTGAGAGCACACGCACTATAAAAACAGGGGACACTACAGTTCCCGTTCATTCCAGCAGCAGCCAGCTCAGAGCACCGAGCTCAGAGCCTGCCACTCAGACATTCACCATGTGCTGAGTGCCTCACCCAGATAGTGATAGGACAGGGTCCACAGATAAGCTGGTAATGCACGTACCCAAGTTAGCAGTGTGCCGTTATAGTTAAGAAGTAAATAAAATTGAGTTACACCATCTCCAGCTATGTCGGATCGTCTGTACACCAGAACACCCAACACAACATAGTTCTTAATGAATACTTTGTGTCTGTCTTCACAAATGAGGGGAACAATGCAGACGTTGTGTTTAAGGAGGAGGAGTGTGAAGTATTGGATGTGATAAACATGGCAAAGGAAGTATTAAGGAGATCAGCATCCTTGAGAGTGGATAAGGGGAGGCATAGTAGTAGTGTCACTGGAGAGTCGCAAGCTGGATACAACATTAGCTTATTGGCAGAAACAAAGGGTCATTGTTGAGAGATGTTTTTTGTGACTGGAAGGCTGTATCCAGTGGGGTTCCACAGGGTTCAGTACTAGATCTTTGTTTTTTGTGTTATATATTAATGATTTGGATGTAAATGTGGGGGAAATGATCAAGTAGTTTGCAGATGATACAAAACTTGGCCGCATGGTTAATAGCGAGGAAGATAGCTGTGGACTGCTGGAAGGTATCAATGTGTTGGTGAACGCAAAAGGTGAACAAAAAGTGGTAAACGGAATTCAACCTGGATGTGTGAAGTGTTGCATTTGGGGAGGTCAAACAAGGCAAAGGATCACACAATAAATTGGAGGATACTGAGAATTGTAGAGAAGTGAGGGAACCTCGGAGTGAATGTCCACGGATCCCTAAAGACAGCAGAATAGGTTGATAAGGGGAAAAAGAAGGCATATGGAATCCTTTCCTTTAATAACTGACACATAGATTATAAGGGCAGATAGGTTATGCTGGAACGATGTAACATTAGTTAGGCCACAACCTGAGTACTGTGTGCAGTTCTGGTCACCTCATTACAGAAAGAATGTATTTGGATTAGAGAGGATGCAGAGGAGATTTACGAGGGTGTTGCCAGGACTAGAAAAGTGCAACTACGCGGAACAATTGGGTAGCCTGGGGTTGTTCTCCAAGAACAGGGGCGGCTGAGGGGAGATTTGATTGAGATGCACAAAATTGTCAGGGACCTAGATAAAGTGGATGGGAAGGACCTATTCAATTTAGCGGAGACACCAATGACTAGGGGGCATAGATTTAAAGTGATTGATAGAAAGATTAGAGGAAACATTATGAAACCCTTTTTCACTCAGAGGGCTGTGAGGGTCTTGAACTCAGTCTGAAAGATTATTAGAGGCAGAAACCCTCAATTAATTTAAATAGTGCCTGTATATGTACCTGAACTGCTGAAACCTAGTGTGGTATTATCGGTATTACGGTACCTGAGAGGCTGAAGTACCATTGGTAGAACCTATATGCTTGCTATTGGCTAGAGTGTATAATAGCTCCGCCCTGATAGGCGGGGTATAAGAACCCGTGCCATCCCAGCAGCCCTCCCCTGAGCTGCTGGGGGAAACATCTAGCTTATTAAAGCCTTCAGTTGGACTACAACCTCGTTTTAGTGGTCATTGATCGTGCATCAATTTAATAAGCTAGATTTTAAGAAGAAAGGATGGAGCTCCAAATCAAGCCGGAGTGTCTGCAACTTAGTCTGCAACGTTCCCGACCGCGCGGCAGCCCCCTGGGCAGCGTGGAACCCCGCAGCGGCCGACCCAGACACTTCCCCCGTTCCCCCGCAGGCCTGCGCTGCAAGGCGGCCTGCCAACCCCGAGGGGCACCGTTGCTATTTCTGCGGGCAGGCCAAGCACCCCCGCCAGCGCTGCCCGGCCCGCGCATCCACCTGCAGAGGATGCGGCAAAAAGGGCCATTTCGTGGGGGTATGTCAGGCCCGAGCGGTGGCCGCGGTCTCCAGCGGCAAATCCGGACAGCCACCACAAACCTCTCCAAGGGCCCTGTGTGGCCAGCGGTCGCCGCCACCCCCATATCCCAGGGTCACGTGCGGATCCCCGGCGTCGCCATCTTGTTCCACGGACGCCACGCTTGAGGGATGGGCACCGCCATTTTGTGCACCCCTGGCCATGTGCGACCAATGGGAGACGCCATCTTGGATGAACCCCCAGGACCCCAGCTCGGCCGACCACACATTGCCTGAACAGAATTCCCAACTACTGTGATTGGCCTTGGTGACTCTGGATCAATCTCGACCTCGAACACTCTCAACCACTACGACGACTGTTTTCATCAACAGCCACGAGATGTCCTGCCTAATTGACTCTGGGAGCTCGGAGAACTTCATACACCCCGACACGGTAAGGCGCTGTTCCCTCCTCCCACCCTGTTAATCAAAAAGTCTCACTGGCCTCCGGTTCCCACTCAGTGGAGATAAAGAGGGTTTGCTCCAGGGAAGGGAGTTCAAAAATGTCCTTCTCTACGTCCTTCCCCACCTCTGCGCGGCTACACTCCTGTGTTTACACTTCCAGTGTAACCTTCAAAGTCTGACCTTCCAATTCAGCGGCCCTATACCCCCCCTTTCTGTTTGCGGCCTCGCGACCCTTAAGGTCGACCCGCCTTCCCTGTTTGCGAACTTCACCCCGGATTGCAAACCCGTCGCCACCAGGAGCAGACGCTAGAGTGCCCAGGACCGGATCTTTATTAGGTCAGAGGTCCAAAGGCTACAGAGGGAAGGGGTCATTGAAGCCAGTAACAGCCCCTGGAGAGCTCATGTGGTGGTAAAGACCAGGGAGAAGCATAGGATGGCCATCGACTACAGTCAGACCATCAACAGGTTTACGCAGCTGGACGCGTACCCCCTCCCCCGCATATCCGACCTGGTAAACAAGATCGCGCATTATACGGTCTTCTCCATGGTGGATCTCAAGTCCGCCTACCACCAGCTCCCCATCCGCACTAGTGACTGCAAATACACTGCCTTTGAGGCAGACGGGCGGCTCTATCACTTCTTAAGGATTCCCTTTGGTGTCACTAATGGGGTCTCGGTCTTCCAGCGCGAGATGGACCAAATGGTTGACCGGTACGGTTTACGGGCAACATTCCCATATCTCGATAATGTCACCATCTGCGGCCACGACCAGCAGGACCACGATACCAACCTCCGAAAATTTCTCCAGACTGCTAAAATCCTTAACCTAACATACAATAAGGATAAATGTGTGTTTAGCACCGACCGTCTAGCCATTCTCGGCTACATAGTGCGAAATGGAGTTATAGGCCCCCACCCTGAACGCATGAGCCCGTTATGGAGTTCCCTCTCCCTCACTGCTCTAAGACCCTAAAACGCTGCCTCGGGTTTTTTAGCTACTACGCCCAGTGGGTCCCCAACTACGCGGACAAGGCCGGTCCCCTGAACCAATCCACAGCTTTTCCCCTGTCGATAGAGGCCCGCCAGGCCTTCAGCCGCATCAAAGCAGACATTGCAAAGGCCACGATGCACGCCATCGACGAGTCCCTCCCCTTCCAGGTCGAATGCGATGCATCTGACGTAGCTCTGGCGGCAACCCTCAACCAAGAGGGCAGACCCGTGGCCTTCTTCTCCCGCACCCTCCATGCTTCCGAAATCCGCCACTCCTCAGTCGAACAGGAGGCCCAGGCCATAGTAGAAACTGTGTGACATTGGAGGCATTACCTGGCTGGCAGGAGATTCACTCTCCTCACGGACCAACGGTCGGTTGCTTTCATGTTCGATAATGCACAGTGAGGCAAGATAAAAAACGACAAGATCTTACAGTGGAGGATCGAACTCTCCACCTACAATTATGAGATCTTGTATCGTCCCGGGAAACTAAACGAGCCTCCTGATGCCCTATCCCGCGGCACATGTGCCAACGCACAAGTGGACCACCTCCGAGCCCTCCACGAGGACCTCTGCCACATGGGGGTCACTCGATTTTTCCACTTCATCAAGACCCGCATCCTGCCCTACTCCATCGAGGAGGTCAGGACAGCCACCAGGGACTGCCAAATCTGCGCGGAGTGCAAACCGCACTTCTACCAGCCAGAGAGAGTGCACCTGATAAAGGCTTCCCGTCCCTTTGAACGCCTCAGCATGGACTTCAAAGACCCCCTTCCCTCCACCGACCGCAACACGTATTTCCTGAACGTGATTGACGAGTACTCCCGGTTCCCATTCGCCATCCCCTGACCAGACATGACCGCCTCCACCGTCATCAAGGCCCTCCATGGTATCTTTGCACTGTTCGGATTCCCCGCTTACATACACAGCGATAGGGGGTCTTCCTTTATGATCGACGAACTGCGTCAATTCCTGCTCAACAAGGGCATCACCTCGAGCAGGACGACCAGTTACAACCCCGGGGTAACGGACAGGTAGAGAGGGAGAACGGAGTGGTCTGGAAGACCGTCCTACTGGCCCTACGGTCCAGGAACCTCCCAATCTCCCGCTGGCAAGAAGTCCTCCCGGATGCCCTCCACTACATCCGGTCACTACAACCACCAATCAGACACCTCACGAACGTCTCCTTGTCTTCCCTAGGAAGTCCTCCTCCGGGACCTCGCTCCCGACCTGGCTGGCAGCACCCGGACCCATCCTGCTCCGAAAACACGTGCGGGCGCACAAGTCAGACCCGTTGGTCGAGAGGGTCCATCTGCTCCAGGCTAACCCCCAGTACGCCTACGTGGCCGACAAGATACAGACTCCCTAAGGGACCTGGCACCCGCCGGAACTCCACGCACATTCCAGCCACCAGTCCCACCCTCCCCTCCACCGCAGCACCTTACAGGAGGATCGGTCCTTCCGCCGCTCCTGCCTAGGCCCCCCCACCCACCGACGTCCCCCACAGGCGCTCCCTCCCCAGGTCAGCCGTTTTCCCCACCAGCGGCGTCTAGTGGTGACGAAGCTCCCATGGAGATCGAAGCCACGCTCTCAGAGTCACCACCGAGGCTCCGACGATCACAGAGGACGACCAGGGCCCCCGATCAACTGATTGCTTCATTTTAACTGTAATCTGTAAATATAAAACACCGAATGTACAAGCTACCAGACTTGTAAATGGTTACGAAACACTGTACGGAGGTATTACGGTACCTCCATAACTAATTATACCATGTTATGTTTTGTAGTTGCTGGCCACCACCACTGCCGGAATTTTTTTTAACAGGGGGTGAATGTGGTATTATAGGTATTACAGTACCTGAGAGGCTGAAGTACCATTGGTAGAACCTATATGCTTGCTATTGGCTAGAGTGTATAATAGCTCTGCCCTGATAGGCGGGGTATAAGAACCTGTGCCGTCCCAGCAGCCCTCATTCTGTACCTGAGCTGCTGGGGGAAACATCTAGCTTATTAAAGCCTTCAGTTGGATTACAACCTCGTTTTCATGGTCATTGATCGTGCATCACCTACAGAGCTACAGACCAAGGGCGGGATTCTCCAATCCCGTGGCAGAGTGTCCCTGCCGTCGTAAACGCCGTCGCGTTTTACGACGGCGTGAATGGGCCGCTCCCATGACTAATTCTGGTCCCTACAGGGGACCAGCACGGCGCTGGAGCGGTTCGCGGGATCCACGCATGCGCTGTTGCGCTGGCGCCAACGAGGAATTGCGTGCCGGCGTCGGAGCGGCATGGCCCATTGGCGGGGATTCTCCGACGCCCCAAATGCTGGAAAGTGGGATTAGGTTGGATGGGTTGTTTATCAGCCAGCACAGACATGACGGGCCATGTGGACTCTTTCTGTGCCGGTAGCTTTCTATGGTTCTATGACTAGTTGAACTAAGCAGGAATGAGGGCAGAAGTGTAAGTTTCAATAAAAATACTTTAGATACATTGTGATTTGTTTAGTGCCAAAATATCTTCCTTCTAGAGCAATTTAAACAGATAATAAAACAGAGGTTGGTTCAAGAGGCTAATCAGAATCATAGAATTTACAGTGCAGAAGGAGGCCATTCGGTCCATCGAGTCTGCACCGGCTCTTGGAAAGAGCACCCTACCCAAGGTCAACACATCCATTCTATTCCCATAACCCAGTAACCTCACCCAACACTAAGGGCAATTTTGGACACTAAGGGCAATTTATCATGGCCAATCCACCTAACCTGCACATCTTTGGACTGTGGGAGGAAACCGGAGCACCCGGAGGAAACCCACGCACACACAGGGAGGATGTGCAGACTCCACACAGACAGTGACCCAAGCCGGAATCAAACCTGGGACCCTGGAGCTGTGAAGCAATTGTGCTATCCACAATGCTACCGTGCTGCCCCACGCCCACAGTGGGATAAAACTAGGGGCAGATGAGCAATGACAGAAATAAAACTCAACATGTTGAGAGAATGTAACAGTTGGAGCCAAGAAGAATTAGAGCAGCTGATTTGTGAAGACAAGATTTAAAAGAAATAATTAGGTTAAGCTGATTGTAACATGGTTCATCTGCTCTCACAGCTCTGGTTGTGGATGGAATGTCACTTGGATTAGATATTGTGTCTCTGTGATGTTTAAATTTAAATTGGCAGCAAAGTAACATACATCTCCAAGCATTCCCCACGAATCCAAGCGATGTGATTAGCACTGAGGAACGAGGATTATTAAAATATTAAGGGGGGGGGGAATTCCATGCCCCCCCCTGCGCTGTGGTGTATTTTCTGGTGGCGTAGCCGACTCTTGGCCACCGGTTTGATCTTCCACATCCCACTGAAGTCTGCGCCATTTTGAGTGGCTCGTCCATGGCACCTCTGGGGAAACCTACGTCGGGGGTCGTCTTCGGCAGGATTAGAAGATCCTGCCAGCGCGAAGGGCTAGAAAATCCTGCCCTAAGAATCTACTTGTGAGCGGTATAATGTGATCAGTTTTACTTTAGAACAAAATTATTTTAAATTGGTTACTCAGTTTTTTACTGGCTTTGCATAATGTGATCCGATTTACGAATGCCTCTTGCTATCACTGTTCAATGTTTGCAGGGACGACGAGTCACCTCATCTGAAGTTGGTACGAAATGCCAGACATTGACGTCATCATTGAAAAAAGATTGATAGCAGCTTTGCTGCTTTCAAAATATCTGTTCTTCCATTTTGCGCTGTAAAACTAACATCCTCTCACCTTTTCTGTGATCTTAATTTTTTTTAAATCAAACTGCCACCTGGTGGTGCTGATGAACTTATGTTGAAGAATGAATATGATTCACTGCTATGAATATGAACGTCTTGACTGATTCAGGAGCAGGGAATCTACCACCTGTGAATGTTTGACTTTTTTTAATGATGTATCAGAGAATACATCCCTGCTGTGGAACCGTCACGTGATCTGCAGTGACATCAGCAGAGTGTGTTTTGTGCGGGCTTCAGTTCTCCATCTTCGATTGTTCACCATCTTCGATTATATGAGTCGCATCTAATAAACCCTCCCATCGTGTTTGTAAGAAATCCAAGTCTGTGTGGCAACTCAAATGTAACAAATAAGAAAACTGGCGATGAAGATTGAGTCAAAAAAACAAAATTAAGGGAAAAAATCGTCGACAAGAACAGTGGAGGCGATGTCGAGAGTAGAGACAGGATTTTCTGGATTGGACTCGTACATCAGGCGTAGAAAAGCCGCCAATGCTGAAGTTTTAAAAAATAATAATAATTACGGAACACAGCCATGAGTAAAAAGAACTACAGTTTGCCGTTGAAGTGGATAAGAGTCTGGGCTGCAGGGACAGTGCACGTGGTGAAGCTAAACGTGCTGCGGGATAGGGATTCGACTCTGTCCGGGTCACTACTCGGGAAAAGTCAAACCACAATCCGGAAGAAAGAACTATTTCTAAATTGCATTGTGGATGAGGGGATAGCATTTGTCATACATCCAAATAGCTCAGTTGGCTGGACAGCTGGTACACGATGCAGAGCGAGGCCAACAGCCCGGGTTCAAGTCCCGTGCTGGCTGAGGTTATCCATGAAGGCCCCGCTTTCTCAACCTTTCCCCTCGTCTGAGGTGTGATGATCCTTAGGTTAAATCACCACCAGTCAAAGGGGAAAGCAGCCTGTGCACCTGAGACTTGCGACTTTACTTACTTTTGCATTCAAAATAATTGGAAGGGAGGAAGTTGGTTGAAGAACAGACCCTAGGAACCATCATCCGGAATGGTGGGAAAAAGGTGTCCCGCAGATGCATTTGGTGAAGACTGAGACTTGGAACTCAAATGAGGAGAGATTCCAATTGTATCTCACAGTGAATCAAACACCAGAGAACCTAAAAGTTGCAACATTTGGTCGGGCGTAAAACGTTTATGCTGCTGCAAAATTTAGTTAATCCACAAAAACCGGGAGAGAAGACCGATATCGAACTGATGAAGTTTCGAGAAGGGCATTTCTCCCCTAGACCGTTGTTAATTGCAAAAGGGTTTTGGTTCCACCGTAGTCAGGAAGACGGTGAAAGCATTTTACAATTCATAGTGACTTTAAGAAAGTTAGTAAAATACTGCGAGTTTGGTGCAACACTGGATGACACTCTTCATGATAGGCTGGTTTGTGAACTCCCCAGTGAAGCTATTCAGAGTAAGCTACTTTACTGTAAGTGATTTAACTCTCAAAGTTGC
The DNA here is from genome assembly GCF_047496885.1 of Scyliorhinus torazame. Taxonomy (NCBI): domain Eukaryota; kingdom Metazoa; phylum Chordata; class Chondrichthyes; order Carcharhiniformes; family Scyliorhinidae; genus Scyliorhinus; species Scyliorhinus torazame. The sequence goes on along the minus strand of NC_092715.1, from coordinate 73,612,452 downwards.
TGTGGAACTTACCATGTCTATGGAGCTAGCAGCAAAAGAGGCTACACAGTTAGGGGCTGGAGTGATGATCCACAAACTGGAGACTGTCAGAAATAAGGCTTCAAGGGGACAACCATGCCACCGATGTACACAGATTGGACACTTAGGGGAATGCTGGAGTAGAGAAAATAAGTGCGAGAACTGTGGCACAAAAGGCCACATTGCTAAAGCATGCTGGGCTCAGAAAACTTCTCCAAAGATGCGCAAGAAAAAAAGCACTCTAAGCAGACTAGACATGCCTACAAGTTAGTAGACAAAGTTCAAAATCCCTCAGGAGACTATGTACTCGGAACAGCTTCAGGAGTTGAAACTAGGCATTTTGTCGGTGTGGGTCAATAAAGTTTCTGGGCATTTCCAAAATTTGATGGTAACCAAATTAGAATGGAAGTGGGTACAGGTGCAGCTGTGTTATTGATACCTGAGAATTTATGATCAGAAGTTGCAGCATCTGCCTTTCAACCCATCAATTGTGATCCTTAGGACTTGCACAGAAGAATTTGCAAACTCCACACGGACATTAAAGGGATACATTATGGTAAAAGTAGAAGTAGATGGACAAGCAGTGGAGTTGCCTCTTCACGTTGTCCTTGGAAACTTTCCTGCCTTATTTGGTAGAGCGTAGCTGGCAAAAATTAAACCCAACTGGGGAGCAGTGAATCAACTCGTGGGGTCAAAGAATGACCTACAACTTCTGGTGAAGTATGAAAAGGTGTTTGAGGATTCACAGCCACTACAAACTCTCGTTACGCACAAAGGTCTGTTTCGATACAGAAGACTTCTTCCTTTTGGAATAACAACTGCGCCTGCTCTTTTTCAGAGGTCCATGCATCAGATTCGGAGTGGGCTAAATGGGGTGTAATGTTATTTAGATGACATTCTCATCACCGATTCAAGTGAACAAGAACACTTGAAAAACCTGGAAATTGCTCTGAAATGTCGACAAAACCATAACCTTCGAGTTAAAAATGAAAAGTGCGACTTTTTCAAGACATCCATAAATTATCTTGAGTCACGGTCATCGATGTGACTTGCATATGGAGTGAAAAAGATGACCAAAATCTTCAAAACACCACGTCCTCAAAACGTGACACCACTAAGGTAATTTGTAGGATTGATCAACTATGTGGGCGGCGGCATGGTGACGCAGTGGTTAGCACTGCTGCCTCACGGTGCCGAGGTCCCAGGTTTGATCCCGGCTCTGGGTCACTGTCCGTGTGGAGTTTGTAAACTCTCCCCGTGTGTGCGTGGGTTTCGCGCCCACAACCCAAAGATGTGCAGGGTAGGTGGATTGGCCATGCTAAATTGCCCCTTAATTGGAAAAAATGAATTAGGTACTCTAAATTTATTTTTTCAAAAAAACGATTGATCAACTATTACGAAATTTAGCAACACGATTGAAGCCGTTACACACACACACTGTGCCAAACAGGTATAGCACTGGTCAGAAGGATGCAAAAGGGCATCTAACGAGGTAAAAGATGCCTTAAAGAAGTCCGAGCTATTGGTTCATTGCAGTCTGAAGCTGAAGCTACAACTTGCTTGCCAAGCCCTCTTGGGCTGGTACAATAGGCTTTTTACACGTACGTAAAAAGCAAGAGGGTAGCCAGGGAAAGGATTGGTCCACTGAAGGACAGGGGAGGGAATCTATGTGTGGAGCCATAAGAAATGGGTGAGGTGCTAAATGAATACTTTGCATCAGTAGTCACCAAAGAGAAGGAATTGGTGGATGTTGAGTCTGGAGATGGGTGTGTAGATAGCCTGGGTCACAGTGAGATCCAAAAAGACGAGGTGTTGGGCGTCTTGGAGAATATTAAGGTGGATAATTCCCCATAGCCTGATGGGACCTACCCCAGAATACTGAAGGAGGCAAGAGAAGAAATTGCTGAGGCCTTCACCGAAATCTTTGGATCCTCACTGTCTTCAGGTGATGTCCCGGAGGACTGGAGAATATCCAATGTTGTTCCTTTGTTTAAGAAGGGTAGCAAGGATAATCCAGGGAACTACAGGCCGGTGAGCCTTACGTCAGTGGTAGGGAAATTACTGAAGAGAATCCTTCGAGACAGGATCTACTCCCATTTGGAAGCAAGTGGTCGTATTAACGAGAGGCAGCACGGTTTTGAGAAGGGGAGGTTGTGTCTCAATAACTTTACAAAAACATTTTTTATACTCCTTTTTCCCATTTTCTCCCAATAATACACAATAATCAGTAACAAATATGTCAATCCCCATATCAATAACAACGATCCCAACCTCCCACCAAACCCCAAACATTAGCCCGCATGTTCACACAAACAAATGACAAAAAGGGATTAGGAATCACCCATAGTCGTCATTAGCACACACGGCCCCCCTCCCCTCAACCCTCCCACCCACACGCCCCAACTAATGTTCGATGTTATCCAGTTCTTGAAAGTGCATAATGAATAATGCCCATGAATTGTAGAACCCTTCCTTCCTTCCCCTCAGTTCAAACTTAACCTTCTCAAGAGTCAAGAATTCCAACAGGGCCCCCTGCCACGCCAGGGCACAGGGTGGAGAGGTTGCTCTCCAACCTATCAGGATCTGCCTTCGGGCAATCAACGAGGCGAAGGCTACAACATCTGCCTCCACACCCGTTTCCAACCCTAGCTGGTCCGACACCCAGAATATGGCCTCCTGGGGGCCCGGGTCCAGTTTCATGTGCACCACTTTAGAAATTACCCTGAACACCTCCTTCCAGTAATCCTCGAGCTTTGGACAGGAGCAAAACATATGAACGTGATTACTGGGGCCCCCTCCACAACGTTCACACACATCTTCTACTCCTTCAAAGAATCGGCTCATCCTCGCGAGGTGTGCTCTGTATACCACCTTCAGCTGTATCAGCCCCAGCCTTGCTTACAATGTGGAGGTATTCACTCTCCAGAGCACCTCACATCAGAACCCCTTCTCCATATCCTCTCCCAACTCTTCCTCCCACTTTGCTTTGATCCCTTCCAGTGGTTCCTTCTCCTCTTCCAAAATAGCTCTGTAAACCGCTGACACTACCCCCTTCTCCAGTCTCCCTGTTGTCAGCACCTCCTCCAGCAATGTGGAGGCCGGCTCCACTGGAAAGCTCTATCTCCTTTCTGGCAAAATCTTGAACCTGCATGTATCTAAACATTTCCCCCTGCTCCAGCCCATACTTCGCTTCCACTCCTTCAATCCTGCAAACCGACCCCTAAGAAACAAATCTTTTCGTGTCTTAATCCCCTTCACCTCCCATTTCTGAAAATTTCCATCCCACCTCCCTGACTCAAAGCTGTGATTCGCCCGAATCGGCATTTCCCTTGGCCCTGCTCCCAACCTGAAGTGTTGGCGAAACTGCCTCCAAATTCTCAATGAAGCTATTATTACCAAATTCCCTGAGTATTTCCCCGGGGCTATCGGGAGCGGCGCTGTTGCTAGTGCTTTCAATCCCTTGTCTCACTAACTTGAGTTTTTTGAGGAGGTCAAAAAGATGATTGATGCAGGTAGGGCAGTGGATGTTGTCTATATGGACTTCAGTAAGGCCTTTGACAAGGTCCCTCATGGCAGACTGGTACAAAAGGTGAAGTCTCACGGTATCAGAGGTGAGCTGGCAAGATGGATACAGAACTGGCCTAGATCATAGAAAGCAGAGAGTAGCAATGGAAGGGTGCTTTTCTGATTGGAGGGCTGTGACTAGTGGTGTTCCGCAGGGATCAGTGCTGGGATCTTTGCTGTTCGTAGTATATATAAATGATTTGGAGGAAAATGTAACTGGTCTGATTAGTAAGTTTGCGGACGGCACAAAGGTTGGTGGAATTGCGGATAGCGATGAGGAATGTCAGAGGATACAGCAGGATTTAGATCGTTTGGAGACTTGGGCAGCGAGATGACAGATGGAGTTTAATCCGGACAAATGTGAGGTAATGCATTTGGGAAGGTCTAATACAGTAGGGAATATACAGTGAATGGTAGAACCCTCAAGAGTATTGACAATCAGAGAGATCTTGGTGTACAGATCCACAGGTCACTGAAAGGGACAACACAGGAGAAGGTTGTCAAGAAAGCATACGGCATGCTTGCCTTAATTGGCCAGGGCATTGAGTATTAAAATTGGCAAGTCATGTTGCAGCTGTATAGAACCTTAGTTAGGCCACACTTGGAGTATAGTGTTCAATTCTGGTCGCCACACTACCAGAAGAATGTGGAGGCTTTGGAGAGGGTGCAGAAGTGATTTACCAGGATGTTGCCTGCTATAGAGGGCATTAGCTATGAGGAGAGGTTGAAGAAACTTGGTTTGTTCTCACTGGAACGAAGGAGGTTGAGGGGTGACCTGATAGAGGTCTGCAAAATTGTGAGGGGCATAGAGTGGATAGTCAGAGACTTTTTCCCAGGGTAGAGGGGTCAATTACTAGGGGGCATAGATTTAAGGTGCAAGGGGCAAGGTTTAGAGCAGATGTACGAGGTAAGTTTTTTACACAGAGGGTAGTGAGTGCCTGGAGCTCGCTGCCGGAGGAGGTGGTGGAAGCAGGGACAATTGTGACGTTTAAGGGGCATCTTGACAAATACATAGGATGGGAATAGAGGGATACGGACCCCGGAAGTGTAGAAGATTTTAGTTTAGACGGGCAGCATGGTTGGCGCAGGCTTGGAGGGCCGAAGGGCCTGTTCCTGTGCTGTACTTTTCTTTGTTCTTTATACAGTTGTCTCTCACACAGTGCCTTCAGGAGAGGAACAACCGATAGCATTTGCTTTACTAACTCTTACAAGTGCAGAAGTGAATTACACTCAGCTAGGAAAAGAGGCTTTGAGCATCATTTTCGGGGTAAGAACGTTTCAACCAAACATTTATGAACACCATTTGCTCTTTTGACAGAACATAGACCCTTGACGACAATCTTTGCGCTGTAGAAATGAATTCCTTGAGCAGCTTGTAGGTTACAAAGGTGGCCTTTGATATCGGCACACGTACGATATACAATGTCACAAGTCGGAGCAACATCTAAATGCTGATGCTTTGTCAAGCTTTAAGTAAGAACCTGAAGAATATTTTGTCAACATCCTGTATTGCTGACTCGTGGATAACATTCCTGTGACTTCATCTCAAGCTCAGAGATAGACACTGAGGTAGAAGAACTGTTCCAGTGATTGGGAAGCTGATGAACGTGGTCCAAAAAGAGATGATGACAGACGTACATCATAAAAATCCAGACCTCAAGCCCCATATCACAAGAAGACTTGAGTTGACAGTCTAGAATGGAGTTTTATTATGGAGAATCCAAGCGATTATTCCTCCATGCCTGCACAATAAAGAGTTTGAACAACTGACTGAGGAACCTTCTGGTGTAGTGCGGATGAAGAAACTGGCCTGCAGTTATTTTGGGGGGGCCAGGATTAGACACTCAAATTGAAGAGAACATAGAACATAGAACAATACAGCGCAGTACAGGCCCTTCGGCCCATGATGTTGCACCGAAACAAAGGCCATCTAACCTACATTATGCCATTATCATCCATATGCTTATCCAATAAACTTTTAAATGCCCTCAATGTTGGTGAGTTCACTACTGTAGCAGGTAGGGCATTCCACGGCCTCACTACTCTTTGCGTAAAGAACCTACCTCTGACCTCTGTCCTATATCTATTACCCATCAGTTTAAAGCTATGTCCCCTCGTGCCAGCCATTTCCATCCGCGGGAGAAGGCTCTCACTGTCCACCCTATCCAACCCCCTGATCATTTTGTATGCCTCTATTAAGTCTCCTCTTAACCTTCTTCTCTCCAACGAAAACAACCTCAAGTCCATCAGCCTTTCCTCATAAGATTTCCCTCCATACCAGGCAACATCCTGGTAAATCTCCTCTGCACCCGCTCCAAAGCCTCCACGTCCTTCCTATAATGCGGTGACCAGAACTGTACGCAATACTCCAAATGCGGCTGCACCAGAGTTTTGTACAGCTGCAACATGACCTCATGATTCCGGAACTCAATCCCTCTACCAATAAAGGCCAACACTCCATAGGCCTTCTTCACAACCCTATCAACCTGGGTGGCAACTTTCAGGGATCTATGTACATGGACACCTAGATCCCTCTGCTCATCCACACTTCCAAGAACTTTACCATTAGCCAAATATTCCGCAATTCTGCTATTCCTTCCAAAGTGAATCACCTCACACTTCTCTACATTAAACTCCATTTGCCACCTCTCAGCCCAGCTCTGCAGCTTATCTATGTCCCTCTGTAACCTGCTACATCCTTCCACACTGTCGACAACACCACCGACTTTAGTGTCGTCTGCAAATTTACTCACCCACCCTTCTGCGCCCTCCTCTAGGTCATTGATAAAAATGACAAACAGCAACGGCCCCAGAACAGATCCTTGTGGTACGCCACTTGTAACTGAACTCCATTCTGAACATTTCCCATCAACCACCACCCTCTGTCTTCTTTCAGCTAGCCAATTTCTGATCCACATCTCTAAATCACCCTCAATCCCCAGCCTCCGTATTTTCTGCAATAGCCTACCATGGGGAACCTTATCAAATGCTTTACTGAAATCCATATACACCACATCAACTGCTCTACCCTCGTCTACCTGTTCAGTCACCTTCTCAAAGAACTCGATAAGGTTTGTGAGGCATGACCTACCCTTCACAAAGCCATGCTGACTATCCCTGATCATATTATTCCTATCTAGATGATTGTAAATCTTGTCTCTTATAATCCCCTCCAAGACTTTACTTACTACAGACGTGAGGCTCACCGGTCTATAGTTGCCGGAGTTGTCTCTACTCCCCTTTTTGAACAAAGGGACCACATTTGCTATCCTCCAGTCCTCTGGCACTATTCCTGTAGCCAATGATGACATAAAAATCAAAGCCAAAGGCCCAGCAATCTCTTCCCTGGCCTCCCAGAGAATCCTAGGATAAATCCCATCAGGCCCCGGGGACTTATCTATTTTCAGCCTGTCCAGAATTGCCAACACCTCTTCCCTACGTACCTCAATGCCATCTATTCTAATAGCCTGGGTCTCAGCATTCTACTCCACAACAATATCTTTTCCCTGAGTGAATACTGACGAAAAATATTCATTTAGTATCTCGCCTATCTCTTCAGACTCCACACACAACTTCCCATCCCTGTCCTTGACTGGCCCTACTCTTACCCTAGTCATTCGCTTATTCCTGACATACCTATAGAAAGCTTTTGGGTTTTCCTTGATCCTACCTGCCAAATACTTCTCATGTCCCCTCCTTGCACGTCTTAGCTCTCTCTTTAGATCCTTCCTCACTACCTTGTAACTATCCATCGCCCCAACTGAAACTTCACACCTCATCTTCACATAGGCCTCCTTCTTCCTCTTAACAAGAGATTCCACTTCTTTGGTAAACCACGGTTCCCTCGCTCTACGCCTTCCTCCCTGCCTGACCGGTACGTACTTATCAAGAACACGCAGTAGCTGTTCCTTGAACAAGCTTCACTTATCCAGTGTGCCCAACACTTGCAGCCTACTTCGCCAACCTATCCCCCCCAAGTCACGTCTAATGGCATCATAATTGCCCTTCCCCCAGCTATAACTCTTGCCCTGCGGTGTATACTTATCCCTTTCCATCACTAACGTAAACGTCACCGAATTGTGGTCACTGTCCCCAAAGTGCTCTCCTACCTCCAAATCCAACGCCTGGTTCATTACCCAAAACCAAATCCAACGTGGCCTCGCCTCTTGTTGGCCTGTCAACATATTGTGTCAGGAAACCCTCCTGCACACATTGTACAAAAAACGACCCATCTAATGTACTTGAACTATATCTTTTCCAGTCAATATTTGGAAAGTTAAAGTCTCCCATAATAACTACCCTGTTACTTTCGCTCTTATCCAGGATCATCCTCGCCATCCTTTCCTCTACATCCCTAGAACTATTTGGAGGCCTATAGAAAACTCCCAAAAGGGTGACCTCTCCTTTCCTGTTTCTAACCTCAGCCCATACTACCTCGGAAGATGAGTCCCCATCTAGCATCCTCTCCGCCACCATAATACTGCTCTTGACTAGCAGCACCACACCTCCCCCTCTTGCCTCCTTCTCTGAGCTTACTAAAACACCTAAACCCCGGAACCTGCAACATCCACTCCTGTCCCTGCTCTATCCATGTCTCCGAAATGGCCACAACATCGAAGTCCCAGGTACCAACCCATGCTACCAGTTCCCCTACCTTATTTTGTATACTCCTGGCATTGAAGTAGACACACTTCAAACCACCTACCTGAACACTGGCCTCCTCCTGCGACGTCAAATCTGTGCTCCTGACCTCTATACTCTCATTCTCCCGTACCCTAAAACTACAATCCAGGTTCCCATGCCCCTGCTGCATTAGTTTAAACCCCCCCAAAGTGCACTAACAAATCTCCCCCCCAGGATATTTGTGCCCCTCAAGTTCAGATGTAGACCATCCTGTCTGTAGAGGTCCCACCTTCCCCAGAAAGAGCCCCAGTTATCCAGAAATCTGAATCCCTCCCGCCTGCACCATCCCTGTAGCCATGTGTTTAATTGCTCTCTCTCCCTATTCCTCATCTCATTATCACGTGGCACGGGCAACAACCCAGAGATAACAACTCTGTTTGTTCTAGTTCTGAGCTTCCATCCTAGCTCCCTGAAAGCCTGCCTGACATCCTTGTCCCCTTTCCTACCTATGTCGTTAGTGCCAATGTGGACCACGACTTGGGGCTGCTCCCCCTCCCCCTTAAGGACCCGGAAAACACGATCCGAGACATCACGTACCCTTGCACCTGGGAGGCAACATACCAAACGTGAGTCTCTCTCGCTCCCACAAAATCTCCTATCTGTGCCCCTGACTATCGAGTCCCCAATTACTAATGCTCTGCTCCTCTCCCCCCTTCCCTTCTGAGCAACAGGGACAGACTCCGTGCCAGAGGCCCGTACCCCATGGCTTACCCCTGGTAAGTCCCCCCCCCCGCCCCACAAGTATCCAAAGCGGTATACTTGTTACTCAGGGGAACGACCGCAGGGGATCCCTGCACTGACTGCTTCTTCCCAGTCCCTCTTACAGTTACCCATCTATCTCCAATCTTTGGTGTAACTAATTCCCTGAAGCTGCTATCTATGACCCCCTCTGCCTCCCGAATGATCCGAAGTTCTTCCAACTCCAGCTCCAGTTCCCTAACTCGGTCTTGGAGGAGCTGGAGATGGCTGCACTTCCTGCAGGTAAAATCAGCAGGGACACTAACGGCATCCCTCACCTCAAACATCCTGCAGGAGAAACATTGCACTCCCTTCCCTGCCATCCCTCTAACTTTCAACCAAGATTAGGCTAACATAATTTTTTTTTAAAAATTATAATAATATAATATGGTACTTACCTCACACCAGTGGGTTTTATTATTAGGTTAGAGGAGGAGGGCGGGTGGGAGACACTACACGTGTAGTGTCTCGGGTTTCCTCTCCACCAGAATTTATTGGTGAGGGGAGGGGGTGGGGGGGGGGGGGGTGGGGGAACCTTCCCAGAAGTCCGCGGGTCGAACTTCCGGTTCCCGCCTTAAAAAATAAATTAAAAAAACCAAAGATACAACAGCAAAGAGGAACAGAAAAGGGGCCAGGTAAGTGTTTCAAACCTAAATACTCACCCACCGGCAGCCCCTGCACTCCGCTCCCGCCGAAACTCCCAAGTGCTGCTCCTGCAAGGTAAGTTATTTTAAACTTAAATACTCACCCACCGGCAGCCCCTGCACTCCGCTCCCGCCGAAACTCCAAGTTGAGGCAATGTCAGTCCTGTGCAAAAACTAATAAATACTCACCTCTCCAACCATTACATCTGTGGAAATGGCCGATACAGCCATGGCAGAGAATACACATAGACGACCCTGGTCCATGTTCCTAGTGATTGCGGATGCACACTTTAAATGGTCGGAAGTAGTGATTATGAAATCCATGATGGCAACAAACTGGTGTGAGCAGTTTTAGGCCCCGTGTCTAAGGAAGGGTATGCTGGCCTTGGAGAGGGTCTAGAGAAGGTTCACAAGAATGATCCTCGGAATTAAGGACTTGTCATATGAGGAGCGGTTGTGGACACTGGGTCTGTACTCAATGGAGCTTAGAAGGATGAGAGGGGATCTTATTGAAACTTACAGGCTACTGCGAGGCCTGGATAGAGTGGACGTGGAGAGGATGTTTCCACTAGTAGAACCCGAAGACAAAGCCTCAGACTGAAGGGACAATCCTTTAAAATGGTAGCATAGTGGTTAGCACAATTGCTTCACAGCTCCAGGGTCCCAGGTTCGATTCCCGGCTTGGGTCACTGTCTGTGTGGAGTCTGCACGTTCTCCCCGTGTCTGCGTGGGTTTCCTCCGGGTGCTCCGGTTTCCTCCCACAGTCCAAAGATGTGCAGATTAGGTGGATTGGCCATGCTAAATTGCCCTTAGTGTCCAAAATTGCCCTTAATGTTAGGTGGGGTTACTGTGTTTTGGAGATAGGGTGGCAGTGTGGGCTTGGGTAGGACGCTCTTTCCAAGAGCCAGTGCAGACTCGATGGGCCGAATGACCTCCTTCTGCACTGCAAATTCTATGAAATTATCTATGAAATAAAACAGATGAGGAGGAATTTCTTCAGCGAGAGTGGTGAATCTGTGGAACTCATTGCTGCAGAAGGCTGTGGAGGCCAAATCACTGAGGGTCTTTAAGACAGATAGATAGGTTCTTGATTCATAGAATCAGAGAATTTACAGGGCAGATGGAGGCCATTCGGCCCATCGAGTCTGCTCCTGCCCTTGGAAAGAACACCCTACTTAAGCCCACACCTCGACCCCATTCCCGTAACCCCAGCTAACCTTTTTTGGACGCTAATTTAGCATGGCCAATCCACCCAACCTGCATACCCTGGACCGTGGGAGGAAACCGGAGTGCCCCGGGGGAAACCCACGCAGACACGGGGAGAAAGGCAGAACCTGCACAGACAGTGGCCCAAGCCGGAAATCGAACCTGGAACCCTGAAGCTATGAAGCAACAGTGCTAACCACTGCCACCATGCCGCATAACAAGCTGGCTAAGGGGATCAGGGGTTATGGGGAGACGGCAGGAGAATGAGGATGAGAAACATATCAGCCATGATTGAAAGGCGGAGCAGATTCGATGGTCTGAATGGCCGAATTCTTCTCCTATATCTTATGGTCTTATGAGAAGCTAGACAAGATATTTGCAAGATTTGGTACACCGGAGTAAGTGATGGTGGTACTCAGTTCACTTCAGTCCACTTAAAGGTAAATGGTATACAGTACATAAAGTCAGCTCCATACCAGCCTGCAACAAATGATTGGCAGAATGATTCGTTCAGGCACTTAATTGTTCCATCAGGGAATCAATGGACCAAGGTACATTAACACGAAGAGTGAACAAATTCTTAATGTCTTACCAGAACATCACGCACACAATGGCACAGAGTTCGCCAGCAATACTGCTGTTCAAACGGAAACTGAGAACACATTTTAATCTTTTGATACTGCCTGATACTTCTGAGATTGGCAAGTGGCAACAGCTAGCACAGATTACTAGGAAGAAACAAAGCTTTAAAGAGTGAGTATCCACTAAAGGAGAGCGAGTGCTAGCCAAAACCTAGATTACCATTGAGAAATGGGTGCCTACTGTAATCCTAGCAAAGACAGATCAAATATCATACACCGTTCAGATGGATAATAGAATTTGGCAACGTCATACTGACTAGCTACTAGCTTCATGAAGTGAAATTACTGAAACTTCTCGAAGTATTTCTATTGGAAAATCTAGACAGCGATACTTCTAAACAGAGACCAAATACAGACTCATGTTCAAATTCGGTTTGTGAGAACTTTCCTGTAGAGACAGACATTGGAGTAACTTCCCAGGGAGTACCTTCCCAGGGAGTAACTTCCCAGGGAGTACCTTCCCAGGGAGTACCTTCCCAGGGAGTACCTTCCCAGGGAGTACCTTCCCAGGGAGTAACTTCCCAGGGAGTACCTTCCCAGGGAGTACCTTCCCAGGGAGTACCTTCCCAGGGAGTACCACCTACTGAAGGAAAAGAGGACACTTCGTAGGTCTCGAGAAACCAGGTTGCAGAACGTCAAATACAACCCAAAAGGAACAGACATCCACCTGAGAGACTGTCTTATTGAGTTGTATGTATGTAATATATATATATATATATATGTGTGTGCGTGTATAGAGATAACACATAAGAGTGTCTGTTGTAACCTCCATATCTCCATACCATTTCTCTTTGCAGCAACTCAGATGTAACATTTTCAATAATGATTGTTCTCTTTACACAGACTTAGCAGAATATTCGATCTAGTTTCTTGCAATGTGAACACTGACAAAAACCCAATTGGTAATTTTTTAGAATTTGGACTGAAAAAGATGTGGAAAAGCCCAAATGGAACTATCCGAAATATTTTAGGTGGCACCGTTTTTCGAGATCCAATTATTTGCAAAAACATCCCACGACTTGTTCCTGGTTGGGTGAAACCAATTACAATAGGACGACATGCATATGGAGATCAGGTAAGGCTGTTAATTGAGGAGATTTGTTGTAAACAAATTGCTTTACAGTTGGTGATCAGTTCAAGTGTTCCACTTACAGTTATCATAAATTATCATAGAATTTACAGTGCAGAAGGAGGTCATTCGGCCCATCGAGTCTGCACCAGCTCTTGGAAAGAGCACCCTACCCAAGGTCAACACCTCCACCCTATCCCCATAACCCAGCAACCCCACCCGACACTAAGGGCAATTTATCATGGCCAATCCACCTAACCTGCACATCTTTGGACTGTGGGAGGAAACCGGAGCAGCCGGAGGAAACCCACGCACACACGGGGAGGATGTGCAGACTCTGCACAGAGACCAAGCCGGAATCGAGCCTGGGACCCTGGAGCTGTGAAGCAATTGTGCTATCCACAATGCTACCGTGCTGCCCAAACCAGTACAATGCATTCATGTTGACATTACATAGAACATAGAAAAATACAGCACAGAACAGGCCCTTCGGCCCACGATGTTGTGCCGAACCTTTGTCCGAGATTAATCATAGATTATCATTGCATTTACAGTGCAGAAGGAGGCCATTCGGCCCATTGAGTCTGCAGCGGCTCTTGGAAAGAGCACCCTACCCAAAGTCAACACTTCCACCCAACACTAAGGGCAATTTTGGACACTAAGGGCAATTTATCATGGCCAATCCAACTAACCTGCACATCTTTGGACTGTGGGAGGAAGCCCGAGCACCCGGAGGAAACCCACGCAGACACTGGGAGGATGTGCAGACTCCGCACAGACAGTGACCCAAGCCGGAATCAAACCTGGGACCCTGGAGCTGTGAAGCAATTGTGCTATCCACAATGCTACCGTGCTGCCCTTAAGAACAAATAAATCTACACTATATCATTTTACCGTAATCCATGTACCTATCCAATAGCTGCTTGAAGGTCCCTAATGTTTCCGACTCAACTACTTCCACAGGCAGTGCATTCCATGCCTCCACCACTCTGGGTAAAGAACCTACCTCTGACATCCCCCCTATATCTTCCACCATTCACCTTAAATTTATGTCCCCTTGTAATGGTTTGTTCCATCCAGGGAAAAAGTCTCTGACTGTCTACTCTATCTATTCCCCTGATCATCTTATAAACCTCTATCAAGTCGCCCCTCATCCTTCTCCGTTCTAATGAGAAAAGGCCTAGCACCCTCAACCTTTCCTCGTAAGACCTACTCTCCATTCCAGGCAACATCCTGGTAAATCTGTTTTGCACCTTTTCCAAAGCTTCCACATCCTTCCTAAAATGAGGCGACCAGAACTGTACACAGTACTCCAAATGTGGCCTTACCAAAGTTTTGTACAGCTGCATCATCACCTCACGGCTCTTAAATTCAATCCCTCTGTTAATGAACGCGAGCACACCATAGGCCTTCTTCACAGCTCTATCCACTTGAATGGCAACTTTCAAAGATGTATGAACATAGACCCCAAGATCTCTCGGCTCCTCCACATTGCCAAGAACTCTACCGTTAACCCTGTATTCCGCATTCATATTTGTCCTTCCAAAATGGACAACCTCACACTTTTCTTTTTTTTTAAAAAAAAATATTTTTATTAAGGTTTTTTAACAACACAATTTTTTCCCCTTACAAACAATAACCCACCCCCCCGTAACAAAATAACGCAAATTCTCCCTGAGCAAGATATATACAAGGCAAGATGGTATATTTACATAGCTTTGTACACTGGCTCTTGGCCCGCGCATACCGTTTCCCCCCACCCTCCATGCTATCTCCCGCTCGTCCATCCCCTCAGACAGTCTCTCGTGTCCCCCCGGTTGCTGCTGCTGCTGATCGACCTACTTCTAACGCTCTGCGAGATAATCTAGGAACGGTTGCCACTGCCTGTAAAACCCCTGTGCAGACCCTCTCAAAGCAAACTTAATTCTCTCCAATTTTATGAACTCCGCCATGTCATTATTCCAGGCCTCCAGGCTAGGGGGCTTCGCCTCCTTCCACAATAGCAAGACCCTTCGCCGGGCCACTAGGGACGCAAAGGCCAGAATTCCGGCCTCTTTCGCCTCCTGCACTCCCGGCTCATCCACTACTCCAAATATTGCTAGCCCCCAGTTTGGCTTGACCCGGACTTTCACCACCTGGGATATTACTCCCGCCACTCCTCTCCAGAACCCCTCCAATGCCGGGCATGACCAAAACATATGGACATGGTTCGCCGGGCTCCCTGAACATCTTTCACATCTATCCTCTACCCCAAAGAACCTACTCAGCCTCGCCCTCGTCAAATGCGCTCTGTGAACCACCTTAAATTGTATCAGACTGAGCCTGGCACACGAGGAAGAGGTATTAACCCTACCCAGGGCGTCGGCCCATAGCCCTTCCTCAATCTCCTCCCCCAGCTCCTCCTCCCATTTACCTTTCAGTTCTTCTACTAGCGCTTCCCCCTCTTCTTTCATCTCTTGGTATATTTCCGATACCTTGCCCTCCCCGACCCATACCCCCGAGATCACCCTATCTTGAACTTCTTGTGCCGGGGACAACGGAAATTCCCTCACCTGTCTCCTCACCAAAGCCCTCACCTGCATATATCTAAATGCATTTCCCGGGGGTAACTCAAATTTCTCCTCCAGTGCCCCTAGACTCGCAAATGTCCCGTCAATGAACAGGTCCCCCATTCTTCTTATCCCCGCCCGATGCCAGCCTTGGAACCCCCCGTCCATCTTCCCCGGGACAAACCGGTGGTTACCCCTGATCGGGGACCACACCGATGCTCCCATTGCACCCCTGTGTCTTCTCCACTGGCCCCAGATCTTTAATGTTGCCGCCACCACCGGGCTTGTGGTGTATTTTGTCGGCGAGAGCGGCAGCGGTGCCGTTACCAACGCCCCCAGGCTCGTTCCTTTGCAGGACTCCATCTCCATCCTCTTCCATGCCGCCCCCTCTCCCTCCATAACCCACTTACGGATCATCGCCACATTTGCTGCCCAGTAGTAACTCTCTAGGTTTGGCAAAGCCAACCCTCCTCGGTCCCTGCTGCGTTCCAAGAACCCTCTCCTAACCCTCGGGGTCTTATTTGCCCACACATACCCCATAATACTCCTACCTACTCTCTTGAAAAAGCCCTTGGTGATCACGATGGGGAGGCACTGAAACACGAACAAAAACCTCGGAAGGACCACCATTTTGACCGACTGCACCCTACCCGCCAACGAGAGCAGGAGCATGTCCCATCTTTTAAAATCCTCTTCCATTTGCTCCACCACCCTCGTCAAATTCAATTCATGTAGGGTCCCCCAACTTCTGGCTATCTGGATCCCCAGATACCGAAAACTCCTCTCCGCCCCCCTCAGCGGTAGGTCCCCTATCCCTCTTTCTTGGTCCCCTGCCTGTAATACAAAAAGCTCACTCTTCTCTACATTAAGCTTGTA
Organism: Scyliorhinus torazame; assembly: GCF_047496885.1. Taxonomy (NCBI): domain Eukaryota; kingdom Metazoa; phylum Chordata; class Chondrichthyes; order Carcharhiniformes; family Scyliorhinidae; genus Scyliorhinus; species Scyliorhinus torazame. Next base: position 73,596,464 of record NC_092715.1, on the reverse strand, counting down.
GCCCGAAAACTCTCCAAACTCCTTCAGAGTCTGCATGACCTCCACCATCCCCTCCATTGGGTCCGCCACGTATAGCAGCAGGTCATCCGCATATAGCGATACCCGATGCTCCTCTCCCCCGCGGACTATCTCCCTCCATTTCTGAGACTCCCTAAGTGATATGGCCAAGGGTTCGATCGCCAATGCAAACAACAGGGGGGACAGGGGGCACCCCTGTCTCGTCCCTCGGCACAGCCGAAAGTACTCTGACCTCCGCCGGTTTGTCACTACGCTCGCCACCGGGGCGCTGTAAAGGAGCTTAACCCATCTAATAAACCCTCCCCCGAACCCAAACCTGCGCAATACCTCCCAGAGGTACTCCCACTCTACTCGGTCAAAGGCTTTTTCCGCGTCCATAGCTGCCACTATCTCCGCCTCTCCCTCCTCCGATGTCATCGTTATCACGTTTAAGAGCCGCCGCACATTGGTATTTAACTGCCTGCCCTTTACGAATCCCGTTTGGTCCTCGTGAATCACCCCCGGGACACAGTCCTCAATCCTAGTGGCCAGTACCTTCGCCAATAGCTTAGCATCCACATTGAGGAGCAAAATCGGCCTGTACAATCCACATTGCAGTGGGTCCTTGTCTCGCTTTAGGATCAGGGAGATTGTCGCCTCCGACATTGTCTGGGGCAGGGTTCCCTCCTCTCTTGCCTCGTTGAAGGTCCTCACTAGTAGCGGGGCCAGCAGGTCCACATATTTTCTGTAGAATTCCACCGGGAACCCGTCCGGCCCCGGGGCCTTCCCCGCCTGCATGCTCCCCAAACCCTTACTCAACTCCTCCAGCCCAATTGGCGCCCCCAAACCAACCGCCTCCTGCTCCTCCACCCTCGGGAACCCCAGCTGGTCCAGGAATCGCCTCATCCCTCCTTCCCCCCCCTGGGGGCTGGGATCTGTACAGCTCTTCATAAAAGTCCTTAAATACCTTATTTATTTTCGTTGCACTTCGTACCGTGGCTCCCCTTCCATCTTTGATTCCCCCTATTTCCCTCGCTGCCGCCCTCTTACGGAGCTGGTGTGCCAGCATCCGACTAGCCTTTTCCCCGTACTCGTAAGTCGCCCCTTGCGCCTTCCTCCACTGTGCCTCCGCCTTGCCCGTGGTCAGCAGGTCAAACTACGTCTGGAGCCGTCGCCTTTCCCCAAGTAATCTTTCCTCCGGGGCCTCTGCGTATCTCCTGTCCACCCGCAAGATCTCCCCCACTAACCTCTTCCTTTCCATTCCCTCTATCTTCTCCCTATGAGCCCTGATGGAGATCAGCTCTCCCCTGATCACCGCCTTCAACGCCTCCCATACCACCCCCACTCGCACCTCCCCGTTGTCGTTGGCCTCCAAGTACCTTTCAATACACCCCCTCACCTTCCCACACACCACCTCATCGGCCAGGAGTCCCACATCCAGCCGCCACAGCGGGCGTTGGTCCCTCTCCTCTCCCATCTCCAGTTCCACCCAGTGCGGGGCATGGCCCGAAACGGCTATGGCCGAATACTCCGTCCCCCCCACTCTCGGGATGAGCGCCCTGCCCAGACCAAAGAAATCTATCCGGGAGTAAGCCTTATGCACGTGGGAGAAGAAAGAAAATTCCCTGGCCTGCGGTCTTGCAAACCTCCATGGGTCCACTCCCCCCATCTGATCCATAAACCCCCTAAGTACCTTGGCCGCTGCTGGCCTCCTTCCCGTCCTTGATCTGGAGCGGTCCAATGCTGGGTCCAGCACCGTATTGAAGTCCCCCCCCATTATTAGTCCTCCTATCTCCAGGTCCGGAATGCGCCCCAACATGCGCTTCATGAATCCAGCATCATGTTTGGGGTGTATACATTTACCAACACCACCCACGTCCCTTGCAACCTACCGCTCACCATCACATATCTCCCTCCATTATCCGCTACGATAGTCTTGGCCTCAAATGACACATGCTTTCCCACCAGAATTGCCACCCCTCTATTTTTTGCGTCCAATCCCGAGTGAAATACCTGTCCTACCCATCCCTTTCTTAACCTGACCTGGTCCGCCACCTTCAGGTGTGTCTCTTGGAGCATTGCCACATCTGCCTTCAGTCCCTTCAAGTGCGCGAACACTCGAGCCCGGACTTCACCGGCCCATTCAGGCCCCTCACGTTCCACGTTATCAGCCGGATTGGAGGGACTCTCAACTCTTCCCCCCCCCCCCGACTATCCATCTCCTTTTCTGGGCCAGTCCCTTGTCTGCGTCTCCCTCACTCTCCAATCCCCCAGCTGGGGGACCCCCGTCCCAGCCACCTCTTCTGTGTCCCGTTCTCTTTCGGCCAGTGCAGCAGCAACCCCCCCCCCCCCCTCCCTCTAGATCCCTGTCTAGCTTTTTTGCTCCCCCCATATCCCTCCCGTAAGTCAGCTGACACCTGCTGACCCCGGCTTCCCCCGCCATCCCTTTAACCCCCCCGTGTGGGACTCTCCCAATCAATGTACATTCCTTTGTCCCCTTCCCGCCCTTTTTATTATATTTTTTTTGCCGCGCGCGGGAAAAACCCCGCGCTTCCCAAAGCCTGCCCTGCCCCCCATGGCGCTGCTCCTGTCATGGCCTTGTCCCTCTCCCCCAGCCCATATATCCTTTCCTGCGCGTGGTTGACCCCCTATGTACAACAAACATCATACTTCACCCCTCAAACACCCCCCTCCCACACAAACCCTCAATTAGAGTCCAATTTTTCAGCTAATATAAAGGTCCACGCATCTTCGGGCGTTTCGAAGTAGTGGTGTTGGCCATTATGTGTAACCCACAGTCGCGCTGGCTGCAGCATTCCAAATTTCACCCCTTTCACACGGTGCAGCACCGCTTTGGCCCGGTTGAAACCCACTCTCCGCTAAGCGACCTCCGCGCTCCAGTCCGGGTATATTCTGATCTCCGCATTGTCCCACTTGCTGCTCCGTTCCTTCTTGGCCCATTTCAGGACCCTCTCTCTGTCCGTAAACCGGTGAAATCTCATCGCCCTTGGCGGCTCTTTTGCATTGGGCTTCCTCGCTAGCACTCGGTGCGCCCCATCCAGCTCCAGCAATCTCGGGGGGCCTCCACACCCATCAGCGTCCCGATCATTGTGCCCACATATGCCGCGGCATCGGCCCCCTCCACTCCTTCTGGGAGACCCAGGATCCTCAAGTTGTTTCTCCTTGATCTGTTCTCCAGGTCTTCGAGTCTTCCCGCCCACGTCCTGTGCAGCGCCTCGTGCCGCTCCACTCTCTCCGCCAGGCCCACGAGCTCGTCGCGGTTCTCACTCACTTTTTCCTGGATCTCCTGAATCTTCACCTCTTGGGCCTTCTGGGTTGCTCCAAGCTTTTCCACCATTGCCAGTAGAGGCGCCACCATCTCCTTGCGCAGCTCCTCGAAGCAGCACTTGATGAACTCTTTCATCTCTCTGTCTGTGGGCGCCGCCATTTTGTTTTTTTCTTCTTTCTTCTCCCGCTGCTCCAGGGCCGCTTTCCTTGCCGTTTCACTGCGGGTCTGGTCCATGCAGGGCTGTAGGGGGCTTCCTCCGTTCTTCCCCACGGGTTGGTTTTTTTTTTTTACAGGTCCGTTGGGGCTCCGTTAGCGGGCCCAAAAGTCCGTTTCTGCGGGAGCTGCCGACTCATGCGACTTAGCTCCGCATCGCCGCGACCCGGAAGTCAACCTCACACTTTTCAGGGTTAAACTCCATCTGCCACTTCTCAGCCCAGCTCTGCATCCTATCTATGTCTCTTTGCAGCCGACAACAGCCCTCCTCACTATCCACAACTCCACCAATCTTCGTATCCTCTGCAAATTTACTGACCCACCCTTCAACTCCCTCATCCAAGTCATTAATGAAAATCACAAACCGCAGAGGACCCAGAACTGATCCCTGCGGTACGCCACTGGTAACTGGGATCCAGGCTGAATATTTTCCATCCACCACCACTCTCTGACTTCTATCAGTTAGCCAGTTCGTTATCCAACTGGCCAAATTTCCCACTATCCCATGCCTCCTTACTTTCTGCAGAAGCCTACCATGGGGAACCTTATCAAATGCCTTACTAAAATCCACGTACACTACATCCACTGCTTTACCTTCATCCACATGCTTGGTCACCTCCTCAAAGAATTCAATAAGACTTGTAAGGCAAGACCTACCCCTCACAAATCCATGCTGACTATCCCTAATCAAGCAGTGTCTTTCCAGATGCTCAGAAATCCTATCCTTCAGTACCCTTTCCATGACTTTGCCTACCACCGAAGTAAGACTAACTGGCCTATAATTCCCAGGGTTATCCCTATTCCCTTTTTTGAACAGGGGCATGACATTCGCCACTCTCCAATCCCCTGGTACCACCCCTGTTGACAGTGAGGACGAAAAGATCATTGCCAACGGCTCTGCAATTTCATCTCTTGCTTCCCATAGAATCCTTGGATATATCCCGTCAGACCCGGGGGACTTGCCTATCCTCAGGTTTTTCAAAATGCCCAACACATCTTCCTTCCTAACAAGTATTTCCTCGAGCTTACCAGTCTGTTTCACACTGTCCTCTCCAACAATATGGCCCCACTCATTTGTAAATACAGAAGAAAAGTACTCGTTCAAGACCTCTCCTATCTCTTCAGACTCAATACACAATCTCCCGCTACTGTCCTTGATCGGACCTACCCTCGCTCTAGTCATTCTCATATTTCTCACATATGTGTAAAAGGCCTTGGGGTTTTCCTTGATCCTACCCGCCAAAGATTGTTCATGCCCTCTCATAGCTCTCCTAATCCCTTTCTTCAGTTCCCTCCTGGCTATCTTGTATCCCTCCAACGCCCTGTCTGAACCTTGTTTCCTCAGCCTTACAAAAGTCTCCTTTTTCCTCTTAACAAGACATTCAACCTCTCTTGTCAACCATGGTTCCCTCACTCGACCATCTCTTCCCTGCCTGACAGGGACATACATATCAAGGACACGTAGTACCTATTCCTTGAACAAGTTCCACATTTCACTTGTGTCCTTCCCTGCCAGCCTATGTTCCCAATTTATGCACTTCAATTCTTGTCTGACAACATCGTATTTACCCTTCCCCCAATTGTAAACCTTACCCTGTTGCACGCACCTATCCCTCTCCATTACTAAAGTGAAAGTCACAGAATTGTGGTCACTATCTCCAAAATGCTCCCCCACTACTACCCTGTGACTTCTGCACCTTTCCAAAATCTGTTTCCCAATCTGTCCCTCCACATCTCTGTGAGCATTACGTGAGCATAGCCAGTGTGGTTATAATGCAAAGCAGTTTCATAACCAAGAAGGTAAAATAAGGCTGCTACTTCAAGCGTAGTACTGAGGGTGTGCTGTATTATTTGTGGGACCTTACTGTCTGCAAATTGGCAGTTAAGTTTTGAATTCTGAAATTAAAACAGAAAATGTTGGAAATAATCTATGCATCTGTGGAGAGAGAGAAACCGATGTTTCTGGTCAGTGATCTTGGGGGGTGAGTGCTCGAGGGGGCTGATGTCCCAATAAACAGAGGCGGGCCCTTTTAGCCTGCCGGCCCCACCATCTTCCCATCTCCATTGCCACCTATGGGCCTGCGTCCGGAGACAATGGCCCTGACTCCGTGCTGCCTCTCTGACACAAAACGAGGCCAGCGGGGCCTCCGTCATAAGAGATGGGTTTGCAAGGTCAGGAACTTTCCTGACTTCCAATACAGGCTGATGGCGAAAATCTGGCCAAGATCAACAAAGGCAGTGGTGATTGAGGTGGGCAAGGACATGAGCGGCAGATGTTTGGTGTAATGGAAATTGCAGACAGTTCAAGGAGGGGAGTCTAACCAGGGGTGGAATGAAATAATTGGGTCTGATAGTGAAAAAACAAGGACAGATGGTTTCAGGAGCAGGTGCTTTCAGCTCAGAGAGAGGTAGAGATGGGCAGATAAGACGTGCGAATAAGCAGCCTTTGCGATGGAAAGGAAATGGAATTAAAAGCTTTCAGTCAAAATGGTTGGTTTCTGAAAGGACGTGGGCAGAAGCTGAAAGTTGGGTCCCAATTTTCACTGTGAACAGATAATTAAATGCTTTAACACAATATTGCTATCTTGAGCATTGCTTAATTTAACATTGCGGGCTGGATTTTCATCCTTGAGGCGGGTGGCAGGAGTTGGCAAAATTCTCAGCTCAGTCAGCCCATCTTGGGAAAAACAGATCCAGGAAAGATTGAATTTTCTTTGGGAGGAGAGGAAGTGAGTGAGTGTGTGCAGAGAGAAAGGGACCATCACCCTCCTCACACACCTCCACATGCCCCCATACCAAGCTATGGCAATTCTGTATCCTTCCATTGTAGTCTGTATAGAACCAGTGAACCATCAAGTGATAATTGAATGGGTAAGCTTTAAAATAACAGTCATTGATTGATAACTTTCCACTTTCTTAAAAAAACAACATTTTTATTACAACCCAATAGAAGTGTCAATCATCCAGATCCTTTATAGTTTCAATAGCTGAAACCACACTTGATATCTCTATCTTCTGGAAATCAACATTCTACTTCTTTGATGGTCACTCACTAACTAGTATGATCGACCATCTAATAAACTGTGTATTACTGGTCATGGGTTCTGTGGGTCCTTGCAGGCTGATGTGCCCGATCCTAGAGCTACATCTTCGATCGCACATTTGGCAAGTGTTTCCTGGAGGTGGGATAAATCCTTTGTCTCTCGATTGCTGGTCTTTCTTTCTCAGGCTCCTTTTGCAGGCCTCCTCTTGCCGTCGGTTGTCCTTGAAGAATTGTGCCTCTTCATTAAGGAGGTTCCTTCAAATTGGTCTCTTCTGAGCCAGGCGTTGATGTCTGTGTTACATTTCTTGAGATCATTCTTCAGTGTGCCTTTGAAGCGCTTCCTTTGTCCTCTTGTTCAGAGCCTTCCTTGAGCTTGGCAAAGAAGATTTGCTTTGGCAGTAGGTACTCTGCCAACCTATGCACATGGCTGGCCCAGCGGAGGCCAACGGAGTTGGTTTTGGAAGCTCATGGCCTCGATGCTGGTGCCCTTAGATCCTTCAAGGACACTGATGTTTCTGGGCTTTATTGAAGAGTTGGGATGACTGCCTTGTACACGAGGATCTTGGTCAGCATGGATGTCACGGTGGGCAAAGACTTTCGTCCTTGGGCATCCAAAGTAGGTGCTTGCGGATTAGATACCATGTTGGATCTCCGCATCGATATCCGCCTTCGAGGGAGGTGGCTCCCCGGATATGGGAAACATTTCACATTTTGTAGAGTTTCTCCGTTGAATTTGATGGAGGGCGAAACCGGATCTTGCCCTGGGGTAGGTTGGTAAAGGACTTGCTTCTTCTTGAGGTTCAGGCTGAGACCCGATTCTTCGATATGTTTCCGTGAAGGTGTCGAGCATGCTTTGGAGATTCTCTTCTGCGAGAGTGGAGATGGCAATGTCATCGGCATACTGAACTTCCACGAGCAATGTCAGTGTTGTTTTCTTCTTGGATTTCAACTAGTTGAGCACTTGACATCTCTTTACCTTCTGTAAATAAACATTATGCAATTGACAGAAGAGGTCAGGGAACCAGAGCTGTTGAGCAATGTTTTCCCTTGGGCTCAAGTGTTCCAATACTCTAATAGATTTCTGGGGTGTCAGCCAAGAATGCATAATAAGGTTTGACTGAGAGCCAGATACCCATTGGAGTTAAAGGGTATCGACGATTGACACTTTTATTGGCTTGCAGTAAAAAGGACATTTCTTTAAAGAAAGCAGAAAATTATACACTTTCTATTGTCACGAAAGGGTTCATTGGTTCCATACTGTGTATAGAGTCACAGATGTTTACAGCATGGAAACAGGCCCTTCGGCCCAGCTTGTCCATGCTGCCCAGTTTCTGTCACTAAGCTAGTCCCACTTCCCGCATTTGGCCCATATCCCTCTATACCCACCCTGCCCATGCCTAACTGGTTTTTGAAAGACAAAATCGTACCCGCCTCTACCACTGCCTTGGCAGCCTGTTCCAGGTGCTCCCCACCCTCTGTGCGAAAAAATTCCCCTCTGGTCTCTTTTGTATCTTTCCCCTCTCACCTTAAACCTATGCCCTCTAGTTCTAGACTCCTTTGGGAAAAGATGTTGACTATCGATGCTCCTCATTATTTTATAGACCTCTATAAGATCACCCCTAAGCCTCCCACGCTCCAGGGAAAAAAGCCCCAGCGTATCGAGCCTCTCCTTATAACTCAGACCATCAAGTCCTGGTAGAATCCTCGTAGATCTCTTCTGCACTCTTTCTAGTTTAACAATATCCTTCCTATAATAGGGTGAGCAGAACTGAACACAGTATTCCATGTGTGGTCTTACCAATGTCTTGTACAACTTCAACAAGACGCCCAACTCCTGTATTCAATATTCTGCCAATAAAACCTAGCATGCTGAATGCCTTCTTCACCACCCTGTCCACCTGCGACTCCACCTTCAAGGAGCTATGAACCTGTAGTCCTAGATCTCTTTGTTCTGTAACTCCCCCCAACTCCCTACCATTACCTGAGCAGGTCCTGCCCTGATTTGATCTACCAAAATGCATCACCTCACATTTATCCAAATTAAACTCCATCTGCCACTCATTGGCCCACTGGCCCAATTGGTCAAGATCCTGTTGCAATCTTATATAACCTTCTTCACTATCCACTATGCCACTAATCTTGGCGCCATCTACAAACTTACTGACAATGCCTCCAACATTCTCATCCAAATCATTTATATATGTAACAAATAACAGTGGACCCAGCACCGATCCCTGAGGCACACCGCTGGTCACAGGCCTCCTGTTTGAAAAACAACCCTCCACAACCACCCTCTGGCTTTGGTCGCCAGCTGTGAAGCAGGTTACTATGATAGTGGGTGAAAGAGCATGAAAATACCATAGCTTGGCAGGGGAGGCAGGAGGGTGGGGGGCATACATTAACATGAGGGGGATCTTTTGAACTTACTTTTCAAAAGGTTGCCTCATGCAGGCTATGTTCACGACACCACTCTGGGGTACCGTGAACCACAATTCTCTGAAAAGCTGGCCGACGGCATGCAAATTGCAGAAGCCTAGGGCATGCCTAACCCTGCAATGGAGCCAGCCAGGTCAGGAATGCAGTGTGCGGGCTGTCGATCCAAACCAGCCCACATGCTTAAAAGGCACTCCTGAAAATTGGAAACCCTGAGAATTATTTTTTTTGTTCATGGGATGTGGGCAACGCTAGCTGGGCCAGCATTATTGCCCATCCCTGAGGGCATTAAAGAATCAACCACATTGCTGTGGCTCTAGAGTCACATGTAGACCAGACCAGGTAAGAGCGACAGATTTCCTTCCCAAAAGGACATTAGTAAACCAGATGGTTTACAACATTCGACAATGGTTTTATAGTCATCAGTAGACTTTTATTTCCAGATTTTATTTTTATTGAATTCAAATTTCGCCAGCTGTCATGGCGAGATTCGAACCTAGTCCCCAGAGCATCGTCCTGGGACTCTGGATTACTAGTACAACAACAATACCACTATGCCACTTCCTCCCCATGAAATGGAGTCGGGAATCCCCAAATCTAGTCTCGGCCACCATTTTCTCGCCTCTACGGAGTCTCCCAGACAACCATGAAAATCCAGCCCCCTGTGTTGCTCCACATGAGTTTGATTAAAGAGATCTTGTCGCCAAAAAACATTGAGTTTTATAAAATAAATGAACCATTTTATTCTTATCTTTTAATAAACACGCAAGATGCTCTACTGGACCTGTATTTTCCCCATAAGGGTTGGTTTAGCACAGGGCTAAAGAGCTGGCTTTTAAACCAGACCAAGGCAGGCCAGCAGCACGGTTCAATTCCCGTACCAGCCTCCCCGAACAGGTGCCGGAATGTGGTGACTAGGGGCTTTTCACAGTAACTTCATTTGAAGCCTACTTGTGACAATAAGCGATTTTCATTTTCAAGTGTGGAATTTTCTCTACAGAAACAAAACTAGTCAAATAACAGTTAATGAGCAACACCTTACAGTAGCAGAGAACTGAACCAAGTTGACACAACTGCAATGAATAACTGATGAAACCAACAACTTCTGTATGTGATTAAAAAGTAGAAAATTTAAATTAATCTGATGTAGGGACAAAAAGACACAGCAGACACGGGAGACAAGTAGAGATCATTAAATTGAAGTGTCTTTTTATACTTGTTTTTTAAAAATGTGAATCTCTAATATGTAACAACTACTTGCATTCCAGTATCGAGCCATAGATTTTGCCATGGACCAGCCTGGTAATTTTAAACTTGTCTTCATACCCAAGGATGGGAGTAAATCCCTGGAATGGAATGTGTTTGACTTCCCTGGTGGAGGGGTAGGAATGGGAATGTTCAATACAGATGAGGTAAGGCACTTGTGATTATCGGAATTTAGTGTGGCTTAAGTTTATCCATCTACAATGGACTCAACAGTAACTTTTTGTTGAGTATTTGTGAATACTTGTGAACATTTACCAATCTTGCACATTGTCATTTCTGTGTTTTATCATTCATTTTCAAAGTATTTTCCTTTGGTTTGTGTTACAAAGAACAAAGAAAAATTACAGCACAGGAACAGGCCCTTCGGCCCTCCAAGCCTGCGCCAATCCAGATCCTCTATCTAAAACTGTCGCCTATTTTCTATGAATCTGTATGCCCCTGCTCCCTCCCATTCATGTATCTGTCTAGATACATCTTAAATGACGCTATCGTACCTGCCTCTGCCACCTTCGCCGGCAATGCGTTCCAGGCACCCATCATCCTCTGCGTAAAGAACTTTCCACGTATATCTCCCTGAAACTTTTCCCCTCTCACCTTGAACTCGTGACCCCTAGTAATTGAGTCCCCCACTCTGGGACAAAGCTTCTTGCTATCCAACCTGTCTATACCTCTCATAATTTTGTAGACCTCAATGAGGTCCCCCCTCAACCTCCGTCTTTCTAATGAAAATAATCCTAATCTACTCAACCTCTCTTCATAGCTAGCGCCCTCCATAACAAGCAACATCCTGGTGAACCTCCTCTGCACCCTGTCCAAAGCATCCACATCCTTTTGGTAATGTGGCGACCAGAACTGTACGCAGTATTCCAAATGTGGCCGAACCAAAGTCTTATACAACTGTAACATGACCTGCCAACACTTGTACTCAATACTCCTTCCGATGAAGGAAAGCATGCCTTATGCCTTCTTGACCACTCTATCGACCTGCGCAGCCACCTTCAGGGTACAATGGACCTGAACATCCAGATCTCTCTGTACATCAATTTTCCCCAGGACTTTTTCATTTACCGTGTAGTTCGCTCTTAAATTGGATCTTCCAAAATGCATCACCTCGCATTTGCCCGGACTGAACTCCATCTGCCATTTCTCCACCCAACACTCCAATCTATCTATATTCTGCTGTATTCTCTGACAGTCCCCTTCACTATCTACTATTCCACCAATCTTAGTGTCATCTGCAAACTTGCTAATCAGACCACCTATACCTTCCTCCAGATCATTTATGTACATCACAAACAACAGTGGTTCCAGCAAGGATGCCTGTGGAACACCACTGGTCACAGTTCTCCATTTTGAGAAACTCCCTTCCACTACTACTCTCTGTCTCCTGTTGCCCAGCCAGTTCTTTATCCATCTAGCTAGTATACCCTGGACCCCATGAGACTTCACTTTCTCCATCAGCCTACCATGGGGAACCTTATCAAATGCCTTACTGAAGTCCATGTATATGACATCTACAGCCCTTCCCTCATCAATCAACTTTGTCACTTCCTCAAAGAATTCTTTTTTTAAAATGTTTTTATTCTCCATTTTCACATTTTCCTTCAAAATTTACACCCCACCCACAAACAGTAAACGGTAACAAATACAAAATCAATCCCCTTAACAATACCAACGATCCCATCCTCCCACCACCCCAAACAACGGCCCACCTGTCAATATATGCATCCAATAAAACAAACCCTCCCACGATGGCAACAAAAAACAAAGGAGAAAAAGAAAAAGGAGTCCGGGACCGGCCATGGTCACCATTGACCTATAGAGTCCACCCCCCCCCCCCCACACTCAACGCCATCCAACCTCTGAAAGAGTACCGTACATGATACCCAAGAGTACACCCCCCCCCCCCCCCCCAGTCTCCAACTCCTCCCGTTCACGGCCTCTTGTAAAACTCCTCCCCCCAACCTCGGTTCCTTCCCCCCAACGTTCCACCCCGGCTAGACCACTCGGACCCTGTTCTGCCAGGCTCCGATGGCTGCAGCCCCTCCCCCGACCTCACTCCCGTTCACAAGCTGGCTTAAACCGGCCAGCGTGGAGGCCCCCGCCCGGGTCCCTTTCACCCTTGCCTGGCCCTAGGAAAGCCCAGAAATCCCCTTTCAGCACACAAACCCCGCATATCCACCTACACCCCAAAGAGCCCTCATTTCGAGGGAAAGTCCCATCACTTCCCTTCTCCAAATATATACAACATTGGCTCCTTTAGCCCATACACCAGCACGCAGTGAAACAAAAAAGAAGAAAATACAGTCATGAGGTCACATCGGCACATGGCCATTTCTCAATTTCTCAGTTCTGCCACAGTCCTTCTGCCTTCGCAAACTCCTCCGCTGCTTCTGCCGTTCCAAAATAAAAGTCCCTGAGCTTGTAAGTCACCCTCAGCTTCGCTGGATATACAATGCCACACTGCACCTTGCTAATGTATAGTGCCCTCTTCACCCGGTTGAAGGCAGCCCGCCTCCTCGCCAGCTCCACCGTAAAGTCCTGGTATACACGTATACCAGCTCCAGCCCACTGCACCACCCGCTTCTGCTTGGTCCAGCTCAGGACCTTCTCCTTCACACTATGCCTACGGAAGCACAGAGTCACTGCCCTTGGCGGCTCACTCGCCTTTGGTACAGGCCTCCACAACCGATGAGCCCGATCCAGTTCATATCGGGAGGGATCCTCCCCCTCCCCCAATAGTTTCGCCAGCATCGCGGCAAAATACTCAATCGGACTCGGTCCTTCAACTCCTTCAGGCAGCCCCACAATACTCAAATTCTGTCGCCTGGATCTGTTTTCCAGGTCTTCCATTTTTCCTCGCCGATCCTTGTTAATGTCCATCACCTTCCGCATCTCCTTCCCCATCGAGGCAAATTGATCACTGTGCTGCAATAACCTCTCCTCCACTTCCTTCAGTGCCTCCCCTTGCTCTCGCACCTCCGCCACTGCGCTCGCCACCGCCGTCATCACCGGGGAAATCGCCTCCTCCACCAGCACATTCAAAACCTCTCTCATCTCCTTTCTCATTGTCTCCATGTATCTTGTAAACTGCCTTTCGAATTCCGCAGCCATCACCTTAGTTATTTCTTCAGCCGTAAGCAATGCAGCCTCCACTGGTGCTCCAGCCTCCATTTTCCTTGGTGACCCCGCGGTGACCTTTCGACTCCCCGACGGACCTTCAGCTGTTTTCTTTACAGATGATTTTTTGCTTACCCTCGACATTTTTCTTCTTCTTCACTGTGCCTTCACTGTTTCTTCCTGCTTTTGCCGCCTCCGTGGACCTTGGGACCGGGCTTAAAGCCCTGAAAATGCCGTTCCCAAACGGGAGCCCTCCATTGTGCGGCCGCGTCCCGCCTTCCATCACCGGAAGTCGTCTCCTCAAAGAATTCTGTTAAGTTGGTAAGACGTGACCATCCTTGCACAAAACCATGTTGCCTAACACTGATAAGCCAATTTTCTTCCAAATGGGAATAGATCCTATCCCTCAGTATCTTCCCTACCACTGACGTCAGGCTCACCGGTCTATAGTTACCTGGATTATCCCTGCTACCCTTCTTAAACAAGGGGACAACATTAGCAGTTCTCCAGTCCTCCGGTACCTCACCCATGTTCAAGGATGCTGCAAAGATATCTGTTAAAGCCCCAGCTATTTCCTCTCTCACTTCTCTCAGTAACCTGGGATAGATCCCATCCAGACCTGGGGACTTGACCACCTTAATGCCTTTTAGAATACCCAATACATCCTCCCTCCTTATGTTGACTTGTCTTAGAGTAATCAAACATCTATCCCTAACCTTAACATCCGTCATGCCCCTCTCCTCGGTGAATACCGATGCAAAGTACTCGTTAAAAATCTCACCCATTTTCTCTGACTCCACGCATAACTTTCCTCCTTTGTCCTTGAGTGGGCCAACCCTTTCTCTAGTTACCCTCTTGCTCCTTATATATGAATAAAAGGCTTTGGGATTTTCCTTAACCCTGTTTTGCTAAAGATATTTCATGACCCCTTTTAGCCCTGTTGATTCCTCGTTTCAGATTGGTCCTACATTCCCGATATTCTTCCAAAGCTTCGTCTGTCTTCAGTCGCCTAGACCTTATGTATGATTCCTTTTTCCTCTTAGCTAGTCTATCAATTTCACCTGTCATCCAGGGTTCCCTAATCTTGCCATTTCTATCCCTCATTTTCACAGGGACATGTCTGTCCTGCACTCTAATCAGCCTATCTTTAAAAGCCTCCCAAATATCAAATGTGGATTTACCTTCAAACAGCCGCTCCCAATCCACATTCCCCAGCTCCTGCCGAATTTTGGTATAGTTGGCCTTCCCCCAATTTAGCACTCTTCCTTTAGGACCACTCTCGTCTTTGTCCATGAGTATTCTAAAACTTACGGAATTGTGATCACTATTCCCAAAGCTACTGAAACTTCAGCCACCTGGCCGGGCTCACTCCCCAACAACAGGTCCAGTATGGCCCCTTTCCGAGTTGGACTATTTACATACTGCTCTAGAAAACCCTCCTGGATGCTCCTTATAAATTCTGCTCCATCTAGACCTCTGACACTAAGTGTATCCCAGTCAATGTTGGGAAAATTTAAATCTCCTATCACCACCACCCTATTGCTCCTACATCTTTCCATAATCTGTTTACATATTTGTACCTCTATCTCACGCTCGCTATTGGGAGGTCTGTAGTACAGCCCCAACATTGTTACCGCACCCTTCCTATTTCTGAGCTCTGCCCATATCGCCTCACTGCTCGAGTCCTCTATAGTGCCCTCCTTCAGCACAGCTGTGATATCCTCTCTGACCAGTAATGCAACTCCTCCACCCCTTTTACCTCCCTCTCTATCCCGCCTGTAGCATCGATATCCTGGGATATTTAGTTGCCAATCATGCCCTTCCCTCAACCAAGTCTCAGTAATAGCAATATCATCATAATCCCAGGTACTAATCCAAACCCTAAATTCATCTGCCTTACTTACTACACTTCTTGCATTAAAACAAATGCACCTCAGACCACCAGTCCCTTTGCGTTCATCATTGCTCCCTGCCTCCTCTTCCCCTTAGTCACGCAGACTTCATGATCTAATTTCTTACAGGCTTTTGTTACTACCTCGTTACTGTCCACTAACCGCCTCATTTGGTTCCCATCCCCCCGCCACATTAGTTTAAACCCTCCCCAACAGCGTCAGCAAAAGCACACCCAAGGACATTGGTTCCAGTCCGGCCCAGGTGTAGACCGTCCAATTTGTAATAGTCCCACCTCCCCCAGAACCGGTCCCAATGTCCCAAAAATCTGAACACCTCCCTCCTGCACCATCTCTCAAGCCACGTATTCATCCTGCCTATTCTTTCATTTCTACTCTGACTACCACGTGGCACTGGTAGCAATCCTGAGATTACTACCTCTGAGGTCCGACTTTTTAACTTGGCTCCTAACTCCCTAAATTCTGCTTGTAGGACCTCATCCCGTTTTTTACCTATATCATTGGTGCCTATATGCACCACGCCAACTGGCTGTTCACCCTCCCCCTTCAGAATATTCTGCAGCCTATCTGAGACATCCCTGACCCGTGCACCTGGGAGGCAACATACCATTCGGGTGTCTCGTTTTCAACCACAGAACCACCTATCTACTCCCCTTACAATTGAATCCCCTATGACTATAGCCCTTCACTCTTTTTCCCGCCCTTCTGTACAGCAGAACCAGCCACGGTGCCAAGAACCTGGCTACTGCTGCCTTCCCCTGGTGAGCCATCTCCCCCCAACAGTATCCAAAACGGTATACCTGTTTTGAGGGAGATGACCACAGGGGACACCTGCACTGCCTTCCTGCTTTTTCTCTGCCTTTTGGTCACCCATTGCCTTTCTCCCTCAGCAATCCTAATCTGCGGTGTGACCAATTCGCTAAACGTGCTATCCACGACCTCCTCAACATCGCGGATGCTCCAAAGTGAGTCCATCCGCAGCTCCAGAGCCGTCATGCGGTCTAACAAGAGCTGCAGCTGGACACACTTCGTGCACGTGAAGGAGTCAGGGACATCAGCCACGTCCCTGAGCTCCCACATTGAGCAAGAGGAACATAACACGGGTCTGAGATCTCCTGCCATTTTTCATCTTAAGCTTAACTTAGTCCAACTATAATATCAAATAATAGATAAATGAAAAAGGGGAAAAAAAAGAAAAATTGTCACCAATCACACGATAAAAAGAAATAGAAAAACCTTATCTTATCAACACATCACAGTCTATTTTTTTGGTTAGAGGAGGAGGGCAGGTGGGAGACACTACACGTGTAGTGTCTCAGGTTCAGCCGCTGCCCAAATATTTCAGTCCACTCACCTTCCCAGAGCGCAATTCGACCGCTCCCACTCAGCTCCTCCCTCTCACCGCTCCTATAAGGTAAGTTTTTAAAAAGGGAAACTTACCTTCCCTATAGCCCCCTGGTTACTGCTCTCGCTGCAACTGCTGAAAAACTGTTGTGTAATATATGTAGCAAGTACCTTTCTAGGTCCCCCACTCTTGACTTCATCCCACAGAAGTTCAGGCTCAGCCTAGTTTAAAGGTAATCACAAAACTATGTTATCCGGCATGGGAATGGTACACTTTTTTATAATAATAATATATCCTTCTTTTCACAGTTAAATATTCAAGAAAGATCTATTTTAAAATACTACTAGCTTTACTGTTTATTATTAACAATATAATCAACAATCTGCACATGAAATACTATTACATATATTTTTGATTTTACAAGAATGCACGACTAGTTGGCACAATGGGGTTGTCCCACGTTTTTGCTTTACCTCTGACACTTGGGTTCATATCCAGTCCAGTCACATGGAAACAATTTTTTCTCCTGCATAAAGCAGTATGGTTTCCATGAGGAATGCAGTCTTTAGATAGTCTAAGAACCCAATTCTTTGTAGGCACAACACAATTTGGTGCATATTACCCAGAAGGTTGGCTGGTGTGGAAAATAAGCCTGTTCACATCAGTGAAAAAGTGGGTGTTTCTCTGAAGCAAACAAAAAGACATGACATTGGAAGACCATGGAGAGAGTGTTATTTTGAACCCGGCCATACGATAGGTGACATCCTGCTAATACAGGGTGCCATAGTTTAACTCCAATGATACCCCCACCAAGGTGAGCACAAAAGTAAATCTAAAACACAAGTAAATGCCCTTTGCACAGATTTTGAACGTGAGAGGTCTGAGCAGAGTGGACTAGCTCAAATTGGAATTATCCCCTGCATGGCACACAATACACTGAACATGGTAACACACTCACTGTCATGTCACTAAGACTGGCCTTTTAATGCAGTAGGGTGGGGCAAAAAAAAGTTGGTTTGGAGTGCAGTTGCAAAAATACACTTTGTTTACCAGTGCAGCATATGCTACACTTTAGTTAGATTTTTTTAGTGCCATTTGATTTCTTTATTCATTATTGTGAAACATCAAGGATGGAATTTAATGTTTTCCTAGAGGCTGGTTGATAAGTGGGGAAGTCCACATAACCAGGTAGGAAGGTGCAGGCGGAAGACCACGTCCACTTACAGACTTCTCTCGATTAAGTCTGAGGTGGAAAGAGTCTAGGACAGCCTTTTCCTCTGGAGGTCAACTCAGGCTTTTAAGTGATCACTTAAGACACCCATCTCCCTGTCATTGGTGTTCTCCCAGTGAGGGGTGCAGGTCACGTCTTGTGGGCAATCTGTCAGGTAAACCCTGGCAAGGATGCTTGTAGCCTGTGTGGAGGAGAGTCATTGCTTCTTGGGCAGCCCTTGCCCATTTGGAGATACCCGCCAGTGGCAATGCTGTACAGGCTTAAAGGCACTCCTCTGCCCTTTAATCTGAACCTATCCCCAACTTGGATGAGCCTTCTTGACTGTAACTGTTGATCTCGCCTGGTTACCTTCATTCCAGGCTCTGCTGCCAATACTGCAGTCTCGGCTTCCTGCAATACTGGCAGTGATCCTGCTCCCAGGGGTATTGCTGGTGCTAGAGAGCTGCCAGCCTCTTCTGTCCTGAGCACACAAGGACCCCGAGGCCAACCAGGTAAGTGCCTGATTGGTGCTAAATCAGTTGGACGAGGAGGGGGGAAGAAAAATTGTCTGGAATGGCCATGGCGGAGTTACCACCGGCTCTCTTGCTGATGGACAGGCCCAGTACTGTGACCGTTAAATTCCACCCCAGTATTAGTTTGAAGCCCATGGGAGATTTGATATAGAACATTGGACCAATATTACTAACCTTGTTTATTTTGTCAGATGATTTTAACAATCTTACATTATGAATAGTCTTTGACCTGCTTTTTTAAATACATAGTCTATTACAGGGTTTGCACACAGCTGCTTTCAGTATGCCCTAACTAAAAAATGGCCACTTTATATGAGCACCAAAAATACCATTATGAAGGCTTATGATGGACGATTTAAGGACATATTCCAGGATATTTTTGAGCTGTAAGTTTTCCTCTTTAATCATGATGAATTAAATCTTATGGTGCAACCTAGCAGGTTGTTGATTGTACTTTAGATCAACTATGGAAAAGGGCATGGAGCAATCCAGAAGCTGATTTGAATTTGAACAAAAAGCCTGTCATCTGCCTGTCCCCTGCTGCACTCCCCGTGACAATGCCTCTACCACCCAGAGTCCATTTGCCAACCAATCAGCGCATGCTTCTCATTGTTCCCTTACTGTTGTCATTTTCTTAGAGCTATCCTGGTGAAATAGCAAGGGTAAGATGAAAAACATAATTGTTATGTCGCGATCTACTGACCACGTTGTGCCCCAATGAGAGCATGACATGGCCGGTAGATCCCGGGTGAAGCCTCCCGTGGGCTTCCAGACAGCCATGACACCTTACGGGATCTATCCAAGTTCCACGAGGTGTCAGGATCAGGAACCTGCCCACAATGGGTGGGACCAAGCCACGCTCGAGTAAGTAGGCCTTAAACCTGCTTACGCAGTTTCTACCGGTCTCCCTGGATCCTACCGGCCTCCACAGCCGGCCGCTGTTCAGTACTGGTCCACACAAATGTAGACCAGGCAGAATGGCACCCAGGGCGTCTCCCAGGCCATTAGTGGTCCCTGGGTGGCCAGGGATAGTGCAGGTTGGTCCCCTGGCCATCCCCTCTGGCACTGTCAAAGTGCCCTGGTGGCACTGCCAGGGTGGCAGTGCAAGGGTGCCTGGATGCCAGAGTCAGGGCCCAAGGGGGCCCCAGTGATGAAAATAATTTGGGCTAAACCAGTGGGAAACTCTCCAAGGCCCCCAAAAACGCCTAAGGGCAGGGTTTAATTAAATGGGAACAAATTCCCATATTGAGAATGTTTAGCCGTGTGCTTCCTGGTGCTCGCAGAGCAGAGAAACACAATGCTATTAAATGGCACCGGGTTATTTAGGGAGCCTCAGCGGGAGAACGCGCGGACGAAGCCGCACATAGCCCCTTTTGTGCGCTGAGGATCTCAGCTCGTCGGAACTCCTCAGTGTAGTGAGAGATCAGAACGCCATTTTTAAAATGGTGTCCTGATCCCTGGAACCTCGTAGCGATCCCCAACCTCTCCCAAAGCACCAACAGACTATGGGAGGATCCCCCCCCCTCCTCCCATGCCCCCCAATACCCACACAGGGCAACCCCGGCCTGATCGCCACCGCACACAAAATACCAGCTTGGCACCTTCGCAGTGCCAACCTGGCACCATGGCTGTAGCTCTGCCAGCTGACAGTGCCACCTGGACACCTTGGCAGTGCCAAGATGGCACCCCCAGATGGCACTGCAAGGCTGGCACTGCCAGGGTGCCAGGCTGCTGGTGCCTGGGTGGCATCATAAATGCCAGGTATCACCCTGCCCAAAGGGCATGTACCTGGGGCCTCCAATCCCCAGAAGACCCCACGAGTGCCATTCTGCCTGGTCCCCGAGGTCTCCGAGAAGAAAGGAATAGATCCCAATGCCTTGGGACTAGCTGTCTCGCTTTGATATGCAGATTTGCCAAAAAGTGATCCTACCCACAAATAGCGAGATTTGTATCGCCACGTCTCATGGGACCACGGTAGATCTTGTGAGGCGTTGCGGGCCGGATAGATCCCGGGAGCAGGGTCCCCCGGCCTCTATCGACCATGCTGCGCCGCAGCAAGCTGCTTTTCGGGCACAGCATGGCTGTTTGATTGCGCCCGAAGTGTCGTTAGATAGCAGTGGGGAACTCGCTGGCGGTAAACTCTCAGTCAAACCCACCACAAATGACACTTTCCGTCAAATCGCTCTCTGATACTAAGCCTCTTTATTTCAACAATACTCAAGTTCTTCACTGCCAAATGACTAGATGTGGATTAATTAAAGAAAACAAGCCTGGACCAAGCCTAAGCCACCATTCAATAAGATCATGGCTGATCTAACCCTCATTAAGTTCACTTTCTTGCCGTATCTCCGTAACCCTTAAATTCCCGACTGATTAAAAACCTATCGGTCTCAGCCTTAAAAATGTTGAGGACTCGGCCTCCACAGCTTCCTGGGGTAACGAATTCCAAAGATTCACCACTCTTTGAGAGAAGATATTTTTCCTCAAATCCTATTGAACGAGTACGCCCTGATACTATGCCCTCTGGTCCTACAATCTCCCAGAAGTAGAAACATCCTCCCAACATTTACCCTGTTTAACCCCCTAACAATCTTATATGTTTCAATCATATCACCTCTCATTCCTCTGAACTTCAAGGAATACAGACCCAATCTGTTTAATCTTTCCTCATATGGCAGCTGATCCATACCTGGGATCACCCTAGTAAACCGCTTCTGCGCTGCCTCTAATGGTAATATATCTTCTATGAAATAAGGGGACCAAAACTGTACTCAGCATTCCAAATGTGGCCGCACTAATAACTTGTCCAGTAGCAGCAACACCTCTTTTATACTCCAGCCCCCTTGAAATAAAAAGCATCATTCTATTTGCCTTCCTTATTACCTAATGCACCTGTAAGCTAACTTTCTGTGTTTCATGAACAAGGACCCCAAGTTCCTTGTGCTACAACTTTCTGCAGTTTCTCTCCATTTAGATAATAATCCGCCTTCGCATTTTTTCTTCCAAAATGAACACTTTCTCATTTTCCCACATTGAATTCTATTTGCTAATTTTCTGCCCACTCAGTTAACCTGCCAATATCTCTCTGTAAACTTTTTCTATCCTTCTTACAACCTGCCATTCCACCAACTTTGTATTATCCTCAAATTTGGCCACAGTACACTCTGTTCTTTCCTCCAAATCATTAATATATATTGTGAAGAGCTGTGATCCCTGTGGCACTCTACTGGATACTGCCCTCTAACCTGAGAAGTATCCTCTCATCCATGATTGAATGGCGGAGCAGACTTGATGGGCCGAGTGGCCTAATTCTGCTCCTATGTCTTATGGTCTTATCATTACTCACTGCTCCCTATTAGTTATCCAATCCTCTATCCATGCCAGAATGTTGTTAGCCAAGTTAGTGAATATAGTTAGCCAATCCATGACAATAAACAGTGGGTTTCCCCAGGATTCTGAAAGAACCACAGCTTTACTTGATATGGATTAATGACCAAGACCTTGGTATACAGAACACAATTTCAAAATTTGGATGGCACAGAACTTGGAAATATTATGAAATGTCTGTCTTCAGTTACCAACCCTTTCCCCTTTGGGAATAGTTTCTCCCCCCCCCCCCCCCCCCCCATATACTATTTCACACACCTCCATTAACCTTTCCTTTACTTCTCTGAGGAAAGCATTCCCAGCTTCTGTCGTCTCTCCATGTAAAATAAGTAATCAGAAGTACACTTTCAGAATTTGCAAATGACACCAGTTGCTAAGGAGAACAGCAACAAATTACAAGAATATAGTAAAAAATAAAGTCGCCATAGTCCCAGATGACCATAGGTTTCTCCTTTTGAGGGGGAGAACTGACTGGTGGTGATTTAACCTGAAGATCACCACACCTCAGGCGAGGGGCAAGGTTGAATAGCCTCAGCTGGTACAGAAATTGAATCCGCTCTGTTGGCCTCGTTTAGTTCAGTTGGCTGGACAGCTGGCTTGTGATGCACAAGAATATATCACCAATCTTGCAGAATACGTATATATTTGGCATCTGAATTTCAACTAGGTGTGTAGTCTACATGGAATTCAATAAGGCTATTGACAAAGTCCCGCACTGGAGACTGATCAAGAAGGTAAAGCCTAAGAGTTCCAGAGCAATTTGGCAAATTGGATCCAAAATTGACCTTGTGGTAGGAGGCAGAAGGTGTTGGTTGAAAGTTGTTTTTGTGGCTAGAAGCCTGGGTCAAGTGGTGTACAACAGGGATCGGTGCTGGGTCTCTTGCTGTTTGTAGCGTACGTTAATGATCTAGATGGGAATGTGGGTGGTACGATCAGTAGGTTTGCAGATGACACAAAAATTGGTGGTGTGGTGATTAGCAAGGAGGAAAACCTTAGATTACAGGGTGATATAGACCGGCTGGTTAGTTGGGTAGAACAATGGCAAATTGAATTTAATCCTGAAAACTGTGAGGTGATGCATTTTGGGAGGACTAGCAAGGCAACGGAACACACAATGAATGGTAGAATTTTGGGAAGTACAGAGTGCTAATATCTGAGCAGTAATATCAATATCAAATTCATTGACTTTCATAGAATCCCTACAGTGCAGAAAGAGCCCATTTGGTCCATTGAGTCTGCACTGACCCTTCAAAAGAGCACTCTACCTGGGCCTCCTCCCCATCCCATCCCCGCAACCTCACCCAACCTGCACATCTTTGGACTGTGGGAGGGACCAGTGCACCCAGAGAAAACCCATTCAGATGTGGGGAGAATGTACAAACTCCACTCAAGACAGTCACCCAAGGCTGGATTTGAGCCCGGGTCCCTGGCAGTGTGAGGCAGCAATGCTTGCCACTGTGCTGCCGACCATTACTCTCCAGGTAAAAGTGTGATTTAAAAAGAATTAATTTATGGGATATGGGTGTCACTGGTTGGGACAGCATTTATTGCCGATCCTTTGAACTGAGAGGCTTGCTAGGCTCAGGCAACTAAGAGTAACACCACATTGCTGTGGATTTGGAGTTGCATGTAGGTCAGATTTCCTTCCCTAAAGAGACATTCGTGAACCAAATGGGTTTTTATGACAATCAGCAATGGTTTCATGGTCATCATTAGACTTTCAATTCTAGATGTTTATTGAATTCAAATTTCACCATCCCATCTGCTGTGGTGGGATTTGAACCCGCGGCACAGAGCAATATCCTGTTTCTCTGGATTACTAGTTCAGTGACAATCCCACTACGCCATTGCCTCCCCATGTAATCACTCCATGGTCACACTGCCAGCCCTGTTCTTCTGTGGGGGTCATCAGCAGTGTGACCCCACACCCCCTCTGGCTGGCTATCACTTTCTCCCTGCTCAGGGACGCCCTTTTCATGCTTTCTTTTCATAGTTAAGTCTGTGGAGACAGATTTAACCCAATCATTATCCCAATATTTGAACGGCCCAATTTCAGAAGATATCATTGAACCATCTGGCCACTCACACCAGGTCAAAACACTCGAGTTCTTGTGCTCCCCGTGCTCTGTGACACTTGTCAGCTCACAATCATTCCAATGCTCGTGCCTGGCCAAATTGTGGCTTTGGCACCCTCAGTTTGAGCTGCATCGGGGCCCCTGGGAACACCTATCTTTTATTTTCCACAGAGCAAGCTGCTTGTTGTCATATCCGGCGAGCTTTCTGCTGAAGCTTGCCTTTTCACCATGTGTCCTCCTTTCCACCTTTTAGATCGATAAAACATGAGGTCAATGAAGACCGGAATCATCAAATCACCTCCTAACTGCTTTACACAGAGCATGTCACAAACAGGATTAAAAATATGGTTCAGTTTAAGGTTCAGTATGATCATGTTAATCAGTCATAATATTTACTTTAGTTTTCATTCATGAGCAAGAAAACCTGATGTAGTGATTTTCCAGGATTCTTGCATTCAGCCCTTTGACACTATGGTTGTGTCCAAGAGGATTGAACAGGGCTTCCATCACTTCTAACCCTTACTTCACTCAACAACCCATGATGCATCCCTTCCAGACCTGGTGACTTTGCTCTGTTGTGCACTGCCAACATTTTAAGCCCTTTGTTTTTATCCTATCCAATTTCTCTACTCCCTTCTCCTTTACTGTGACATTAGCCAAATTATTTTTTGTAGAATCAGATGAAAAGTGCTCATTTAGTACCTCAGCCAAAACACGATTTCCTTTTCATTCCTGAATCGACCTCACCCTTCCTTTGGACTATTATTTTGACTTTTACTCCTTACATGTTTCTAATAGTGTTCTTTAGTGTTCTGTTTTAAAGTCATCATCTCAGTTCCGGTCTTTGCCTCTCATATTTCCTTTTTAACCATTCTCTGTACTTTCTGCGTTTTGCGTGACTTGAAAATGACTTCTCAGTATGCTGATTTTTTTGAACTTTTTCCTTTTGTTTCTTGCAAAAGCTACACTGCGTTTTAGGCGTCTGTTGAACAGCTTAAGAACAAACAAACAAAGAACAAAGAAATATACAGCACAGGAACAGGCCCTTCGGCCCTCCAAGCCCGTGCCGACCATGCTGCCTGACTAAACTACAATCTTCTACACTTCCTGGGTCCGTATCCCTCTATTCCCATCCTATTCATGTAGTTGTCAAGATGCCCCTTAAATGTCACTATCGTCCCTGCTTCCACCACCTCCTCCGGTAGCGAGTTCCAGGCACCCACTACCCTCTGTGTAAAAAAACTTGCCTCGTACATCTACTCTAAACCTTGCCCCTCTCACCTTAAACCTATGCCCCCTAGTAATTGACCCCTCTACCCTGGGGAAAAGCCTCTGACTATCCACTCTGTCTATGCCCCTCATAATTTTGTAGACCTCTATCAGGTCGCCCCTCAACCTCCTTCGTTCCAGTGAGAACAAACCGAGCTTATTCAACCGCTCCTCATAGCTAATGCCCTCCATACCAGGCAACATTCTGGTAAATCTCTTCTGCACCCTCTCTAAAGCCTCCACATCCTTCTGGTTGTGTGGCGACCAGAATTGAACACTATACTCCAAGTGTGGCCTAACTAAGGTTCTATACAGCTGCAACATGACTTGCCAATTCTTATACTCAATGCCCTGGCCAATGAAGGCAAGCATGCGTATGCCTTCTTGACTACCTTCTCCACCTGTGTTGCCCCTTTCAGTGACCTGTGGACCTGTACTCCTAGATCTCTCTGACTTTCAATACTCTTTAGGGTTCTACCATTCACTGTATATTCCCTACCTGCATTAGACCTTCCAAAATGTATTACCTCACATTTGTCCGGATTAAACTCCATCTGCCATCTCTCCGCCCAAGTCTCCAAACAATCTAAATCCTGCTGTATCCTCTGGCAGTCCTCATCGCTATCCGCAATTCCACCAACCTTTGTGTCGTCTGCAAACTTACTAATCAGCCCAGTTACATTTTCCTCCAAATCATTTATATATACTACGAACAGCAAAGGTCCCAGCACTGATCCCTGTGGAACACCACTGGTCACAGCCCTCCAATTAGAAAAGCATCCATCCATTGCTACTCTCTGCCTTCTATGACCTAGCCAGTTCTGTATCCACCTTGCCAGCTCACCCCTGATCCTGTGTGACTTCACCTTTTGTACTAGTCTACCATGAGGGACCTTGTCAAAGGCCTTACTGAAGTCCATTTAGACAGCATCCACTGCCCTACCTGCATCAATCATCTTTGTGACCTCCTCGAAAAACTCTATCAAGTTAGTGAGACACGACCTCCCCTTCACAAAACCATGCTGCCTCTCACTAATACGTCCATTTGCTTCCAAATGGGAGTAGATCCTGTCTCGAAGAATTCTCTCCAGTAATTTCCCTACCACTGAAGTAAGGCTCACCGGCTTGTAGTTCCCTGGATTATCCTTGCTACCCTTCTTAAACAGGGGAACAACATTGGCTATTCTCCAGTCCTCCGGGACATCACCTGAAGACAGTGAGGATCCAAAGATTTCTGTCAAGGTCTCAGCAATTTCCTCTCCAGCCTCCTTCAGTATTCTGGAGTAGATCCCATCAGGTCCTGGGGCCTATCTACCTTAATATTTTTTAAGACACCCAACACCTCGTCTTTTTGGATCTCAATGTGACCCAGGCTATCTACACACCCTTCTCCAGACACAACATCTACCAATTCCTTCTCTTTGGTGAATACTGATGCAAAGTATTCATTTAGTACCTCACCCATTTCCTCTGGCTCCACACATAGATTACCTTGCTTATCCTTCAGTGGGCCAACCCTTTCCCTGGCTACCCTCTTGCTTTTTATGTACGTGTAAAAAGCCTTGGGATTTTCCTTAACCCTATTTGCCAATGACTTTTCGTGACCCCTTCTAGCCCTCCTGACTCCTTGCTTACGTTCCTTCCTACTTCCTTATATTCCACACAGGCTTCGTCTGTTCCCAGCCTTTTAGCCCTGCCAAATGCCTCCTTTTACTTTTTGACGAGGCCTACAATATCTTTCGTTAGCCAAGGTTCCCGAAAATTGCCGTATTTATCCTTCTTCCTCACAGGAACATGCCGGTCCTGAATTCCTTTCAACTGACATTTGAAAGCCTCCCACATGTCAGATGTTGATTTGCCCTCAAACATCCGCCCCCAATCTAGGGTCTTCAGTTCCGCCTAATATTGTTATAATTATCCTTCCCCCAATTTAGCACATTCATCCTAGGACCACTCTTATCCTTGTCCACCAGCACTTTAAAACTTACTGAATTGTGGTCACTGTTCCCAAAATGCTCCCCTACTGAAACTTCTACCACCTGGCCGGGCTCATTCCCCAATACCAGGTCCAGTACCGCCCCTTCCCTAGTTGGACTGTCTACATATTGTTTTAAGAAGCCTTCCTGGATGCTCCTTACAAACTCTGCCCCGTCTAAGCCCCTGGCACTAAGTGAGTCCCAGTCAATATTGGGGAAGTTGAAGTCTCCCATCACCACAACCCTGTTGTTTTTACTCTTTTCCAAAATCTGTCTACCTATCTGCTCCTCTATCTCCCGCTGGCTGTTGAGAGGCCTGTAGTAAATCCCCAACATTGTGACTGCACCCTTCTTATTCCTGATCTCTACCCATATAGCCTCACTGCCCTCTGAGGTGTCCTCCCGTAGTACAGCTGTGATATTCTCCCTAACCAGTAGCGCAACTCCGCCACCCCTTTTACATCCCCCTCTATCCCGCCTGAAACATCTAAATCCTGGAACGTTTAGCTGCCAATCCTGCCCTTCCCTCAACCAGGTCTCTGTAATGGCAACCACATCATAGTTCCAAGTACTGATCCAAGCTCTAAGATCATCTGCCTTACCCGTAATACTTCTTGCATTAAAACATGCACTTCAGGCCACCAGACCCGCTGTGTTCAGCAACTTCTCCCTGTCTGCTCTGCCTCAGAGCCACACTGTCCCTATTCCCTAGTTCTCCCTCAATGCTCTCACCTTCTGACCTATTGCTCCCGTGCCCACCCCCCGCCATGCTAGTTTAAACCCTCCCGTGTGACACTAGCAAACCTTGCGGCCAGGATATTTATGCCTCTCCAGTTTAGATGCAACCCGTCCTTATATAGGTCACACCTGCCCCGGAAGAGCTCCCAGTGGTCCAGATAACGGAAACCCTCCCTCCTGCACCAGCTGTTTAGCCACGTGTTTAGCTGCTCTATCTTCCAACTTCTAGCCTCACTGGCACGTGGCACAGGGAGTAATCCCGAGATTACAACCCTCGAGGTCCTGTCTTTTAACTCTCTGCCTAGCTCCCTGAACTCCTGCTGCAGGACCTCATGCCCCTTCCTGCCTATGTCGTTAGTACCAATATGTACAACGACCTCTGCCTGTTTGCCCTCCCCCATCAGGATGCCCTCTACCTGTTCGGAGACATCCTGGACCCTGGCACCAGGGAGGCAACATACCATCCTGGAGTCTCTTTCACGTCCACAGAAGCGCCTATCTGTGCCCCTGACTATAGAGTCCCCTATTACTATTGCTCTTCTGCGCTTTGATCCTCCCTTCTGAACATCAGAGCCAGCCGTGGTGCCACTGCTCTGGCTGCTGCTGTTTTCCCCTGATAGGCTATCCCCCCCGACAGTATCCAAAGGGGTATAAACCACGGGGTTCCTGCACTGACTGCCTGCCCTTTCTGGTGGTCAGCCATTTCTCTGCCTGCACCTTGGGTGTGACCACATTTATATAACTGCGATCTATGACGCTTTCCGCCACCTGCATGCTCCTAAGTGCATCCAATTGCTGCTCCAACCGAACCATGTGGTCTGTGAGGAGCTCCAGTTGGGTGCACTTTCTGCAGATGAAGCCATCCGGGACGCTGGAAGCCTCCCGGACCTGCCACATCTCACAGTCAGAGCACTGCACCCCTCTAACTGACATTGCGTCAGTTAATTAGTAAATTAAAATAAAAAGTTTTTAAAAACATAATTTTAAAAAAAAATTACTGTTAACTATCTGTTTCCTAGCACTAGATTTCTAATATAAATGTGAAAGCTAAATATAGTACTCTCCGATCTCTGGCTTAGATACCCCTCTAAATTATAATTAAGTAATTATGTTTAATTAGTTACCAATGCTTAATTTTTTTAATTTAGTGTAGATTCCCAACCAGCCACTCAGGTCACAGCTTTTCTGTGATGTCACTTCAGTTTCCCCCACCACATACACAATTTGAAAAAGGTATAAAAGTAAAAATGAGTAAAAATCACTTACTTACCTTCTTACCTCCTGAGTGTCTTAGATGTTCTCAGGTTCTCTCCCTGCCAGAGACTGCTCCTCCTCCCCCGAACGGCTCCCGAAACTAGGCTGCGATCTTTTTAAATCTCCGCTCTGACTCGCAGCTCCCGCGCTTTTGAAATCTCCCGGCTCTCTCTCCTCTCGCGCTGTTTTCACTGACCCGGCTCTCTCTCCTCCCGCGCTGTTTTCACTGTCCCGGCTCTCTCTCCTCCCGCGCTGTTTTCACTGTCCCGGCTCTCTCGCCTCCCGCGCTGTTTTCACTTAAGCTCAGTCAGAAAATAAACCATATAATATAATGGCCGCAATCCAACAGCCTCGCTGCGCCTGAAAAGCAGCTCGCTGCGGCGCAGCGTGGCTGATAAAAGCCGGGAGACCCTGGTCCCGCAATCTCGCGAGACATTGCGAATGGGCGGGATCATTTTTTAGCAAATCTGCATATTGGAGCGAGACAGCTAATTTGCAGTTTCCTGACGGGTTGGGATCTACCCCCTTCACCTCAGAGATGTTGGGCGAATGCCGTTCAGCACTGGTCCCCCAAACGGGAACCAGACAGAACGGCACTCGTGGGGGTCTCCCAGGGGGCTGGAGGTCCTCGGGTTCTTGTCCTTTGGGAAAGGTGGCACCCTGGCACTGCCAGCCTGGCACCCTGACAGTGCCACCTGAGTACCAGTCTGGTGATGCTGAGGTGCCCAGGTGGCACTGCCAGCTAGCAGGGGATTTCCGGGGTGCCAGGTTGGCATTTTTTCTATGCTGGCGATCAAGTCAAGGTTGCCCTGCGCAAGTGTTGCGGGGATGGGGGAGTGCGGGGACGCTCCCATAGTGCATGGGGCTTGGAGGGATCGGGGGACGCATGGGGGCTTCGGAGATCAGGTCGCCTTCCTTGGTGTAGCAGATGGGGCGGCAGCGCATTCCCCACTGAGGCCCCTTATTTAATGCAAGTGGCGCTGTAAAGGCACGTGTTTCTCACGCGGCGAGTGCTGGCAAACATGCGGCTAAGTGCACTCACTATGGGACTTGTTCCCATTTAGTTGAATTGTGCCCAATGTGTATGAAAAGCTCAGCAGCTCAACCATATGTAGCATTTATTCACGTGAGCCTTGAGTATAAGTGTCAGCAGGCTATCAGATCATGGAAAGCATAATAGCAGTTTGAATTTCTCTTCTTTAACCAGCGGTTGATGCTGGATCAGTTAATTTGGAATTGGTTCAGAGGAGGTTTACTAGACTAATACCTGGAATGGGCAGGTTGTCTTCTGGGAAAAGGTTGGACAGGCTAGATTGTATCACTGGAGTTTAGAAGAATAAGAGGTGACTTGATTGAAACATATAAGATTCTGAGGGTCTTGAGGGGTGGATGTGGAGAGAATGTTTTGTCCTGAGGGAGAATCTTGAACTAGGGAGGCACAGTTTAAAAATAACAGGTCGCCCATTTAAACAGAGATGAAACCATTTTCTTCTCTGAAGGTCAGGAGTCTTTGGAACTTTCTTCCTGAAATGGCGGGGGGATGCAGAGCTTTTGAATATTTGTACGGCAAAGGTGGATAGATTATCAGGAGCAGGCAGGATGCAAATCTGAGGTTACTATCAGATCAGCCATGATCTTATTGAATGGCGGAGTTGGCTTAAGGGCCTCCTACCCTTGTTCATATATTTAGTTTGAGATTGATTAACTTTTGTTAACCAAAGATATTCAGGGATATGGGGTTAAGTCACAAATCAGCTATGATCTCAACATAGAATCACTCCAGCGCAGAAGGATGCCATTTGGCCCATCGAGTCTGCACCGCTCCTCCAAAGGTCCACTCCCCTGTCCACTCCGCCCCATCTCCATAACCTGACATGCACATCCTGGACACTAAGGGGCAACTTAGCGTGGGCAATCCACCTAACTTGCAGTCTTTGGACTGTGGGAGGAAACCGGAGCACACGGAGGAAAGGAAACCCATGCAGACGCAGGGAGAACGTGCAAACTCCACACAATCAACCAAGACCGGAATCGAACTATGTTTCCTTGCACTGTGAGACAGCAGTGTTAGCCACTGTGCCACCGTGCCACCTCTCTCCCCCCCCCCCCCCCCCCCCCCCCCCCCCCCCCATATTGACTGGTGGAAAATGCTTCATGGGGTAAATCGCCTACTCTCGCTCTTAAATTATAATAGAGATGTTTGAGTTTATCAAGAATTCAGCCATCATTGAAGTGGTACATTACCCTGAATCAATTTTTTAAATTGCTTGTCAACCCAATGATCCTGAGGGCAATGAAAGGTCCCTGTTATCACTCAGTAAATAACTCTCAGTTTCCATATGGCGATTCATCAGAAATTGATAACGGCTTATAACAGTGGAAACATAATTAATCATCAATGATCCGTTTTGTAATTCTGTTCTTTTTCTCTTGCTTTCAGCAATGGTTACTTCATAGTGCTTCTCTCTCTAGCAATCTGATGAACATTTATACCACGCTGACAGCTTGGTACTGCAGGCACAAGGTCTCCAGCAGGGGTCGTGCTAGGCAACCATGTGTGAAAATCCTTACTGTTTCTGAAACCAATAATTTAACACTAGCTATCTGGAGCCTTTACCATTGAATAAGAAATACAAATTTTGTTTTCAGTTATATGTTGCAATCGGAGTCTGCGATTTAACTACAAAAACTCCATTGTTAAAGTGCTTGAGTGATACATAGACAAGCCTCCCACAGTGTAGGGAAACCATATCAAATGATTTAGCAGAGTTATCTCCATTGTGGGTCCCAAAGGTAGATACTGAACCAGCTTTATTTTACCAGGTCACTGCTGTGCAATTCTATTCCCAGCTCAGTGTAGACTGACGCTAAAAAGTAAAGTTGCCATAGTCCATTGACCATTGGCTGCTTTCCCCTTTGAAGGGGAGAGCTGACTGGTGGTGATTTTAACCTGAGGATCACCACACCTCAGGCGAGGGGCAAGGTTGAGAAGGCAGGGCCTTCATGAGTAACCTCAGCTGGTATGGGAATTGAACCCCTGCTGGTGGCCTCGCTCTGCATCACAAAACCAGCTTTCCAACCAGTAGAGCTCCCAGCTGATGCAATAGCATTTCCACTGAACTGAACTGAACTTTACTATAGAGAAACAAGATCTTACTTGGATTGAGCTGTCATTGGTTACATGGTGAAAGATCTGCAGTCAATAATGATTGATACCTGCATCCCATTGTTCATTGCTTGGTCTTTTTGCTCCAACAGAAATTACAAAACAGCGTTTGACAAGCTGGGCATCTGGTATGAACATCGGTTAATTGATGATATGGTGGCTCAGATGTTGAAGTCCTCAGGAGGCTTTGTTTGGGCATGTAAGAACTATGATGGGGATGTTCAATCTGACATCCTGGCACAAGGTATTTTCATTTAAGGGGAGACAATTAATTTTCACCTTAGCTTCTGAAAGCCGGGTATCATCTGAAAAAGCCTACTGCTTATCCAGAAAACGTTTGCTAAAATACTTTTATTTGTAACTGGCTGCTGTGTACATAAAAACATCTGCAGCAAAGAGCAATAATGTATTAAAATAAGGGTTTTGCTTAAATGCATTGTGAGTAGTATGCTGATAAATAGATAGATGTGTGGTTATCTGTATAAAACTGTAAATTGAGGCGTAGATACATTCTTGGTTCTAGTGGCATAATTTGCTGCTGTAAATGATCTAAGTACCTTATTACTTCTGATGGGAGTTGTTTCATGCTATCTCTCTCCTTTGAGACATTCCTTAAAAACTACCTACAAGACCAGGCTCTGCTAATATTTCCTTTGTTACTTGATGACAGATTTTGTTTGATACACTATTGTGAAGTGATATGGTATGCTTTGCTGCATCAAAGGTGTTACATAAATGCAAGTTGTTGTTGTAAGGGTGGATGATCTGGAGTGTAACAGACGTGTTCCCTTTTGTGACCTGAATTAGATTATTGTATATTTCAATCATTCTACAGAGGAGCCAAGCAAACACTTGGTGAGAAAATGTTCCTGTATCTTATTTAACACCACGTCAACACACGCTGTTAAAGCCTAAAGCCACTAATGCCTTTCAACTTCGCCTTATTTTCACCGATAAAGAAAATAATAAGCTTGACGCACTAACTCTCATATTATTACCTGTATTTTCAGAATTATCTTATTTTTGTACAGCTAACACCTATAAGGCTCTGAACTGCTGCACTTGTGCCCTAAGCTCTGGGCAGAATCTTCTCTCCCTGCAGTGGCTGCTGTGGGGCGGGATTCTCCAGGCCCCCAGCCGCATGTTTCTCGGTGGCGCTTCATTCGCCAGCGGCAGGGTTGTCTCTTCTCACCGCTTGTCAGTGGGATTTCCCAAAGGAACCACCCCACATCGCCCAGAAACCCGCGGGGGGGGGGGGGGGGGGGGGGGGGTTACGCTGCCAGCGGCAGAACCGCCCACTATTTCTCCAGTTTATCTGCTTCCCATGTCAGATTTCAGTCAAACTGACTGTCTCCCCTTCTATAGCCAAGGGCAAAAATCACCAGTCTAACTTGGCAGCGACTCCGTTTCATCTATAAATAAAATTGCAGTTTCTTGAGCTGTTATAATTATGAATCAGCAATCAAATGTTAAGCTTTATTTGGTTATCTGCAACACATTTGTTCCTGGGCGAACCCTGCTACCTCATTGTGGTGGCAGCATGGTCTGTTGCTGGTTAAATGCTGGCAAGGTCGTAAAATGGGCATAAGTTAACCTGTTAATTCATAGAATCATAGAATTTACAGTGCAGAAGGAGGCCATTCGGCCCATCGAGTCTGCACCGGCTCTTGGAAAGAGCACCCTACCCAAGGTCAACACCGCCACCCTATCCCCATAACCCAGTAACCCCACCCAACACTAAGGGCAATTTTGGACACTAAGGGCAATTTATCATGGCCAATCCACCTAACCTGCACATCTTTGGACTGTGGGAGGAAACCGGAGAACCCGGAGGAAACCCACGTACACACGGGGAGGACGTGCAGACTCCGCACAGACAGTGACCCAATCTGGAATCGAACCTGGGACCCTGGAGCTGTGAAGCAATTGTGCTATCCACAAGGCTACCGTGCTGCCGTTCAATAACTTGGCTGCCCACCTTCAGTCAGGGGATGGCCAAGCCTTTAGAAATATCTGCCATTGGGCATATTCCTTGGTGGCAAGAAGGCGTTGTGATCCCAACCCCCGCCAACCACCATACACACACACACTCTTCTTCCGCTGCTATTTTACGAGGTTTCCCACATCTTCAGTGCAGCTGATAAAATCCCAGCCAATATTTCAGTCCTCCATCACATCTCCTGACCCAAGGTTTCCACGTGAAATATTAGCCTGTCCTTTCATTTGTTACACGCTCTGGCTTGTGTTATTAATGTTTCATGTTGTTTGGCATTTTTCTGCATTATGTATTATTAAATTTAGTTGATCGTATTGAGCTGTACAAAATCGTATTGCCCCATTTTATCAGAATTGCCTTACTTAAAGTGACCTTTGTCATTCATTATTTTACCTCTTCGCCTCTCTCTTCCCACAGTGTTTGATTATGGCGACCCATGTCATTCACCTTAAAGGCCTCTCATCATTTTGTTTAACTTTATGGCAATGCCCTGGCAGCCCTGGCAGGGTTCTATTCCTATCTGTCCCAAAACAACCTTTGTATCCACAGCAATAGTCGTTCATCTCTTCTCCGCACCTTCTGAGATGTTGAGTCCCCTGTTGTGTCCTCCACTTTATCAATCATCCACTGGTGACAAAACCCTTTGGCACAGGAGGGTCTGATGATGCTGAACTGTAGCTC
Source organism: Scyliorhinus torazame (assembly GCF_047496885.1). NCBI lineage: Eukaryota > Metazoa > Chordata > Chondrichthyes > Carcharhiniformes > Scyliorhinidae > Scyliorhinus > Scyliorhinus torazame. The sequence continues at coordinate 73,561,563 of NC_092715.1, read as the reverse complement.
TCTATTACTTTTCTCAAACACTCAATTGCCTCCAGGTGAAACGACTGCTTGTTTGACATTTAAGTCCTGGACGAGTCGCATCTTCCTCCAACTCATCATCAGGGAGGCCAAGTTCATCACCTTTAGCCTCTGCCAGAAACTGCAGTCAATTAGCACTAGTGCCCTCTCTTTGGCTAACCACACTTTCATTCATAATCATGGCATCCTGTTGGAGCTTGAGATGAGCTTTAAATGACACATCTTATCCATCATTAAAACAGAAAATGCTGGAAAAACCCGGCAGGTCTGGCAGCATCGATGGAGAAAGAAACCGAGTAGATGTTTCGAGTCCATATCACTCTTATTCAGAGCGCTTCACTCCACAGATACTGCCGGACCTGCTGGGTTTTTCAAACATTTTCCGATTTTATTTCAGTTTTCCAGCACCCACTGTATTTTGCTTTTATTATCCATCAGCAAATGGGATTATTTAAACCTCTACAACATTGCCCACCTCTGCCCTTACCTCAGTCCCTTTGCAGCTGAAACTCTTTTGTATGTCACTATAGACATCAGACATGAACTTCTGTAATCTTCTTCACCCAAAGTAACAACACACAGCGGCACAATGGTTAGCACTGCTGCCTCACAGTGCCAGGAACCCGGGGTCAATTCTGGCCTTGGGTCTGTGGGAATTTGCACATTCTCCCCTTGTCTGCGCGGATTTACTCATGGTGCTCCGGTTTCCTCCCACAATCCAAAGGTGTGCAGGTTAGGTGGATTCACCATGTTAAAAATGGACCCATAGGTTAAGTGGAGCTGCGGGGATACTGCGGGGAGTGTGTTGAGGATAGAGTGCTCGTTAGAGGGTCGGTGCAGACCCGATGGGCTGAATGGCCTTGTGCACTGTAGGGATTCTATGAATCCATGAGCCTGTCTAAAACTCTGCCTGTTCCTTATTTATGTATTCTTGTTGATCTATCCTTTCTTCACATCTCATCCCCAGTGCATTCAATTTGAAAATCCTTGTACTTCAAAAATCTGAATGGCCTAACCCCAGGGTATGTCTACAATCTCCTCCAGCCTTGTAACCTCTCCTGAACACGCCTTTGACACCTGGGGCGGGATTCTCTCAGCCCGGGGTCGGGCCGGAGAATCCCCATGACTGGCGTGAATCGCGCCACGCCGCCCCAATGCCAGCACACGATTCTACGCAGAGTGGAGAATTGGCGCCGGCGTGGTTGGTGCGGCACCGGTTGGAGCCCGCTCTACGCGGCCTGGGCGCCCGGGATGGGTCGAGCGGCCATCGTAAAAATGGCGAGTCCCTTCGGCGCTATCCACACCTCTCAGCTGGCGGAACCCGGCGTGGAAGGTTCAGGGGGCGGCCTGTGTGGAGGGGGGGGGAACGGGGAATCCGATCCCGGGGTCCTCCGATGTGGCCTGGTCCGCGATTAGGGCCCACCAGACGGTGGGCCGGCGTCTCTGGCTGGGGGCCTCGTTTCTTCCGCGTTGGCCCCTGTAGTCCTGCGGCATGTTGCGTCAGGGCCGGCACGTTGAAGGAAGCCACTGCGCATGTGCCGTTGGCGCTGGTGCCACTGTGTATGCGCGGATCCCGCAGCACCCAGTTCGCGCCGGGATCGGCAGCTGGAGCGGCGTGAACCGCCCCAGTGCCGTGCTGGCCCCCTGTAGGGGCCACAAATTGTCGTTGGGTCGGCCCGTTCACACCGTCGTAAAACGCGACGGCGTTTATGATGGCGTGGACACTCTGCATCGGGATTAGAGAATCCCGCCCCTGATTTCTGTGCATCATTTCTCCCCTTTGGTGGCAGAGTCTCAATCCTGAAATGTTAAAAGTTGATTCCTAAAGCAAATCCCCTTGTTTTCTTCTTCCACTTTCTATTATTCCCGCTGGGTATCTGCTAAGATGTAGGTAGGTTGCTTCTTCCTCAGCTCTAACACACGAGATGCCTATGGTGCGTGGATTTTGGAGCCCTCGATGATCCTGCCAAAGACTGCCACACCTGCAGGGCAGGTTCAGTCATCGGGGCAGGAGGACCCTGCGGGGTGGTGTTTTCACGATAAAGGGGCCTGTGTTGTAGTGCGGTGAGATGATTTCACATTCGTGGGGGGTGCCTGGTACTGAAGGTTTTCGGCTAGGAAAGTGTGGGTCTTGGTCCTTTTAACAGTGATGTCCCGTCCCTGCAAAAGAAGGGTCCATCTGGCTGCACTGATCTGGCTTACTGTATCGTCCTTAAGTCGTCTGTCTAGTAAAAGTTGGGTGGGGGTGTGTTCCGTGAGGATTGTGATGGGGTTTAGTCTGGTGATATATGAAAAGTATTGAACTGCCCATAAAACTGCGAGCAGGTGCCTTTCACAGGCCGAAAATCCCTGCTCCACAGGATCTAAAACTCTGGAGGCGTAAGCCACGGGACTTAACTGTCCGTGACATTCCTGGAGGAGCACGGCCAAAAGGGTACGATTCCATAGAATTTACAGTGCAGAAGGAGGCCCATCGAGTCTGCACCGGCTCTTGGAAAGAGCACGCTACCCAAGGTCAACACCTCCACCCTATCCCCATAACCCAGTAACCCCACTAAGGGCAATTTTGGACACCAAGGGCAATTTATCATGACCAACCCAACTAACCCGCACATCTTTGGACTGTGGGAGGAAACCGGAGCACCCGGAGGAAACCCACGCACACACGGGGAGGATGTGCAGACTCCGCAGAGACAGTGAGCCAAGCCGGGGATCAAACCTGGAACCCTGGAGCTGTGAAGCAATTGTGCTATCCACAATGCTACCGTGCTAGCTATCTCTATAGCATAGGGGGAAAGCGGGTCTGGAACCTGTAGTGCGGGGGCTGCAATGAGTGCGCGCTTTAAAGCATCTACAGCATCCGTGTGCCGTGGAAGCCATTTCCAAGGGGCTCCTTTCTTTACGAGTACCAAGAGGGGTGCTGCTTTGGTGGCGAAACCGTCAATGTGGTTTCGGCAGTAGCCAACCAGTCCTAAAAATGACCGGAGGGCGGAAACATTCTGGGGAAGGGGCAATTTGACAACCGAGTCAATTCTTTTATATCCGATCTCGCGTTTATCATGCGTGATAATCATTCCCAAATATGCCACTTTGTTTTCCAAAATTTGGGCCTTCTTGGGGTTCACTTTACATCCAATTCGCTGTAGGAGTTCGGACAGAAGCACGATGTGCTCTGCCTTGGTGTCTGTCTGCAGTAATAGGTCGTCTACATACTGGACCAGACATTCGGGGCGAGAAAATTTTGATAAACCATTGGCCAGCTGTCGGTGAAAAATGGAGGGGGAGTTGTGGAATCCTTGTGGAAGGCATGTCCACGTGTATTGCTGACCTTTAAAAGTGAAGGTAAATTTGTACTGGCACGCTTTTGCCAATGGAATGGACCAGAATCCGTTACTGATGTCCAAAACTGTAAAATGTCGTGAGTTGAGTCCCTGTTTGAGCATGGTCTCGGGACTTGTGGCTACCGTGGGGGCTGCTGCGGGGGTGACTTTGTTGAGTTCCCGGTAATCGACGGTCAGTCGCCATGATCCTTTGGGCATTCTCACTGGCCAAATCGGGGCATTATTAGTAGTGGCTACTGATCTAAGTATGCCTTGTTCTAATAAACTATCAATAACTTTTGAGATTTCTCCCTCTGCCTTTTGGGGAAACCTATATTGCTTCTGGGGTCTAGGGTCAGGTCCTGTTATTTGAACCGAACATGCCGCAGTCATGTTTATGACTTGCAAATGCAGTCCTGTTTTTCTGGAGAACTGTCCTAACCTGTTTGTCTGCGCTAATCGTGGTCGGGTCAAACCAAAAATCGCCGACTGCGCTAATCTTATTAGCATACTCACCTACTGTGAGCGTTGCGGGGGCTCTTGCTGACTTTGTCATTTTCCAGACACATGGATTTACTGGGTCAAATGACAGGTTGTGGAAGTTCATGAAATCGATGCCCAAAATGTGTTCTGCTGTGTGGGGCAGATCGACCAAAAGTAATGTTGCCAATTTGAATGGGTACAGGGGCTGTGATGTGTCCCTGTTGTGAGTGGCCTGTGAAGCCGCTGAGGGTGATTGTGGCTGTAGTGGGCCACGTGTCTTTTTGGAACATGGTGGAGGAATTAATTGTGGCGCGGGACCCTCCTGTGTCCCAGAGAAATTCGATGGGCTGTCCCCATATTTTCGCTGCAACAACTGGTCGGCCGGACCTATCCCAAAGGGTGTCGCAGACCCAGTTGGGGGAGCCCGAACACCTTCAGTCAGTTCCGTTCATGTCTGTCTGGTCTGAATGGGTGCTTACACTATGTATGGGCTTTGTCCTGTTTCTATTCAGAGTGCCTGTCTGCAGGCTCTCTCTGGCTTTCCTGGGGCATTGCACTCTTGTGCAAAGTGACCTAATTGTCCACAGTTGTAACACTCCTGTGGTTTCTGTGGGGGGGCTGTTCATGCCTTCGTTCACCCATGCGGGGTTCTGGTGCGCTTTAACTGCTTGAATATCTGCCTCTGCCTGCTGTTCTTCGGGTTTTCTAATCGCGGGTTTGTTGTGGACAGATTGCTCCCAGGAGCGGTATAATCTTTTTAAAACTCTCTTTTCGTTGTGCGTTTCTTCCGAGGGGTCATAATTAGTACAAGCTTTTTGTCCTGCCTCTGTGGCATGGGAGATAAGGGTGCGGGTCCATTTGGCCATGTTGTCTGGGGACAAATGGGCGCGGTCTAAGTATCCGAAAACGGCTGTAAAATGGATCCACAGGCGTCCAGCAAACGCTGTGGGGTGTTCTGTTTTCTTCTGCCTGCACTTATTCATGCCTTCTACTGGGTCACCTCTGTTATAACCGATCGCGTCACCGTGTGCATCTCTGCAAGGGTGCCTCCTCCTACATTCTGTGGGTCGGGAAGGGCTGCTACAACAGAAGGGCCTAAGCTTAAAACTGTGAGCTTCACTTGCTCACGCTCATCCAGGCCGTACATGGTCACCTGCTGCTTCACTATAGCAAAGAAGTGGTGGGGGTCTGAGGTGGGGAGGAACGGTGTGATCTTTTCACACGCGTCCCGTAATTGGGTCACGGTTAAGGCGGTGGTGTAAAGGAATTCCGCGTCTCCGTCCGATGTGACTGTGCTGTGGGTAGTTACTGGATTCATGGGTGCCTGATCTATCTGCTCTGTGGGGGGTTGGGGTGCTTTTCTCCTTTGGGGCTTTCCTTGCGCACATGTTCCCTGTACATATCTATGCGCGGTTTTGTTTAGTTCTTGCCAATCAGGGCCGTCGTCTTCTTCTAATTGGGATCCAAAGGTGCTTTGAAACCCATTTTGCACTGAAAGCAAAGACTGCAGTTCCGCAATCTGCTTCCGGCATTTTGCATGATCCACCGAGCTTTGTCTGTGCTCCGTGGTGGCAGCATGGAGTGCTCTTAACGCTGCTTTTAGATCGCTGCACTGCCTTTGCAATGCCTCTACCTGTTTCTCTGTCTCTTTTACCAGGACTGCACGTTGCGTGTCCTGATAGGCCTTATCGTATTGGGTTTGGAAGCTGCTCCGATGTGCTAGACAAGACTGGTGTGCCCTCTTGGCATCATCCACCTCTCGGTCCTTTGCTGCCAACTTCCTTCTCAATTCTACATTCTCTCTCTCGATCTCACTAACATCGACCTTGCTCATTCAATGTCTCTCTTCTATCTCTTTGTGGAGCGTCCGAACGACCTCCTCTGTGTCTCGCAATTGTGCCAGACAGGACACTATCGGCTTGCGGGCAAGGAAACCTCCTACTGATTACTACCTATCACTCTCCCTCAACTGATGAATCAGCACTCCTCCATATTGAATACCACCTGGAAAAATCACTGAGGATAGCAAGGGCAGAATATTTACTCTGGGTGGAGGACTCATCATCCATCACCAAGAGCAGCACTAGTACTGACCAAGCTGACCAGGTTCGGAAATTCATAGCTGCCAGATTATATTGCTTTGTCTTATCTGCCAAAGCAATCTCATGTCCTCTTTTTGCCCCCCTGAGTTCTCTCTTAACTCTACTCCGATAACCTCTGTACTCTTTAAGGAATCCACTTGATCCCAGCTGCCTATGCCTTTCAGGTGCATCCTTCTTCTTTTTGACCAGGGCCTCAATATCCCACGTCATCCACGATTCCCAACTTCTACCTGCCTTGCCCTTCACTCTAAGGAATGTGCTTACCCTGAACCCTGGTTAACACACTTTTGAACTTACGAGCCGTCCTTTTGCCGGCCAACAGATTCCCCCAATCAACTTTTGGAAGTTTCTGTCTAATACCATCAAAATTGGCCTTGCCCCAAATTAGAATTTTAACCTTTGGGTCAGACCTATCACTCTCCATAGCTATCTTAAAACTAATGGAATTATGGTCACTGTTCTCAAAGTGATCCCTCACTAACACTTCTGCCCTTCCTTATTTTCCAACAGGAGGTCAAGTTTTTCCTCCTCTCTAGTCGGGCCATCCACATACTGAATGAGAATTCTTTCCGAATGCACTCAACAAATTTCTCTCTATCCAAACCCCTAATGCTGTGGCTGTTCCAGTCAATATTTGTAAAGTTAAAGTCCCCAACTATTACCACCCTATTTTTCCGGCAGCTATCTGTAATCCCCTTACATATTTGCTCCTCAATTTCCCGCTGACTATTTGGGGGCCAGTAGTACAATCTTATCAAAGCGATCTCTCCCTTCTTATTTTTAGTTCTACCGATATAGACTCAGTGGCCGAACCCTTGGATATATCCCCTCCCAGTATTGCCGTTATATTCTCCCTAATCAGAAATGTAACTCCCCCTCCTCTCTTACCTCCTGTTCTATCTTTCCGATAGCATCTGTACCCCGGAACATTGAGCTGCTAGTCCTGCCCCTCCCCATCCAACACAAGGTTAGAATTGAACCTGGGTCCCTGAAGTTTTGTGTTAACCACTATGCCACTGTGTCATCCACTAATGAGGTCATTAAATATTTTTTGGCACTGAAGACAAGTTGCGGGCTTCATACTCTTGCTCACTGCCTCTGCTGTCTCCAGCCATGCCTGCTTCATTTGGTAGACAGGCTCACCTTCTCCACCCATTGTCAGAGAAGAAGATTTCTATTCTTCTTCTGACTCCATCATTTTTTCTATTCTTTCATGGGATATGGAGTAATTGGCAAGCATTTGTTAGCCATTCCTGATGGCTTGCTAGGCTACTTCAGAGGGCTGTTAAGAGTTGACCACAGCGGTAGGTCTGGAGGCATATGTGGACTAGACCAGATAAGGATGAGAGATTTCTGCCCGTAAAGAACATTCATGAACCAGATGAACATTTACAGCAATCAATCGCTTGAAAAGGTATGTTTCCTTTCTGCAGAAATAATATTCATTGAACATGAAACGGCTCAAAAAGAAATAGAAACGGAATTACCACACATTCTTGAATTGGTAGGATGTTTTTCTGAAGCAAGTGTTTGGCAGAGTGCATGAAAATGCTTTTTATTTTATGTTGACAAAAATATATTTTGAGGTTGTTTGGGGAGAAGCCCACTAATACTTGGTTGTGTGGACTAATGCTCTGTCTAGTTTAGTCACACTGACATTGTTTGTCTGCAGGTTTTGGTTCTCTTGGGCTGATGACATCAGTACTGATTTGCCCAGATGGGAAAACAATCGAAGCTGAGGCGGCCCATGGAACCGTAACTCGCCATTTCAGAGAACATCAGAAGGTCGGTATCCCAAGGAAATAATACAGTATGGAATGTCTTATCTATTTGCCTTCCCTGACAGTTGAAATATAGAAACATAGAATTCCTATAGTTCAGAAGGATGCCATTCAGCCCATTGAAATTGCATCGACCCTCTGAAAGAGCATCCTTTCTAGACCCACTCCCCCACCCTATCCCCCTAACCCCACCTAACCTGCACATCCCTTGGCACTAACGGGCAATTTTATCATGGCCAATCCACCTAACCTGCACATCTTTGGACAATGGGAGCAAACTGGAGCACCTGTGGGAAACCCACGCAGACACGGGGACAAAGTGCAAACTGCACAGAGTCACCCAAGGCCGCAATTGAACCCAAGTCCTTGGCGTTGTGATATGTCCCCATCTTAAAGGTAACAATTTTGTGAGTGGCCTGTTTGTTCCCGGTGTAGCCTAGTGGAAGCCTCGATATACTCTTACGGGTCATTCCTGTTAATTCCCTTATTTCCCATTTCTTTTGTCGTTATGATTTTGCTCCATGGATGCTTAATGGACATGTATCCTGCCTGAGTGGGATAATTTACAGAGAAAGCAGGCATACAACCAACTTCCAGGGTGCTGCTGGTAACTACCCCCTCCAAAAGGTGGCCATTTCCTGAAAGTGACAGCATTTCATCAGTAGATATGTGTGAGGTTGGTTGTTAAGATGCGCAGGACTGAACCCCCATCTCTACCATTCTGCAGCTGTACCATTGTTCTGCTCCACTTGTGTTACAGTCTTCTATACAAAGTATATGTGTGAAGGACAGTCCTGTACACAGCACCTGCAACTCCATCATGTGCTTATTATTCTCCAGGATTCTATTTAAACACAAGCTGGCACTTTATTACCACTTTAAACATAGTCCTAGGTCTCCAGGCGTTTCACAGGAATGTTACCAAACAAAATTAGAACACAGACACAAATTCCAATGGAAATAAAATGGAAACTTATCAGCTTGTAATTTTATTCTGCTTCCAGTGGGGGCGCACCACCATTGGCAGGCAGGTAGAATTACAGCAGGACAAGTTTACATATGCAGTATCCATTATAAAAGTGGATATAGGCATTTATCGTGGAATGTATAAAAATAAAGCTAGAATGTATGACTGTAAAATGTTAAATTATATCTGTTGTCCCTATTCAATCTCCCCTGCCTTCCAGTCCTGCTTTAGTTTGGTCTGAGCCTTTGTGCGATGTGACCTGTAATTGACAAGTATGTATGTCAGTGCTTTCCAAATGTTTACCCTCTGTGACCCTAACTTGAGGTTTGAAAATTGCCCTGAGAGCCAGGTTGCGGTGTGTTGGGGATAGTGTTGTTTTTGTGAGAGTGAAGAGGGGATTTATGACAGTCAAATGTTTAAACTGCAGTGTTTTTCTTGAAAAACCTACCATCATACAGGCTTTTAAAAAATTAAAAAATGGGGATTTAAAGGGGCCCTTTGCTGTTAGCATTCAGTCCCGGCAGTTTTGCTGTTTACGAGCTCTCGACCCCAAATTATCAAATTGCGACCCCATTGGGGGTTGTAACCCATAGTTTGGGAAGCTCTGATATATGTGTGAATTGTGCACAAACATTTGGTCAATCACAGTTTAGTTATAAATTACCATCCCTGACTTCGCTCAGCACTCCATACTGTGACTTTAAATCGTTGTGGGTTTTTTGTCTTGTTCTAAAACCAGGGCAAAGCCACTAGCACAAACCCAATCGCCAGTATCTTTGCCTGGACCCGAGGGCTAGCGCACAGGGCAAAACTCGATGGCAGTCAGCAACTTAAACAGTGAGTCTTTTCTGATTTTCAAAGCAATGTGTTGAGTAGGCCCAAAAGCTTAAAGAATGACCATGCCTGCACAGAATATTACACTAACTGGACCCTGAATGTTTCACCTAGAGAGCTATCTTGGTTCAATTCTGCTCCAATATTCAACACTGAGGGGAGCTTTCATTCAGCGTCAAATTTCAGAAATGTGGATTTTATGCTTACGGTAGTTCCAAGTGCTCGTTCCAGTTTTTTAAATTAATGAAAGTAGAACCTCTCGGGTAGGAACTTTATCATTTGGGGCTATGGTTCTGGTTTCTGATCTCTTCAGTGACCCATTCTGGAAAGTGCTTGTGTATGGACATCATGTGACTCAACTGTGATGTATCCCCAGATTTGTTAAACTTCCTGCCTAGGTTCACAGCTGTTTCAGGTGCCCTGTGCAGGTTGAGCTGCTTTCCCTTCAGATATCAATACCGTCACGGTTTCATCTATTTAAAAAATCCTGCATATACGATAACAATGTTTCTTTGTCCAAACTCAATCCTTCCTTATTTACACCATTAAGCGCCTCCCTTCATCATTTACAGGGATTTTGTGTTGCATTCAACTGCTAAGAGGTCACTTCAAATCCAGTGACAAGTTCTGTCCAAGATAGCCAGGCTTCAGTACATTTTCCCGAGTCCACCGCAGAGATTGGATTTCCTATCGGAGAGCTATGGCCACAAATCCAATTGTTCCCACTCTTGTGACTTGGCGTGTTGAAGAATTATGTTGTTATTACATTGTGATACAATTTTCTGTTGTTAATGCTTCTCCAAGGTTTGCTGATATCCTGGAGCTGGTGTGTGTAGAAACCGTGGAGAGCGGCATCATGACAAAGGATCTGGCAGCCTGCATTCATGGGCTACAGAAGTAAGTTAGAATTGTTTTAATAACGTAGAAATGCAATCAATCCTAACTTCACAAATCAGTTTAAAAATCCACGGTCTAAACTAACAGCAGAGAAATCAAAAGAAAGATTTGAAACTTGATGAGGGATTGTTTAGAACAAGAATGAAGGAAGACTTATGAGAGGTTTATTAGGGCTCATGGGATCAATTATTCCTAATCAGGCAATGACCATGACTATTCTTTGATGTAGATTCCAGAAGGCATTTGATAATGCTCCTTGTAAAAGACAGTTAACTGGGATTGAAGCTTATTGAATTGAAGGAAAATTATTGGGCAGGTACTTCAATCAGCAGGATGCGACTGATGGTGTCCTACAAGAATAATAATAATCTTTATTGTCACAAGTAGGCTTACATTAGCACTGCAATGAAGTTACTGTGAAAAGCCCCTAGCCGCCACACTACAGCGCCTGTTCGGGTACACAGAGGGAGAATTCAGAAAGTCCAAATGACCTAACAGCAGATCTTATGGACCTGTAAGAGGAAAATGGAGCACCCGGAGGAAACCACGCAGACACGGGGAGAACATGCAGACTCTGCGCAGACAGTGATCCAAGCCGGGAACCGAACCTGGGTCTCTGGCGCTGTGAAGCAACTGTGCTAACCACACTGCTTACTTGCCGCCCAAAGACCTGTGTTGGGGCCGTAATAATTCACTATATTCAGAAACATTTAGATTGGGGAATAGAATGTCCTATATCTAAATTTGTTGTTGACACACAGATTTGCAGATTCAGCGGTACAGGTTTTCCCCATCCCATGTACATAGTACATAGAACATACAGTGCAGAAGGAGGCCATTTGGCCCATCGAGTCTGCACCGACCCACTTAAGCCCTCACTTCCACCCTATCCCCGTAACCCAATAACCCCTCCTAACCTTTTTGGACACCGACCCACTTAAGCCCTCACTTCCATCCAATCCCCGTAATCCAATAACCCCTCCTAACCTTTTTGGTCACTAAGGGCAATTTATCATGACCAATCCACCTAACCTGCACGTCTTTGGACTGTGGGAGAAATCCGGAGCACCCGGAGGAAACTGGGAGAACGTGCAGACTCAGCACAGACAGTGACCCAGCGGGAAATCGAACCTGGGACCCTGGCGCCGTGAAGCCACAGTGCTGCCCGCTCAGTTTTGGTGCTATACGTGCACCTGTTCTTCGTGTCAGGAACTGATGACAAATCTCTAGCAAGGAGTGAATGGGACCTGACAGTAATGGCAGCAACATTGTTCTCAACTCTGGGGCCAATGAATGCAACAAAATAATTTTATAAAAATGAGTAGATTGTGTGGTGGCTTGGGATATACATGGGAGGCTTCCAGTAGTTAACAAGGGGTTTATTGGTCCAAGGCAAAGGCAGATAGGTAACAGGCACAGAACACAAAATAACAGATCTAACCACTTCGGTTCTGGAGTCTACACTGCCCGGGGTCTTGCTCCCACGGCCCTGCGCAAACTCCCTATTGGCCAGGGTTTGCACGTTCCCATGAGATTGGTCCCGAGCTGGTCATGTGGTCTGTCAAGCCCATCCCCTAAAAGGGGCCACGCTACCGCGCTAGGCAATTCCACCTAAAAGTAAAATTTAAGATTATAAGTAATGATGTTTTACAAAATATAGATCCAACAACAATTAATATAATGTCATTTTGGGCACTGCAGCACAATATTGGAATTCGAAAGAGTTCAGAAAAAGGAAAGAGCTATGAGAAAAGGAAAGAGTCTTAAGTTTTATAGATGAGAAAGAGAATAAAATAGGGGAATATATCAAAATAGCTTCATTATAAAATTGTATATCAATGTGGAAACATAGATTACTATTTCAAAGTACACCAACCTTCAGGGTTGGGAACCCAAAGGAGATTTTTGAAATGTACTTTTAAATATGCTATTGAGAAAAATGTCCTTTGATCGATAAATGTTTGCGGTACTCTTCTAAGTACAGTAAAGCATTAGGGTTGTTTCAAATACAATTTAATGTCATACTGGAAGATTCAATATTCCAAAGAGTTCATTGTAATTGATTTGAATGACCTCTTCCCATTTTCGTTTTGTGCGTACCATTGTTACAAAGTGCATGAGGACATTGATTAAGTTGCATGTTGTGCCACATATTGACCTTCCTTTGATGGGATAAATATGTTACATAAGTGGAGAGTATTGTGAGTGAAGCTCCAAAATTGAAGGTTGGTGGACTATGTTACACTACTGTATTATTAGATGCTGGGCAGTGTGGCCAAACTCCAGATGCAAATTGCTGAGACCACTTACAGAAGTAACTGGCACTACTGTACTCAAGGATGTATTGATGTCCAAATCTGTAACCTTTATTTCTTTGATAATTTCCCCATATTTTCTGCTGTTTACTCGCTTGAGGAAATATCTATATAATTAAATGTTTTGCATACAGTGCAAATCTATAGTCCTTGTACCTTTCAACGGCATCACACCCGGTAGTGTGGCTTCCTACGCACTGCACTGTAAAACATCATGTATCGGTGGGGCAAGAATTAGGTAATAGTCCCAATAAATAATCAATTAAATATCAAATGCTAAATGTAAGCAAATGAGAAGTAGCAAATAGTAGCAATGATGAATGAATAACTAACCAGGCAATGTTAGCTACAAAGAGAGTTAGTTACAAAATTCATCTGCATCCACAGTGCCAAAGGAGTCGGGCAAGAAACTAAGTAAAAATCAAGTATTTTATGACGAATACCGGTAAACAGTTAGGTTTGCACTCAAAAATTATGTAACACATATAAGGTAGTGACAAACCAGAATTCAGAATTGTGTGTATATTGTTTTTTATTTGGGGAAATTACTAAATTAAGCCCAAATGCCATGCTTAACCCCTTCGTTCTGATCTCTTGCTTTAAAATTGCTCAAGTATTCATGTCTGCTGCGGGAGTAGTTAGTTGGAATAGTTATGCTAGAGGGCAATAGGCACCAGTTCAAACTGGGTATGGTTGAAAGATCAAACTCTGTTGTTTATGCCTGAGCTGAAAAGGAACTGAATGCTGAAAACCTGTTTCCACTAACATTCTGTCATTTTCTCCGTGGCTAGTGTAAAACCAGGGCAGCACTATGTGTACACTGAAGTATTTCTTGATGCCATCAAGGAAAACTTGGACAAGAAGTTGAGCCATTGAAAAGGACCAAGAACAATGAAGAACCTTCAGGATTCATTCCAGGATGCTTGTTAGTCGATGTTATTTTGTGATGCAGATTTAAGGCACTAAGACATTAGTTTTCTCGGACAATAGGATTTGCTCGATTTGAGATGAAACCTTGTTCATCATCGCTGTTGTATGTTTATTTGAACATGGGTTTTATTTTATATTTTAGTTTCAACTGCCCTTAATTCTTTCCTTTGCAGCAACAGTTTTAATGCAAAAACAACTAATGGTTTCATGCGGTCACAGAACCTGTTACCTGTAACGCAGAAGTGAGCCAATAGCAACTTCTCTTTATGCCAATAGAAACTGCTCAGTAACCATTGAAACTTTGTACTTTATGCCTTTTGATTAAAAAAAAATGTTTCAAAAATGAAAGTACCTTTTTTGGAAACCCTGCTGCTCTGTGATACCATTTTAACCCTTCCCGGATCAGATAGGCTGGAGTTACAGACCGGAATATCTGTGAAAAGAGATGCAATTGTGTGAAAAGCTGTTCTCTGCATGGTACACCTAGATATAAAATGGCAGCCTTTACAATAAGATTGCTAAAATGCTGGCAATTCATTTTAAATATCATAATGACTCTTTTTGTGTGTCTGTGGGGAGATTGAAACAAAATGGACTTGCAGCAATTATGCAAAAATCTCCAGCCCCTTTGTAATGAATGATGATATCAATATTAAGGGAAATTAAACTGCTCCTAACAAGTCATAGTGGTTATAGAAAATAATGGATGCATGGCAAAGATATCGAACAGAACTGATGGTCCCTGCCAAAAGACAGGCTGATGAGTGGATCGAGAACCAGTTGGAATCTCCTGTTGATGGACCAATTCTACCCAAGGAAGGATTTCTGAATCAAGAGATCGTGACGTGTGCTTGAATGGCTCATCTGAACGTGGACTTTTGAGACTGCAGCAGCCAGGAATAGAGAGCGACGACCTCTCCAACCAAACAGGCATGGGGAAAGTAAACAACAGGTGTTTGAGCCCTCCATCTTGGAGACTTAAGTGCCTAGAGGATCAAGGGCCTCAGGAGGGTTGGGAGATTGAGTGACGGAGCAATATAAGATGCCAAACCCCATACTCTGACTCTCCTAGCATTCTTCTGCACAGATCTCCTCAGAACAGCATATTTTTAGCTCCACTCATCCCTCTTTTCAGGCACCTCACACCTTCATCTGATAATACTCACCCTCAGCCTATTGCCCTTGCCTCCCAGTCACCCTCCACAAATGGTGTCCTTCTCTGCTATCAACACAAGCCAATATTGCCACTCAATAACTCTGCTTCCTCTGCTTGCAGGAGAAGTGAACATACAACCTGGGTGAGAGATAGACCTGAGGGCTGGCCCTCCAGTTACAGTTGCCTTATTGACCACCAGCAATGTGTGGCCACCTGACCAACTGGGAAGGAAGTCTTGCTCCACAAGACTACAGACGTTCTCAGTGATCTGCTGTGAAAACCTGAGCCTCCTGAGGCACTGAGGCTCAAATATGTTGAGAGAATAAATACTCTGCAGCTTGGATGTCTTGCCGCCTTCTGCTGGACTTTGGTGTCCATCCCGTTTTTCGTGTGCAGCGGCATGAGGCCGAGGAGAAGGCATCTGTCGCTGTTGTCGCTCCTTCTGCTGGTTCAGTTGGAATTGGTGCTGCTACCCCTCTTGCTCTTCATCAGAAATGATAGGTGAAGATATGGTTAGCACTGATGCCTCACAGCGGCAGGGACCCGGGTTTGATTCTTGAGTGACTGTCTGAGTGGAGTTGGTACGTTCTCCCCGTGTCTGTGTGGGTTTCCTCCGGGTGCTCTGGTTTCCTCCCACAGTCCAAAGATGTGCAGGTTAGGTGGATAGACTATGCTTAGTGTCCAACGGTTAGAGGTTGTGGGCATGGGGCAGGAGAGTGGGCCTGGGTGGGGTGCTCTTTCGGAGGGGCGGCGTGGACTCGATGGGCCAAATAGTCTCCTTCTGCACTGTAGGGATTCTATAATATAAACTACTCTCATCCTGTGGCAACAGGGAGGTGCAGCTAAAAGTGAGTGAAATGCAGGACAACTGAAGTGCCTTGCAAGAAGTTGGCAATCACCCATCAAGTACGGAAAGCACTCTGAGAAGGGACCTGTGAACAGTAACCTCTCACCTGACCATGTTTGGAGCTCTTCAATTTCGCTGATTAAAGGCTTCCCAGTCTGTCACTTTCACTGAAGTATTTCTCGATATGCAGTTGCCTGAGGGATGCTGGAGAGTTGCCAACAGTTCAGGAAATAGGTCTGCTGGCTGATAAAGTCAGGACCCTTGGTCCAAACAGAATTTAATGACCTATTTGAATATTTAAAAACCATACCCGACAGCTGCTTGGCAGTTCCCCACTGGACTACAAACCTGCTAGGGTGAAAACCCGAAAGATAATGTGATAATGTCTAGATTCTGACCAGATGTCACTTATGTCACTCCCTGCATGCACCCGAACCTGACTCTCCTTACTTGTGAAAAGACCCTCCATCTTCATTACTGCTCATCATCAGTACAATCAAGCACAATCTGGCCCTTTGGTCAAACCTATAACTATAGATGACAGGGCAGTTATACACTCAAAGTCAGAAAAGCTATTGAGGTTATCCTCCCCACCTTACAGTGAATAATTAGTCTGTTCCACAGAACATGAATAGACTGATTTTACACTGCAGGGAAATTTGGGATAACATTTCTTCCCACTGACTCCAACTATGATCAAGACCGAGATGGAACTTTACAAAGGCTTGACAGAAATGACAGACCGGCATATCAGGTTGAGAGAATGTGCAAGCAGACTGCACCAGCTGGTCAAATTGCAGAGGGCCAGACGTAGATGGGAACTTGTATGTATTGAACAAGAAAGAGGGAATTGCATGTAGATAAACTGAACAGTTGAGGCAGTGAGAAAATGTAAATTGAAGCGCTAAGGGCAGAGACGGCAAAGGGCAGAAGAGAGCAAGAAAGAAACAAAACAGTGTAAAACAATGAATGAATAATAATGGAAAATGACAAGATTTGGGAATGGCAAGCAAATAGAGAGTAAACAAGTTCTAGATATTGTGGCATGGTATTTTATCAAAGGGCGAGGCGGGGCTAAAAATCCAACTGACAATTCATCAGCCCAACTTCATAAGATTCTTGTTTTGTACTTGTGGCTGACTTTTCTCACTAAAGTTGTCAACATGAGGAGATTCACCATGAAAGCTGTGGAAATGCTTTTTTTCCCTTCTATTTGGCGTACTGACAATTGAGGACATGGGAAATGCCGAAAATTGTGGCCGAATCAAGATATGGGAGCACTCACTGAACCTTTTAGTCAGATTGTGAGCTGGACGTTATCCATATGGCTACCTATTGTTTCCTATTCCGTTTGTCTTTGAAGATCAATTATGGTAGAATCACTCCTGTCAAATTTTGGCAGTGATGTTAACTAAAGACTCTGGAGTAAACAGCTGTTGTTGTTTTATTATTATCTTGAGATGGAGAATAAATTTAGGTCAGGTGTAAAGCAAGTGACCTAATAGAATCTGCCTATTTCTTGCTGAGCATGTCAAGGGCCTACAATTTATAAGCATATCTCCATCCATTCACAAACATCAAATTCAGGGGCAATTTAGCATAGCTAATCCACCTACTCTGCATATCTTTGGGTTGTGGGGGTGAGACTCACACAGACATGAGGAGAATGTGCAAAGTCCACATGGACAGGGATGTGGGGCCGGGATCAAACCCAGGTCCTCGGCAGCAGTGCTAACCACTGCACCACCATGCCACCCTCTTACCCATTTCCAAAGCAAAATTGTAAAGATTGCTGAAAGGAAACATTACAGTTTGGGTGCACTTTGAGTCTTCTTTCTACATTGTTGAATAACAGGACAAAGGAAACTTCCCTTTTACCTAAACGACCCCCAATCTCTCATATTTCCTCAAATCTAATTAAAGATATCAGAGGAGAAAGGAAACTCACATTGACTACATGGCAATGACTCATTGATACAGGAACCTTTCCATCAGACCAGCTGCTTCTTAACAATTTGCAATAGTGGCATAATTAGTTGCAAGCACCCACCCAGAATCAGCCTATAGAATCCCTACACTGCAGAAGGAGGTCATTCAGCTCATCAAGTGTGCACCGACTCTCCAAAAGACCACCCCACCTAACTAAGGGACAATTTATCATGGCCAATCCACCTAACCTGCACACCTTTGGACTGTGGGAGGAAACCGGAGCACCCGGAGGAAATCCACGCAAATAACGCTTTATTAAAAGTCTGATCGTTCTTTACCTTGCTTTGTCTTTCCTCCTTGCAATTTTCAGACTTTTAAACCCAAAGCCTGGGAGTTTTATCATCATTATTTGATTTACAGCATTTAGTTTTTGATGCTTTCCTCAATGGTTTTTTGCTTTGGGTTCTCAGCATTAAGAAATTCCTGGGAGTTATGGAGAAAGACTTGGCTGGAGTTTCCTGATTTTTTTTTTTCCCCAAGTGTTGTCTCGGGCGGGAAAAGCAGAGGGCAGCCCAATGGCTGCCCAGCCAGCTTTTCCTGTCATGTTTTCAAACACCTGTGAAAAGAAAATGGAAGGGCAGGTCCTACGACGTAGCCCGCACTGCCAGCAACTTTGGCTTTTGAAAGATCAGGGTGTCATTTTAAAAGGATGCTCCGATTTTTCAAAAAAAATCAAAACATGGACCCCCCCCCCCCCAGTGGAACTCCACCTGTCGATCCACCCCCACGCAGTGCCTAGGTTCTGGCAGGTATGACCGTCTCTCCCTGGGGGTCGTACTCACCTGTGTGCTTCTGGGGGTCCTGTTTGCCAGGTGCACATCGTGGGGGGACCTGTCATGAATGGACAATGTTAACGTGAAGGGGACTAATGCAAATGGGGATCCTGTGTTTTTACGTTGAGATTCCTGTTACGTTATCGGTGGGATCGGAGACAATTGAGTGATGAAATCCTGCCGCCATAAAATCCGTTTTAGGACTCCCCCTTGCCTCTCCGCCCATTTTTTCTGCCAATTAATCTAGCTGTTTGAAACTTATTGAGTCGGCCACATGGAAGGGTTGTTTGGGAAATATTCCTTTTCTCTGGTCTGACAAGATTTTGTTTCTGGTTGGTAACAGAGGCTGCATTTAATGGAAAACACCAAAAATGTGGCCTGGACCAGATAATTAGCAGGATCAGTATCCTTTTAGCCATTCCACCTTGTTCTGCCATTCAATAATATCTGTACCTCAACTCTATTTCCTTACCTTTGATACACTTTGACACCCTTACCAAAAATCAGTTGATTTAAGTCTTGAAAATCTCAATTGACCCAGCATCGGCAGCCTTTTGTGCATAAGAGTTCTAAATTTCTATTACCTTGTGTGTGGAAAAAGTGCTTGGTGATTTCACTCGTATTTAACCTTTTTCAAATTTTAAGATTGTGCTATCAAATTCTGGTTTGCAGGTTTTATGCAGCGTGTCCACATACCTACTTTTTTGAGTCTATTGTATGCCCTTCCAGGGTAAATATATCCTTCCTAAAGTGCAGTCACCATACTCCAGATGTGGTCTGATCAAAGTTTTGTACAACTGAAGTATAACTTCTGCTTTGAATTCCGAATCCCCTTGAGATAAAGGCTAACATTCCAACAACACTTTTGATTTTTTTTGTACCTGTTTTCTGTGCATGAACACACAAATTTACTGAATTTGCTACTGAATGGTTTTTAGTCTCTTCTCAGTAAGATAATCATTAAACTTGTCATTCTTGGATTCAAAATGGATGACCTCACTCTTTCCTACATTAAATTCCACCTACCACAGTTTTGCCCACTCATTATTTTTCATCTACACAGCTTACAGTGTCTTATAATTTAGCAAGCTTGGATATCCAGCTCTCTATTCCGTAATCCAAAGGATAATTCTCCACTTGGGGGACAAAGGGTGCGATTCTCCAGCCTCGTTGCACTCTCGCTCAGGCATATTGAGGCCGGTGAATAGCGGGATAGGCCAAAAAAGAGATTGGTAACCAGCCCTCTCCCCTAGGCGCAATCAGAATCTCGTCGTACTGTAGCGAGAAACAAATTATCACCACTTAAGCCTCATTTCCATAAAATTAACAAGAACGACCCCATAGAACCGAGGGAAGGTCTTATGAGGAAAGGCTGAGGGACTTGAGGCTGTTTTCGTTAGAAGGTTAAGAGGTGACGTAATTGAGGCATACAAGATGATCAGAGGATTGGATGGGGTGGACAGTGAGAGCCTTTTTCCTCGGACGGTGATGTCTAGCACGAGGGGACATAGCTTTAAATTGAGGGGAGATAGATATAGGACAGATGTCAGAGGTAGGTTCTTCACTCAGAGAGTAGTAAGGGTGTGGAATGCCCTGCCTGCAACAGTAGTGGACTCGCCAACACTAAGGGCATTCAAATGGTCATTGGATAGACATATGGACGATAAGGGAATAGTGTAGATGGGCTTTAGAGTGGTTTCACAGGTCGGCGCAACATCGAGGGCCGAATGGCCTGTACTGCGCTGTAATGTTCTATAGAACATAGAACATACATTGCAGAAGGAGGCTCATTCGGCCCATCGAGTCTGCACCGACCCACTTAAGCCCTCACTTCCACCCTATCCCCGTAACCCAATAACCCCTCCTAGCTTTTTTGGTCACAAAGGGCAATTTATCATGGCCAATCCACCTAACCTGCACGTCTTTGGAGGAAACCGGAGCATCCGGAGGAAACCCGCGCAGACACGGGGAAACCTGCAGATTCCGCACAGACAGTGACCCAGCAGGGAATCGAACCTGGGACCCTGGCGCTGTGAAGCCACAGTGCTAATCACTTGTGCTACCGTGCTGATCCCATATCCAATGGCCTCCCGTCATTCAGCAGCCTCCCCAGCAGGTGGTCACGCTGGCGCCGATTAGTACTCGTGAACCTGGTGGAAGGGCGTCTGTGGGGAGCTGAGGTGAGTAGCCATCTTTGCTCTCAGGCAAAGAGCCCGGGGTGCTGGACTTGCCACCCCAGTGCTTAGTGGGGGGTGCGGGACTCTGCAGGGGTGGGCTGCCATGGGGGGATGGGCTAAGCTGGGGAGATGGGTAAAGGGTCAGCCTGCATTGCAGCAGGAAGTGACGTCATGATTTTGCTGTGCAAACCGCACTCCCAATGGTGCCCCACCCCCTACCCCATCTCCTGGTGCCCTCAGTGGTCCTCGACAGGCTTGGGCCTCCTAGCTCTACTACTACATCTTGGTGTTTCCCCAGGATGCACATCAGAGGTGGAGGAAGCCAGCTGCTTACAGTGGTGATATGCATCACTGTAAATACACAAGGGGTTAATATAAATACACTACACCTAGCTAGACACTAGAGGGAACACCAGAGACATCATGACATACAGACATTCAACCAATAGGTCAGTAAGATAGGACACAACCAATGGGCAGTCAAGACACACACAGAGGTGACACTACCACAAGGGGGTTACCCATATAAAAGGACACAGTACACATGCTCAGTCTCTTTCCAGTGGAGACACATAGTGAGTACAGACAGGGTTGATTGAAACACATCACACCCACCACATGGGTTGGAGCAGACTGGTTAGTTAGTCTGAGTAGCTATAGCAGGATTAACAGGAGAGTCGAATCCAAGTAGGCGAATTGTTAATAGCTTAATAAATGTGTTAAAGCTATCTCCAAGTCTGAACCTTCCTTTGTCAGAGTGCACATCAAGGAAGTAGCTTATGCTACGTCAAGAGCATAACAAAACATGATACCAGTGAGTGACTGTTTAAATCTATATAGTTTTTACTCAGAAAACCGTGACAACCAGCAGCAGCACCCAGGCAAGATGTTCGAGATTCCGGTTCCACAGTGGCTCAGGTGCCACGGCAATCTCAGTGCAAACTGGTGTGCATTCAGGTAAAGGTTTGAGATCTTCCTGATAGCAGCCGACCTACAAGATGTTGAAAAGACAGCTTCTGCTCACAATTGCGGGTGCAAGTGCAGAAGAAATCTTCAAAACATTCAAGTAGTCCAAAGGGCAAGACAAGAGTGACTTCCAGACAATCCTGGACAAGTTCGAACAATACTGCGAGGAAAACCCCAAAAAAACAACAGAAAATGGTAAAAGAGGCGCCAATACTAACCACGAGGCCGAGGAGGCGAGCAACAAATTACAATTTTGATTGGTGGCCATCTTGGAAAAGGTGCTGCACATGCGCAGTTGAGAGAAGGGCGCAAAGTAAAGGAACAGCGATCTGTGTATGCGCAATCGCTTCCTACGCTCTATGCCACAAGCTTTGTGACATCAGAGGCCCTGGACCACGCTCACTTAAAGGGGAAATGTCCCAAAACAAGAAAAATAACATTTTAAGGCTCAAAACAAGATTCTTTCACCTGGAACGACAGCACGATGCCTGAAATTCGACCAGTAGCTGAAAGTAACTTCCGCAGAACCCTGCAACAAGCAGTTAGCACCACCCTAGAAGATGATATGTTTTTTGTAGACAACGACTCAGACGAAGATTTCATCTTGGGAGATGGCTACCCCAGTACCAAATCCGAACCACAACGAAAAGTGTTGTACATTGAAGACCCCGACAACAGGTTCTTCGGATTGGGGAATCCTCAGCCCAGCATATATGACATCCCGACTCGTGAGTGCAGGATTATGCTGCGGCCTGATGCCAAGAGACAGAGAGTGGTACAAGCCCACAGAGAGCGGCCTGTTGCCACACTGAGAGTGGTCCACGCACCACAAAGGGTCCCAGTCTCCACACAGAAAGCGATGAAAGACTCCACAGTGAGACAACTGCACATCTCACACAGAAAGTGACTCCAGTGACACAAGCCTCCACAGCGAGCTCGTGGACAGACTCCACGATAGAAGCAACGCAAAACTCCAGAGCACAGTCCTTGCATGAACAAGAAGTGATGACAGTCTCCACAGCGAGACCAATGCACAATTCCACACAGGGAACGTTGTAAGACTGCACAGAGGGAGTGACACAAGCCTCCTCAGCGAGCTCATGGACAGACTCCACGACGAAGGAACGCAAGACTCCAGAGCGCAGTCCTTGCATGAACAAGACCATGAGGGTCTAGCAACCGCCACTGAGCAACCAGCAGAAGACTATGACAGTCTTCCACGCTCAAGTGAACAGCAAGAAGACTCTGACAGTCTACCTTGCTCACGTGAACAACAAAGCGACTATGACAGTCCACCCAGATTATTTGAGCCACCGGAAGAAGACTCTGACAGTCTACCCAGCTCAATTAACCGACAAGAAGACACTGGCTCTACCCACTGTATGTGCAACAAGTGATGATGGCATCCCACTTCCCATACCAGATGTGCAACGTGACAGACCTCAGCTAGTGTGTACAGAGGCACTCGACAATCACAGTGAGACTACTGGTGACTCCGGTGACACCACTTTAATTCAAACCTCATTCGCTCGAGCCTCTCCACAAGCAAATGCATTCCTGAACGTTTTGACCCCGGACGGGGAGCATCAAGAAACTTCAGCTGACTCAAGTGAACTTGCAATGACTCCGGATGGGGAGCGTTAAGAAACCAAAGCTGATTCAGGTGAACCAGACAGGGCTCCAGACGGGGAGCATCGACAAGCCAAAGCTGATTCAAGTAAGCCGGACATGACTCCAGACGGGGAGCGCCGCGAACTCCAGTGACGGCACGCTCCAGGAGACAGCAGATGCCACAAATGACACTGACACGAGTAACTGTGTGAAGGACTCGTATTATCCACAGAGTGTGGTCCTTGAGTGCAGCAAACACGACAACGAACCCAACCAACACAACAGCAACATCAAAGACAATAGCAAGAAGCATACCAGAGGCAACAAGCACGACAAAAACAACAACAATGTAACTACGACTGGTACGACATGGCACAACTCTTCAAATGCGGGACACTGTTACTGCACAGATCAGTACAATGACATACCATGGCAGGACGACACAGATTATCGCTACCACAAGCATCGAAAGAAAAAAAAGAGTCCAAATCAGACAACAAAGTGATGTGACCACTTCTTGGTTCCTTCAGCACAGGGGCACTGACGGCGTTTACAATGCAATGCCACCATCAACGTCACCAACTCACCAACAAAACAAGAAAGCCACTCGACCATATTAATTAATGAACTTTGGACTCATACATATGATTTGGACTTATTGTGTAATCATCCCGCATCATGATTTGTACATGTCACTACTTATCTACCTATTTTGTTCAATTTTCTTTAACACTGTACAGAAACTATGTAGCACGAAAAAAGGGGGGATGTGGTGATATGCATCACTGTAAATACACAAGGGGTTAATATAAATACACTACACCTAGCTAGACACTAGAGGGAGCACCAGAGACATCATGTCACACAGACATTCAACCAATAGGTCAGTAAGATAGGACACGACCAATGGGCAGTCAAGACACACACAGAGGTGACATTACCACAAGGGGACTACCCATATAAAAGGACACAGCACACATGCTCAGTCTCTTTCCAGTGGAGACACTTAGTGAGTCCAGACAGGGTTGATTGCAACACATCACACCCACCACGTGGATTGTAGCAGACTGGTTAGTCAGTCTGAGTAGCTACAGCAGGATTAACAGGAGAGTTGAATCCAAGTAGGAGAATTGTTAATAGTTTAATAAACATGTTAAAACTATCTCCAAGTCTGAACCTTCCTTCGTCAGAGTGCACATCAAGGAAGCAGCTTATGCTGCGACAAGAGCATAACAAAACACTTACCGCATCCTGTGGCCTTTGATGCCCCTGGCGGGCGTCCTCTGGGGGCTCTGGGACTGAAGGGCCCGGGCTCACTTGTCAGCGGCACATGCACAGCTGGGCCATCATGTTCCGTGTGCTGACCTCGAAACGCAGCCTCATCACAGGGGTCGAACTCAAGGGAGCTTGTGCCCACCGTCGCCACTCCATGGGAAGGGCCCGGCTTGGCACCCGGCACCCCCCTCCTGACCGGTGCCCGCAGGCCCCTGAGGTTCACCTTGGGACAGAGGAGTAGCTGGTCTGAGTCCTGGCTGCCCCTGCATCATATGGCTCTTCCAGCTCTGGCGGTTCCCCATGGTCCGCAGCATTGTGCCAACACCCTCGGTGATGCTCCTCAGTGACTGGGACATGCCCTGCAGTGCCCCAGCCATGCCTACCTGCGACTGGGACAGGCTCCGCTGCGCCTTGGTCATGCTCACCCGAGAGCGGGTCATGTCCCACAGAACCTCATCAAAGTTGGCTTGGTATTGGCTGACGTTCTCCAGCGAGTCGGACATTCTGCTGAGACCCTCGCCATGGCTGTCACTGACTGTGCGATGCCTTGGACACCTTCACTAATGATACAGATGTCAGGCACCAGGCTCTGCACTGCGGTCGCCACACAAGCAGTGTTGGCTTCGGTGCCACGCATTGCCGGCGACATCTCCTGTGCCCCTAGCCTCTGGGACTCCTCCAAGTGGCCATTGGTCTGCTGGAATGATGCTGACATCTCCCTTTGAATGTCCAGGTTGGTCCCTATCATCTCCATCATGCTCCAAGCTCAGTACCAGGTCGAGACCCAACTGGGTCTTCGGATCCAGCAGACCTCTGACTGCTGTCTGCCTGGGGGTTCCTGCCTCCACCTGATGTGCATCATCAGCAGTGTGGTGCTCACCAGATTGTGCCCCAGAAGCCTGTCCACTAACATGTACCACCGAGGTGTGTGTAGCTGCACTGGTGGTGGGCGGTGATGATAGCTGTGCCGTGACCACAGTTGCATCCTCGGCGCTCTCCTCCGAGGTGTTCTCCTTGGAGTCAGGAGAGGGGGCTGCCCGGAATGGGCCGGCTATGTCGGCTGGAGAACCTGCAGGAGAATGGACATGTGGTCAGCGGGAGGGATGAATCAGTCGGTAAGGCAATAACAACTCATATTTCCCAGATCCTCCAGAGCCGAGTGATTCTTCACCTCTGCAGTGTCGGCAAGCCGTCGTCCTGTCCTCGGCCACCCCAGTCACCTCCAACGCACACTCCTCGAAGGTGAGGATACTTATTCTGGCACTCCTCCGCCGGTCTGGGCCCTCTCCCGGCGATTATAGGGGAGCTTTTCCTGAGGAAACAGAGAGCATCATTAGCCACACGCATGGTTCACAGTGGTGGGAGGTGGGGGAGTGGGTGCTGGGGGTCGCTTGGGGGGTAGGTGCTCCCTCGGGGAGTGGTGGTGTCTGCTCGTGCTGCCTGGTGTAGGTCGTTGACCTTCTTCCTGCATTGCTGGCCAGTCCTCCTGGCCATACTTCTCGAGCTGCCGGCGCCGCATACCTTGTGGCTCACCCTCTGGGGGAAACAGGACATTCTTCCTGGCCTCCACTGTGCCTAGGAGTCTCCCCAGGTCAGCGTCCCCGAATCTTGGGGCTGGTCTCTGAATTGGACCGATTGCTCAATGCCATTGAGGAGAGGAGTGGGGTAAAGTCTTAAACCTGCCCTCCCGAACAGTGTTGGAGGAGGTTGCAGAGGCAGTCCATGTTGCCAGCATCACCAAGAGCACCAGTACACAATGCCGGAGGAAGATGAATGACCTTCGTAGACTGGGCATCCTGGTGGGCCTGGTCCAGATTGAAGGTGATATAGTCCGATGCCCAGGCACATGGGCGAACAGTCACAGCGCGGATGCACCTATGTGCAGATGTTCGCGAGATCCCTCTCAAGCCCTGGAAAGGTTCAGGGTGGCCATCACCCCCACGATACCAGATCTGCCACTATCTGGCGCATGTAGTGCACAGGTCTCCCTGGTTAGCCGGAGTTGGTGTTGGCAAACGTGGTCTGGCAGGTCCTCGAAGGCCAGGGGTCAATAACATACACCTGCCCTTATGTGGTATCTCCTTCACACCTCCTCCTCAGCCTGTTAGATGACCTGCACTTGAGCCTCCGCAACGGCAGCAGCCACAATTAGATAGCAAGCATAGCTGGCTGTACTCCGCAATTCATTCACTGGGGTTGGCGGGGGGGAGAATCAGCAAGATTAGTATTGCCTTGATCATCCAAAGCTACCAGGTTACATGGTCACCTTAAGTAGTACTGCTCCGTCACTCTCAACATGTCCCCTCCAACCCACCCCTCACCTGTGCCCCTTGATACGTTGTTGTCGGTACTGCACCCCTGTCCCCATCGGTGAGTGGCACCTGGCCTGTGATGTGGGGATCCACTCTCCTAACCACCCGTTCCTGTCAATATGGGTACCAGTGTTGGCGCATCCAGTGTCAGCGATAAGCTCTGTGGCCCCTGTCTTGTTTCCCCCAGTAGGGTCTACTGTGGGTCTCCTCACCTTTGGCCATGTATTATTCCGCCAGCAGGATGGCAACTGTTGGAGATGGTTCAGCGTGTGCTGCCAGTCGCCTCGATGCTTAGAGGCTTGTGTGCTGGCAGATTCTACAGAAGGGGAGTGAGGGAAGTGTGTGTTTGCTGGGACCTTAGTTGCAGTATGATGTTTGGCCTGCGTGTAACACACAAGTTGCGAAAGAGAGCTGGTCAGATTTCCTGGCTGGGAGCAGGCAGCACTTGGAGACATCTCGCGATCCTGAGGGGTGGGTTGGCTGATAGTGTCACTGATGAGGCCTCTGCCGTAAGAGGGGAAGGTGCCATGGAGGGTGCCATGGGGTGAGCTCTGCTAATCCCCGACTTCCTCTGCTGTCGGGCTGTGCATCTGAGGAGTGCCAACACCTGGCGGGCCGGTGTTTGAGCTTCGCCACGCCTATCCCATTCATGTGCTGCTGGGGGTCTGAGGGTTTCCAGAGGGGCGGACTAGGTGGCTCCCCACATGACCAGAGGCCCTCTGACCAAACACCAGCCACAGTGAGCAGTCAGCAATGTGAACAGCCAGGAGCCTGTAGCACCAAAGGGGTGCATTTAAATAAAATACTGTAACAATGGCGGTCTGAGCCGGGCCCCCCCCCGATTCCGAAGGGGACACCCTGAATGCACAGACCTGGCACCGAATCATTCTCCACTACTCATTGCAGCTCAGGGAGCCCGTCCCCAGCAAGCCCGACAAGTTTAGAGAGTTTTCTTACCTTCTCGCTCGCCCTCAACAGCTATGGCGCCCAGGAAAATGAATATTCTGCAGAGGTTCTTGTTTGTCTTTCAGGCTGTCCTGATCTTCATACCAAAGGCCTTTTTTCAGAAATTGGACACGATCATTTTGGACTTTGTTTGCACGGGGAAGGTGCCGAGGGTGGGGAGGACCCTGCTACAGAGGCAGGGGCAGCAGGGGGGGGTTGGCGTTGTCAGACCTGCTTCATTTTTATTGGGCGGCGAATGTGAATAAGGTGCAGCGGTGGTGGGAAGGAGAAGGGGTAGAGTGGGTTAGGATGGAGGAGGAATCTTACAAGGGGTCTAGTTTGAGGGCTATGGTGATGGCAGCGTTGCCAATGGTTCGGAGTAGGTATTCAGGGAGCCCGGTGGTGCAGTCTACGGTGAAGATATGGAATCAGTTGAGGAGGCATTTTAGGGTAGAAGGGATGTCGGTGCTAACGCCGCTGTGCGAGAATCATGGGTTTGAGCCGGGGGGATGGATGGTGTATACAGGAGGTGGAGGGAAGTGGGGCTGGTCAAGGTGAGGGATCTGTATTTGCAGGAAGGGTTCGCCAGTCTGGAGGAGCTAAGGGAGAGGGTAGAGTGAGTTTAGTGGTTGGAATCTCCGCCGGCGGGATGTTCTGTTTTGCCGGCAGCCCGGGGGTTTCCCGACGGCGAGGGTCTCCCACACAATGGGAAACTCCATTGACCAGCTGGCGTGATGGAGCATCCCGCCGGCGTGCTGAACCAGAAATGTGGCGCGGCGGGACGGTGAATCCAGTCCCAGGTATCTGCAGGTTAGGGACTTTGCGCAATAGGTCTGGAGGGGCTTCCCTAGGTTGCCGGGATACACCCTGCTGGTGGAAGGGGAGCGAAGAATTGGGGATATATACACGTGGCTGGGGGCAGGGAAGGGAGCTGGTGGTAAACATCAAGGAGGAAGGGGAGTTGGGAGGGGAGATCAATTGGGGAATATGGAGTGAGGCACTGCGTAGGGTAAACGGGAGCTCCTCCTGAGCAAGGATGATAGTTTAAGATGGTGCATATGACTCAGGCGAGGATGAGTGGGTTCTTTCAGGGTGTAACAGATGAGTGTGAGTGTTCACCTTTTCAGTGGAAGTTTATTGTGTCTTCTGGAAGTTCAGACAGACAATGCTGGCAGCATTATTTGGACAGAATTGGCAGATTATTTTGGCTTTAGCTGACTGTTAAACTGGAACAGCAAAGCAAGTTTTAAAGGGATATATTTTTTGTGATATTAGATGTCAGTTTTGCAGTGAATGAAAGGCTCGGTAGGATGAGATCAGAGCAGTCAGTTGTAAGAAACAGTACGAGATGAAATGCAAGTTCCCTATGTCGGAAAAAACCCAAAAGATGGGCAACAAATGCTGGCTTAGCCAGCGGAGCCCACATGCCGTACAAAATAATTTATTTTCTCCTTTCCTCTTTCTCTCTTGTTGATTTCACACTGGGATTCGGTTTTTACAATTCAAGGTGCGTGTGGGTACCTTGTCTGTATGATCCTTTTTGTTTCTGCATTTAGACAGAGTGCTAACAATATTAGTGAAGCTGGGAATGAACTTACACTCACTCAATGTCTTCTCTCACACACACACTTCCAGGACAGGACACTGGACAGCAATCAGGAGCATGAACCATAGTCAATTTTCTCTGGTAGCAGTGTTTTCAAAGGAACAATGTTTTTCTTCAATTTTTTTTTTTTTACATACCTTAAGTTTCTTCATGTTTCTGTTCCTGTCCATTTTTCCATTGAAATAAAAGTTAATGTCACATCTTTTGGGTTTTTTCCAAAATAGGGAACTTGCATTTCTTCTCGCACTGTTTCTTACAACTGACTGCTCTGATCTCATCCTACCGAGCCTTTCATTCACTGCAAAACTGACATCTAATATCACAAAAAATATGTCCCTTTAAAACTTGCTTTGCTGTTCCAGTAGCCACATATGGTGAGTCCAGTTCAGTTTGTGGTCAATGGTAATCCCCAGGATGTTGATAGTGGGGGATTCAGTGATGATAATGCCATTGAATGTCATGGGGTGATGGTTTGATTCTCTCTTCTTGAAGATAATCATTGCTTGGCACTTGTATGGCGCGAATGATACCTGCCATTTGTCAGCCCAAGCCTGGATATTGTCCAGGTCTTGCTGCATTTGCACGTGAACTGCTTCAGTGTCTGAGGAATCGCGAATGATGCTGAACATTGTGCAGTCATCCGCAAACATCCCCACATCTGACCTTATGATGGAAGGAAGATCACTGATGAAGCAGCTGAAGATGGTTGGGCCTAGGACACTACCCTGAGGAACTCCTGCAGTGATGTCCTGGAGCTGAGGTGATTGACCTCCAACCACCACAACCATCTTTCTTTGTGCCAATATGATTCCAACCAGTGGAGAGTTTCTCCCTGATTCCCATTGACTCCCATTTTGCTTGGGTTCCTTGATAGTGTCAAAAGCTGCCTGATGTCAAGGGCAGTCACTCTCACTCGCCTCTGGTATTGAGCTCTTTTGCTCACTCGCCTCTGGTATTGAGCTCTTTTGTCCATTTTTGAACTAAAGCAGTAATGAGGTCAGGAGCTGAGTGACTCTGGTGGAACCCAAACTGAGCATCAGTGAGCAGGTTATTGCTGAGCAAGTGCTGCTTGATAGCATTGTTGATGACCCTTTTCATTACTTTGGTGATAACTGAGAGTAGACTGATAGGGCAGTAATTGGCTGGGTTGGATTTATCCTGCTTTTTGTTTACAGAACTGTAGTAAATATTTCCTTTTAATCTTTATAGGTTATCAACTATATAAATGTGTAATTGGATTTGCCACAATGTATTCGTATTTGAAATGTTTGCTGCATAAAAATAGACCTAAAAATAATTGAAGTGAAGTTTAATCCATTTCATTTTCGGACCACATAGGAACAAGTGAAAGGGGATCTTCTCCCTGAAACAACTGAGCAAGAGGACATGCCCTTAAAACGGAACTATTCACAACTTAGAAGAGTTGAGGTGAAACTTTCTATATGATTAAGAGAGCACCTAATTCCATGTTCCACGAGACCGCTCATTTAACAATCGTGTTATATGCTTTGAGTTTAGTTTGCTTGTGGTGTTAGTTCTGTGCCCCTGAACAGAGTGAAGCAACATGTTTTTATTCCACTTAACTTCTGACACCCAGGTTATGTCACCTGAACACCCCAGGCACTGTCAATTCAAAGTACCACAACACACAAAGGCAAGTATCTGCTGCAATCAGATTGGCATTCTCCTCGTTCTAAAGCCTCTGATCCACACTGACTTCAGCGCAGCACCAAGGCAATGGTACATGGACAGAGATGTCATCTTTCAAATAAGACACGAAAACGAGGTTGTATCTACATAATTAGGTGAACATAAACATGACACTATTCTAAGCAGAATGCGCATTTCACTTGTCCTAGCCAACATTCCTTCCTTAACCAATGTCATTGAAACAGAGCAACAGGTTGTTAATTTGTAGTTTATAGCAGCTTGCTATGCACAAACTAACTGTCAGTATTTCACAAAAATGACCATGCTTCCAAGGTAGCCATTGATGGTGTACAGTATTTTGGGACAAAGGCACTGTATAAATATAATTACATCCATTTTCTATCAACAAAACGTTCGCCACATTTTCAATGAACAGAAATTGGCACATATGAGGACCACCTGCAAACGACCCGCTCCAAGGGACTTCCCGAACAGGCTTGAAGAGCCGAATGGCCTATTCCTATTTATATGTATCTATCTCTTCATGGGGCCCTCTAACCACTAACGTTTCTAGTTTGATACTTAACAGATAATGCACTAGAAGGTAATTATGTACTTAAGAAAATGAAACGGCCACTTGTCCCACTCATCCCCATCGTTTCTTCTCTTCACCATCAGCTCTTAGGGTTTGGTTTATTGTCACATGTACCGAGGTACAGTGAAAAGTATTTTTCTGCGAGCGGCCCAACAGATCATTAAGTACATGAAAAGAAAAAGAAAATACATAGGCCGGGATTCTCCACAATCGCGGCAATGACCCGTTGTCGGCGTCAAAAGCGGTGCGAGCCACTCCGGCATCGGGCCGACCGGAAGTTTCAAAATTCGCCGCGCCGGTGTGGTCGTCCTTCAAAAGACGCCCACCGGCGGAGAGACCTCCAGCAACGTTGGAAGATGGCCGCCCGCCGCGCAGCGCCGAGGTTCCCAGGTGCAGGACATCGAGGCACTCCTGGCCGCAGTGGAGCAGAGGAGGGAGGCCCTATACCCCGGACAGGGCCGCAGGGTCACACCAAACACCAGCCGGTGCCTGTGGAGGGCGGTGGCAGAGGCCGTCAGCGCCGTGGCCATAACAGCCAGGACAGGCAGCCAGTGCCACAAGAAGGTCAATGACCTAGTCAGAGCAGCCAGGGTGAGTACCCCCCAGTGTGCCCACCTGAATTGCACCTCCTCACCGTTCATGAAGATAGGGCCCTGGACCTTGCAGGCAGACCGAGGACGGGAGGTCGCGGATGCGGAGATCGGGGGAGCACCACCAAGTGAGACTCCCACTGCTGTCCCCCTCCCCCTTCCCTCATCCCCCCATTCCCACATCCCGCTTTCCCCCCGTCCCCCGTGTGTCTAAGGACGCATGCTGTATTGTGTATTGCAGGACCACACGGTGATCCACCTGTCCCTGCGGATGCTGACCGCCCCCAGGACGTGCCAGGGCGACCACATGCCAGGGACCGACCTGGACCATCAGGAATACCCCGCCCACATCCAGTGCCGGGGCACCCACAAGCCAGGGGTAGACCCGGACCATCAGGTGTACCCTGCCCACATCTAGTGCCGGGGCGTCCACAAGCCAGGGATAGGCCCGGACCATCAGGTGTACCCTGCCCACATCCAGTGCCGTGGCGCCCACAAGCCAGGGATAGACCCGGACCATCAGGTGTACCCTGCCCACATCCAGTGCCGGGGCGCCCACAAGCCAGGGATAGACCCAGACCATCAGGTATACCCCACCCACATCCAGTGCCGGGGCGTCCACAAGCCAGGGATAGGCCCAGACCATCAGGTGTACCCTGCCCAAATCCAGTGCCGTGGCGCCCACAAGCCAGGGATAGGCCCGGACCATCAGGTGTACCCTGCCCACATCCAGTGCCGTGGCGCCCACAAGCCAGGGATAGACCTGGCCCATCAAGCGTAAGCCGCCCACATCTAGTGCCAGTGCGGTGACGCCGTAGGGCCACACTCAGCGACGGGGAGGGCAGCCACACCAACAGGCCCCGTCCCAGGCAACCCAGGACACCGAGACACAGGGACACATCCACCCAGTACACTGCGACACAGGACACATCCACCCAGGACACTGCGACACAGGACATATCCACCCAGGACACCGCGACACAGGGACACATCCACCCAGGACACTGCGACACAGGACATATCCACCCAGGACACTGAGACACAGGGACACATCCACCCAGGACATGGAGACACAGAACACATCCACCCAGCACCCAGAACACCGAAGCACAGGGACACATCCACCCAGGACACCGCGACACAGGGACACATCCACCCAGGACACTGTGACACAGGGACACATCCACCCAGGACACTGTGACACAGGACACAGCCACCCAGGACACTGAGACACAGGGACACATCCACCCAGGACAGATCCACCCAGGACACTATGACACAGGACACGTCCACCCAGGACACGGAGACACAGGGACACATCCACCCAGGACACTGAGACACAGGGACACATCCACCCAGGACACTGAGACACAGGGACACATCCACCCAGGACAGATCCACCCAGGACGCTGTGACACAGGACACGTCCACCCAGGACACTGAGACACAGGGACACATCCACCCAGGACACTGAGACACAGGACACATCCACCCAGGACACTGAGACACAGGGACACGTCCACCCAGGACAGATCCACCCAGGACGCTGTGACACAGGACACGTCCACCCAGGACACTATGACACAGGGACACATCCACCCAGGACACATCCACCCAGGACACTGAGACACAGGACACATCCACCCAGGACACTGAGACACAGGGACACATCCACCCAGGACACTGAGACACAGGGACACATCCACCCAGGACACTGAGACACAGGGACACATCCACCCAGGACAGATCCACCCAGGACACTATGACACAGGACACGTCCACCCAGGACACTATGACACAGGACACGTCCACCCAGGACACTATGACACAGGACACGTCCACCCAGGACACGGAGACACAGGACACATCCACCCAGGACACTGAGACACAGGGACACATCCACCCAGGACACTGAGACACAGGGACACATCCACCCAGCACCCAGGACACTGAGACACAGGGACACATCCACCCAGGACACTGTGACACAGGGACACATCCACCCAGGACACTGAGACACAGGACACATCCACCCAGGACACTGAGACACAGGACAGATCCACCCAGGACACTGCGACACATGGACACATCCACCCAGGACACTGAGACACAGGTCACATCCACCCAGGACACTGAGACACAGGGACACATCCACCCAGGACAGATCCACCCAGGACACTATGACACAGGACACGTCCACCCAGGACACGGAGACACAGGGACACATCCACCCAGGACACTGTGACACAGGACATATCCACCCAGGACACTGAGACACAGGGACACATCCACCCAGGACACTGCGACACAGGACATATCCACCCAGGACACTGAGACACAGGGACACATCCACCCAGGACACTGCGACACAGGGACACATCCACCCAGCACCCAGGACACTGAGACACAGGGACACATCCACCCAGGACACTGTGACACAGGGACACATCCACCCAGGACACTGAGACACAGGACACATCCACCCAGGACACTGAGACACATGACACGTCCACCCAGGACACTGTGACACATGACACGTCCACCCAGGACACTATGACACAGGACACGTCCACCCAGGACACGGAGACACAGGGACACTATGACACATGACACGTCCACCCAGGACACTATGACACAGGACACGTCCACCCAGGACACGGAGACACAGGACACATCCACCCAGGACACGGAGACACAGGACAGATCCACCCAGGACACTGCGACACAGGGACACATCCACCCAGGACACTGAGACACAGGACAGATCCACCCAGGACACTGCGACACAGGACATATCCACCCAGGACACCGCGACACAGGGACACATCCACCCAGGACACTGCGACACAGGGACACATCCACCCAGGACAGATCCACCCAGGACACTGCGACACATGGACACATCCACCCAGGACACTGAGACACATGGACACATCCACCCAGGACACTGAGACACATGACACGTCCACCCAGGACACGGAGACACAGGGACACATCCACCCAGGACACTGTGACACAGGACATATCCACCCAGGACACTGAGACACAGGGACACATCCACCCAGGACACTGCGACACAGGACATATCCACCCAGGACACTGAGACACAGGGACACATCCACCCAGGACATGGAGACACAGAACACATCCACCCAGCACCCAGAACACCGAGGCACAGGGACACATCCACCCAGGACACTGAGACACAGGGAAACATCCACCCAGGACACTGTGACACATGGACACATCCACCCAGGACACTGAGACACAGGGACACATCCACCCAGGACACTGTGACACAGGGACACATCCACCCAGGACACTGAGACACAGGACACATCCACCCAGGACACTGAGACACAGGGACACATCCACCCAGGACACTGAGACACAGGACAGATCCACCCAGGACACTGTGACACATGACACGTCCACCCAGGACACTATGACACAGGACACTATGACACAGGACACATCCACCCAGGACACTATGACACAGGACACTATGACACATGACACGTCCACCCAGGACACTATGACACAGGACACGTCCACCCAGGACACGGAGACACAGGACACATCCACCCAGGACACGGAGACACAGGACAGATCCACCCAGGACACTGCGACACAGGGACACATCCACCCAGGACACTGCGACACAGGACACATCCACCCAGGACAGATCCACCCAGGACACTGAGACACAGGGACACATCCACCCAGGACACTGAGACACAGGGACACATCCACCCAGGACACTGCGACACAGGGACACATCCACCCAGGACACTGCGACACAGGGACACATCCACCCAGGACACTATGACACAGGTCACATCCACCCAGGACACTGCGACACAGGTCACATCCACCCAGGACACTGCGACACAGGGACACATCCACCCTGGACACTGAAACTCAGGACAGAACCACCCAGGACACTGCGACACAGGGACACATCCACCCAGGACACTGCGACACAGGGACACATCCACCCAGGACACTGCGACACAGGGACACATCCACCCAGGACACTGCGACACAGGACACATCCACCCAGGACACGGAGACACAGTACACATCCACCCAGGACACTGCGGCACAGGGACACATCCACCCAGGACACGGAGACACAGTACACATCCACCCAGGACACAGGACACATCTACCCAGGACACCGGGAGACAGGACACATCCCCCCTGAACACCCAACGACAGACGGATGGACAGGACACATCACCCCAGGGGATCCCGGAATTTGTGTCTGCTGAGTACATCCATGGAACGCCACTGCTGTCTCCAACACCCTCCACCATCGCAGTGACAGTCACCTCGGTTGGGCACTTCAGCGATTCTGGTACACTCACTGGTGCGCACCACACAGCCGTCCTGCAGCAGGTAGAGGTAGGAGCCGCCAAGGGGCTGGACAGTCAGAGGGCAGACCAGCCCGACCAACCAGCTGCTGCCCAGACAGGTCCGGGTTCCTGGAGTTCCCACAACCACCCATAGACCCGATGCAGTCAGGGACCCTGGGACAAGTGGAGGGGTGATGGCCGGCTTGCGGCAGCTGCAGATGCAGATGGAGGAGCCCACCCGCCTGCAGGAGCAAGGAGTGGTGCCGGTCATGCGTGCCACCCAGATCGGAACCACACGGGAGGCGTCCGCTGTGGAGGCAATGGGTGCGACGGTGTCAGACATGGGTAGCAGTATGCAAGGCCTAGGGCTTTCCGTGCAGGCGGCGTCCATGGCCCAGGACATGGCTACCCTCTCACAGGAAGCAATGAGCCAGAGCCAGCTGCAGATCACAGCGGCGCTCAACACCGTGGCCCAGTCTGAGCAGGCCATGGCGCAGTCCCAGCAGGCCAATGCGCAGCCCCAGCAGGCCATCGCTGAGGGCATCGGTGCCATTGCCCAGGTGCTGGCCGGCGTCGCCCAGACACAGACAGGGAAGGCCAACTCCCTGAGCTCCATGGCTGCAAACCTGCAGACCCTTGTTGATACCAGGGCGGGCCTCCAGGACTGGCAGCGCCAGGTTCCGGGGGTGCATCGGGTGCTGGATCCGTTCGCATCTCTGACCCATGGAGAGGCCCGGGGGCCATCAGGCACCTCAAGGGAGGAGGAGGTGCTGGAGCCCCTTCCGGGTCCCCCTGTAGGGGAGGTCCCAGAACACCTCAGACCCTCCCCCACCCCCCCCCCCCCCCCCCCCCAGGAGCATCTGGTGGGCAACGGGCAGAACAGGCTGGCAGCTCACCATTCCACTCGCCCGAGGCATAGCCTGGCCCGTCCAGGCCAGACCGCACTAGGAAACACATGGCAAAGGGGACCCTAGTCACAGGGCAGGAATCACAGGAGTCCGCCTCCAGTTCTGCTGAACCGCCTGGGGAACCACCTAGACGTAGTCATAGGGCCCGTAAGGCCAGAAAATTAGACACGGAGTAAGTTGGCACGGGTGCAGGGCACAGACTAGGTATAGGGGCTGGGGCACGTGTATGAACTGTTTGTAATTAAAATCACCTTCACACCTGCAGAAGCTGCCTCTGTACTCTGTCCAATGTCTGCGGGGGTGGGGTGGGTCGTGAGCGCCAGTGTGTGTGAGGTGTGATAGGAGGTCGAGCTCAGGTGAGTGTGGCGGGCGCCCCAATGCCCCACGTCGCCCTCGTCACCCCGCCCCCGGGCAGACGACGGGTCCGTGCGTCACAGTGTCCAGGCCGCATGCAGGGACTACCCAGGTGGAGGGTGTTCCTGTGGCCATGAGTCAGACATTGTCTAATGATGTAGAGCCCGGAGCTCATCACAGAGCAGGTTGTCATCATCCTCCACGCCATGCAATAGACAGGCTTCCACTGGAGAGCATGTGACCCCTGCCCTTTGTGCCGCAGGTGGATGTGGAATGGAGGGGTGGTGTGCATGCGGGTGGTTGGTGATGGGCGGGGTGAGGGTGGTGGGTGGGGTGAGTGTGGTTGGTGGTGGGTGGGGTGCGGGTGGTTGGTGGTGGGCGGGGTGATGGGTGGTGGCCGGGGTGAAGGTGGTGGCGTGGTGCCGTACTGTGCTGTCCGTGCCCATGCTCAGCGAATGCCCCCCCTCATCTGTGAACCGGGCGGCTATCAATTCCTCCCGTGCCCGTTGGCCCAGCCGGTATCGGTGGGCAGCCTCCTTGTGGTAAACCACTGTTGCACCTGTTTTAGGTGATGTAAGGTAGGACCTGTACTACAGATTTGCCGGTAGTCCCTGCCTGCTGGCTCCGCCCAGTGGGCGGAGTATAAATATGCGTGTCCTCCATTCAGCAGTCATTTTGCCAGCTGCTGTGGGAGGCCACACATCTTACAGCAATAAAGTCTCAGTTGTATCCAACTCTAGTCTTTGTTCAATTGCTCGTGCCTCAATTTATTGCTCGAAGATTTTCTAAAAGATGGACCTCCATATCAAGCCAGATCGCTTGCAGCTGGATCCGTAGTCTAGCTACGCCAAAAAGGACTTTAATCACTGGCTAGCTTGCTTCGAGGCAAACATCAACTCAGCGACCACCCCTGTTCTGGAGGCTCAGAAGATACAGATCCTGTACTCAAGGTTGAGCTCCAACCTGTTTCGGCTGATCCAGGACGCCCCGAACTACGCCGACGCCATGGCGCTTCTCAAAGAAAACTACGTACAGAAGACGAACACGCTCTTCGCCAAGCACGCACTCGCCACTCACTCTCAACTCCCTGGTGAGTCCATAGAAGACTTCTGGCGGGCCCTAATCCCACACGTCCGGGACTGTGACTGTCAGGCCGTTACGGCCACTGAACATTCCAACCTTCTTATGCGGGACGCGTTCGTAATGGGGATTAGGTCGGACCTCATACGCTAAGGCCTGTTAGAAGGGGCCACGCTCGACCTAGCGGAAGCAAAGAAGCTAGAGCTTTCCACGACGGTTGCCTCACGTAACATTCAGGCCTACCCCACCAGCCGCGCGGCCCACTCCTCCTATCCCTCGTGGACCCCACAGACGGCCGCCCCAGCGGGGGCCTTACCCAGCCAGTATGACTGTGCCACATGCCAGCCCGCGCACCCAGGGGCAGCCCGCGCACCCAGGGGGTCCCCGATGTTACTTCTGCGAACAGCAGAAGCACCCTCGCCAACGCTGCCCGGCCCGTGTTGCCCTTTGCAAGGCTTGCGGCAAAAAGAGGCACTTCGCCGTTGTGTGCCAGGCCCATGCAAACTTGCAGACCCTATCGTCTCCACCCCCCTAACCTACACACAATGGGTGCCGCCATCTTCACCTCCCGGGGTCACGCGTGGCCAGTGGGCGCCGCCATCTTCTCCCCCTCAGTCCACGTGCGGCACATGGGCGCCGCCATTTTGTCCCCCACAGGATCTTCAGGCGCCGCCATCTTGTCTCCCCCACGGGACATGGACACCGACAGCATTCCAGGACTTGGGGGCCCCCAAAGCTCCCATCATCCGACGTCAGTGACGACCGACCACGACTTGCCTCAGTGACGATCGACCAGTCTTGTCTGCACAACCTGGCCACCGCATCGACCAGTGTGAAAATCAACGGCCACGTGACCTCTTGCCTGCTGGACCCCGGGAGCACCGAAAGGTTCATACACCCGGATACGGTAAGGCGCTGCTCCCTCGCGGTACACCCCACCAGCCAAAGAATTTCCCTGGCCTCCGGATCCTATTCCGTCGCAATCCGGGGGTTCTGCACGGTCACACTCACGGTCCAGGGTGTAGAATTCAGCGGCTTCTGCCTCTACGTCCTCCCTAAACTCTGTGCTGCCCTACTACTCGGCCTGGCCAGTGTAACCTCCAGAGCCTAACCCTCAAATTCGGAGGGCCCCTACCGCCCCTCACTGTGTGCGGCCTCGCGACCCTAAAGGTCAATCCGCCTTCCCTCTTCGCCAATCTAACACCGGATTGCAAACCCGTCGCCACCAGGAGCAGACGGTACAGCACCCAGGACAGGACCTTCATCAGGTCCGAGATCTAGTGGCTGCTTTGGGAGGGCATTATCGAGGCCAGCAACAGCCCGTGGAGAGCCCAAGTGGTAGTCGTTAAAACCGGGGAGAAACACAGAATGGTCGTGGGCTACAGCCAGACCGTCAATTGGTACACGCAGCTCGGTGCGTACCCCATCCCATGCATATGGCACCTGGCTGCACCCCCGGTCCCCTCACCGCCTCGCCCGGTCCCCTCACCGGCACCCCCGGTCCCCTCACGGGTGCCCCCGGTTTCCCCACCGGCACCCCCGGTCCCCTCACCGGCACCCCCGGTCCCCTCACCGGCACCCCCCGGTCCCCTCACCGCCTCCCCCGGTCCCCTCACCGGCACCCCCAGTTCCCGCTCCGGCACCCCCGGGTTCCTCACCGGCACCCTCACCGGAACCCCCCACCCCACCCCCCCCCAGTCCCCTCACCGGCACCTCCCACCCCACCCCCCCGGTCCCCTCACTGGCACCACCAGTCCCCTCACCGGTGTTGCTCTTAGTAGCCTTAGTTTTATTAGCTCTAATTCTGTCACCTTTGCTCACGAGTCGCCAGGTATCTTTCTGATACCGCCACGTGGTTCAAGCTCAAGTAATGATTACTAATGCAGCACACCGCTTAGTAAAAGTTAAATCAACGATCATTTATTATATACAGCAATAAATACTTATACAATAATCCTACTTCTAGACTACTACCTACCACTAAAGGCCAATACTTAACTTTGGAAATGGCCCACCAGGTCAGGGAAACGAATGGTCTATCGAATTGGTTCTGGCCTGCGGGATTAAAAAAGGCTGGTACGAGTCGATAGTCAGGAGTGCCTATCGGTTAGCGATCGCTGGAGTAACACTTACAGTCGTCTTTGTCGAAGGGTCTCGTAGGTTGCGAGCAGAAGAAGAAGGGTCGATCTGAACTTGGCCCCTATTTTTATAGTCCCTAGGGGCTTCCCGCCTCTCGGGGCGGACCTCGTACCTGGTTCCAAGAGATTGGACTTGGTCCCAATCACTTGGTTCGATATGCTCCAATAATGGGGCG
The DNA here is from genome assembly GCF_047496885.1 of Scyliorhinus torazame. Taxonomy (NCBI): domain Eukaryota; kingdom Metazoa; phylum Chordata; class Chondrichthyes; order Carcharhiniformes; family Scyliorhinidae; genus Scyliorhinus; species Scyliorhinus torazame. The sequence continues at coordinate 73,520,410 of NC_092715.1, read as the reverse complement.
ATTCCTTGATCGGGGGGTGGTCGTCCGCCTTCCTTTGTCACAGCCACTGCTGGCGCCGAAAGGTCTGGATCGGCTTTATGTTGCTAATGTGTAGCGATTGTTCCCGGGGATGGCTGCTTACTATGCAGATGGCTGGGTTGTTGTGATGTTAATGGCTGCAGGTATCGGTCTGGGCTGACTTCCCCAGAGCCGAATATACTGTTTTGCCTGCAGCTGTCCGTTTGAGTCCTGTTGGCTGATTTTCCCATCAGCCTCTTTCGTTCGCCATTTTAGATCGGGGTTTGACCATTCTAATCGGGAATCAGCCATTTAAGGTGGCTACAATCCCTCCTTGTGATCCTAACGCGAAGCGTGAAGGATCACATAAATTTTGTTCTTTCCATTCCCTGACCGGGGGGGACACCTCCTACATGGCCTCTGCTCTGACCCTAGCTATGCACAAAACATTTTACCTTGCAATTCTAAGGGCGCTATGTCAGACAGGGACATGCATTTACAAAATAACAAACTTGGAACCTCTATTTTAACCTTATTACACTATACTCACTAAACATTGCAAAATCCTATCTTCCTAAACATACAACAAAATCACATTATTCCATAGTCTTTCCTGGCTTGGCAGTCAAGCTCAGGATCATAGTGTTTTTCATGAAAAATTTGTACATTTCTTTATTCACAGTAATAACGCAAGTGAATGCTCTTTATTATTTTATTATAGATCGCGGGGGTCGGGGGTCTGGTCGTAACCGAATATAGGGGATCTGATCCTATATACCGGTGTTCGAGCGCGGTAGGCTTTCCTTCTCCATTTGCGGAGGCGCATAGTCTGCACTACACAGCAGAGCATCGCCAACGCTAACAGTGCTTCGATCACGTAGGACAGGGAGTACCAGGTTATGAACCTGGCACACCAGGAAGATGCAGTGTCGCTGGTGACTGGGCTCTGGGTACTGCGGGGCAGTGAAACATGCCGGCAGGGAGGTTTGAAGTAATGGGGTTAGCTTTCCCGCGCAACCAAATGTCCACAAAAAGCATGTTGAGCACGATGAAGGGCGTCCTCATGGCTGTCCTGGCTGTCCTCTTTCTTTTTCCTTCTTGTGTTCTTTGTTTTCTCCGGTCCTGGAGCCTCTGGAGTTCTGTAAAAACAAGCATAGTATCTGTAACTACCTTGGTTTAATATCCGGTGTGTTAGTGTGTCTACAAGATGCAGCAACTCATGAGGCCTCTATCGACAGCACCTTCCAAACTTGAGACCGTTACGGTCTGGAAGGACAAGGGCAGTAGATGCATCAGAACATTGTCAACTGCAAATTCCCTTCAAATCCACACACCATCCTGATGTGGAGCTAGATTGCTGTTCCTTCACTGTCGCTGGGTCAAAATCCTGGCATCCCCTCCCTAACAGCACTGTGGTGTACCTACACTTTTTGGACTACTGCGGTTCAAAAAGGTGTCTCACCACCATCTTCTCGAGGGCAATTAGGGATGGTGAATAAATGTTGGCCTAGCCACGGATGCCCACGTTCCGTGAAATAATTTTTTCAAGTCCTTACAGGAGGTCCATAAAATCCCTACAGTGCAGAAGGCAGCCATTCAGACATTGACCCTCTGAAGGAGTACTCTGCCTAGGCTCACTCCCCCACCCTATCTCCATAACTCCGTGCATTGATTATAGCCAATCCACCTAGCCTGTACATCTTTGGACTGTGGGAGAAAACTGGAGCACCCGGAGGAAACCCACACACACACGGGGAGAACACTGAATCTCCACACAGTACCGAAGGACAGAATCGATCCTGGGACGCTGGCACTGTGAGGCAGCAGTGCTAACCAAGGTTTTATTTGTGCTTTTGGGAAGTGTTTAAATGAGCTTGGTAGGAATTGGGAACCTGGGAGTACATTGAGAATGGAGAAGAGACGGAAATGGAAAGCAGAAAAAGAATAAACGCATTTGGAAGGCAGAGGAAGGAGCAGTGCTCCTTCACCCGAGGAAGGAGCAGTGCTCCGAAAGCTAGTGATTTAAAAGAAACCTGTTGGACTTTAACCTGGTGTTGTAAGACTTCTTACGATAGTTGTGGTGCCAGAGGACTGGAGGATAGCTAATGTTGTACCATTGTTTAAAAAAGTCAAAATGAATAGATTGAGAATTACAGGCCAATCAGCCTAACCTTGGTACTGGAAAAATTATTGGAAACTATTTTGAGATGAGATAAATCTTTTGTTTAGAAGGACAGCATGGTGGCACCGTGGTTAACACTGCTGCCTCACAGCGCCAGGGACCCGGGTTTAATTCCGGCCTTGGGTGACTGTAGGTACTCCAGTTTCCTCCCACAGTCCAAAGATGTGCAGATTAGATTACGGGGATAGGCATGGGTAGAGTGCTCTTTCTGAGGATCGCTACAGACTCGATGGGTTGAAAGGGCTCCTTTTGCACAATACTGATTCTATGAAACAGATTCATCAAGTCAGTCAGCACGGTGTAAAGGAAGACCATGCCTGCCTAAATGATTGGATTTTTTGAGGACTTAACAAGTAGATTTCAATGAGGCTAATGCATTTGGCTGGGTAGCTACCTGTCAGCCAATGCAAACATGATGGGTCAAGCACCTCCTTTTGTGCCGGAAATTTCTATGATTCCTATGACTTCTCCCAACCCGGTTCTCACCCAATAGCCACTAGATAGTGATCAGGAGCAGAAATCATGGCAGGTATTTCTTCTTCCCAAACTCAAGGGTGCAAAGGCCAAAAGTAAAATCCTCACTCTCAGCACAGCTGAGATCAGTGAATTCGGCACAGGAATTGGACATGGCCTCTTTCTGCTCTGTGGTTCACCTACTCCCTGACTAAAATCACCAAATGATCAAAAGAACTGCCATCTTATGTGTGCTCTACGTAAAAACATTTTCCAAAGTAAATATTTATGCACATTCTCCTCTAATGAAGCAAAATTAATTGGATGTGGGGCAAAGCTCTCCATTTCAGAGACTAAGGGCTGGATTCTTCCACTCCCCCCGCCGTCAGATCGCCACGGCAAGACGCGGAGCACATAAAGGTGCCTTGACCTCGGGTGGGCAGTGAATCCTGTCCTAAGTGTTGACACTGGGACTGAATCGCGTGCGGTCCGCGTTCAATTGGGGGGGGGGGGGGAGGGGGTTATTCAGTGAGCAATTTCAGATATGCTAATGAGCCAACACTCTGCTGACACAAATTCCAAGCAATTCCCGGCCCAGTGGGCGTTCTAACAGCTGAGGCTGGACCAAACAGCCAGGCGGCTGAAGCTGGTTTTTAAGCGCTCAACTTACCACACACACACTGCAGCCAGATGGCTCAGAGAAGACCTGCCCCCCGAAGTCGGGAGTCAGAGGGATACCCACAGCTCATGCCGGTGAGGTGCGAAGGGTCACCGTCTCCCCCTGGGTGGGCCGCAGACTCAAGCCTGCCCTCCTGAACAATGCCTGGCAGGTGGTGGCAGAGGCAATTAGTGCTGTCGATCTCACTAGGAAGAGACGGCTGGTGATCCGGAGGGGTGGGGGTCAGTGGCGAGTCCTCTGCCCTGAGAGGGGCAGAGAAACAGGGAGAGTTCCAAAGACTGCGGTGCAGGTATCTTCTGGTTGGGGTAAGTTATGCTGATCCCCTGCTTCCTCTGCAATGCGGCAGCGCTGCTGAGGTGTGCCCACACCTGGTGGGCTCCTGATTGAGCTTGGCCCTTGATGGTACAATTGGGGTATGAGGTTGTCCAGTGGGGCAGTCTGGGTGGGCTCCCAGATGACCAGAGGCCTTCTGAGCATTTAAGGGACACAGGAATCATTCAGCACTGCGAGCAGCCAGGAAACAGTAAGTAGCACCAAAGGGGTGCATTTAAAAGACAGATTGCAGCAATGGCAGTCTGAGCCAGGCCATCCAAAAGGGACATCCCAAGTCCACGGAGTTAGCACCAGTTCACTACCCGCAACTGCCCCCGACCCGGGCAGCCATCCACCAGCAAGCCCAGCAGTTTTCAACGGTTTTTCAGTGCTTTTTAGCCTCCCGCTCCCCCTACCCCTCCCAGCCATGCGCCCAGTCCACGTTTGTAAATACTTGTAGTAATTCATGCTCGTGAGACGTCTACCTGAGAGGAGCGGAGCATCACGGAAGGGCGTACTGTGTCCAACCCGCTAATCACGTTTAAAGGCATGTGAATGCTGGTTTTGCATGCTGCCACCATCGCGGGGCACAAATCTCGGCATCAATGAGGGACCGGAGCATGGCACCAGGCGTGAACCTCGATTTTACAGTTTGTGGCATCGCGAGGTGGAGAATTTTGCCCCAGTCTCATAAAGATGGAGAATGCTGGAATAAAAGGCATAATTTTTCTTTGCTGGAGAATAATGATGATCATTATTTTTGGATAATATTTAACAGAATGAAGCACAGATAATTTTCACCCACAGGAACCTATGAAGAGGATGTGAGTAGCTCACAGTTTTCTGGTTTTGGTCTCATGTCTCTATCCACACGAAGTGGGAGAAACAGAAAGAAGTTGTGGGAATTCAGACAGCAGTTTTGACTAGATTTATAGTAATATTGTATATGATCTGAGAACATTCACATGAGAAACAACATATGCTTAAGGAATAGAAATTGATCGTTTCAAAGTGGTGTGCGGTTTGATGCTTCCGGGTTGCACAGTAAATATTCCTTTACGTCAACAGTACTAATAGTTTTTTTATAACCAAAATCGTTATTTACTGATTGCATTGCCTTCTAGACTTTAAAGATTGAACGTCAATTATCAAAAACTATTTGGCAAACATTTCTGTATTTAGAGATTGAGGATATTTGCAAGTACTATGGAACAACTTTGAATCAACGATGTTGAACAGCGATTGAATCACTGAGATTGATGAGGTGTACTTTATGTCATGTGGCTGCAATGACTGAGAATGTTTAGCTCTATTAATTAAGACAGTTCCCTTATGATGTTTCCTTCACTTGTGGTAATCACTGTTAGAGCTCTGGTTGTAACTTCTTGATGCTTCGGGGAATGCAGTGTGTTACATTTAGAACTATAGAAAAGTTGTGGTGCAGAAGGTGACCATTCAGCCCATCATGTCTGAGTCAGTCATAAAATAGAAAAATGGAACTAGCCGTCCATTTTAATCTAATTTTTCAGCACCTGGTCCGTAGCCTTTTAGGTTAGAGCGCTTCAGATGCAGATCCAGGTACCTAATAAAGTGATCCACTACTTCAATCCTTACCGACCACAGACCATTTTCTGCAGAATAAAGGGTTACATCTGCCAAGTTCTAGCCAGCAAGCGAGGGTCTCATGTCTGCCAGGGGAGGGTCTCATTGAAATTTTAAAATTGGGGTGTGTTGATGTTGTTTTGACCTGGACAGCCATGTTAAATGCCCAGTGCCGATTTTGTCAGAGGTACTGGGTGCAAAGGAGCAGCAGGTCCAGGACAGGATCGAAAAGATAACTAAAACTTTTTTAAAAAATGTTTATGTGGACAGGAAGAGCAGAAGTTTTTTTTTATTGGTTTTTTTTGAGACTGGGGGGGATAGATACATATTTGGGTGCCGGAGAGACAATTGCAGAGGGCAATAATCGAATGGGTCTGGTGCTGGTGTTGTTCCTTGCTTCTCCCAGACAGATTTCGCTGTGTTGTCGTCTCGTGCTCACTTCCGCTTCAGTCAGCCCTCCCATCCTCCACCTGTATTCTCTTTTTTCTCTGTTCCTGTGGATGCCAAGTTTGTTAACGTTTCCCTGCCACCCCCACCCCCATATCCCTGGCTCTCCTCTATTGTTCCCTGTCTCTCCCCTCTTTCCCCCCTCCCCCCACTTCTGCCCCCTCCACCGCCTCCCCCCTGTGGTTCGCCTTTCCTTCCTCTTAGATTTAGCTGTCTCCCCCCGCCCTCCCCCCCTCCTCCCCTCTCCCGGTCTATCTCTCCCTCTCGTGCTTTGGCTGCTTTCCCCTGGTTCTTGGCTATCTGACTGTTCTTCGACTTGTTTGTTGGCCACAAACAAGTCGCGGAACAATTGGGTGAATGGCTCCCACGTTCTGTGGCAGCCGTCGTCTGACCCTCGGATGGCAAATTTGATTTTCTCCATTTGGAGAGATTTCGAGAGGTTGGACAGCCAGTCTGCAGCTTTGGGTGGTGCTGCTGACCGCCAGCCGAACAGGATTCTACGGCGGGCGATCAGGGAGGCAAAGGCAAGGGCGTCCGCCCTCCTCCCCAGGAATAGATCTGGCTGGTCTGAAACCCCGAAGATCGCCACTTTCGGGCATGGCTCCGTCCTCATCCCCACTTTGGACATTGCCTCGAAGAAGGCTGTCCAGTACTCCACAAGTCTGGGGCAAGACCAGAACATGTGGGCGTGGTTGGTCGGGCCTCCTTGGCACTGTTCACATCTGCCCTCCACCTCCGGGAAGAACCTACTCATTGGAGTTCTTGTTAAGTGGGCTCTATGTACCACTTTTAGTTGCGTCGGGCTGAGCCTTGTGCACGTGGAGGTGGAGTTGACCCTATGCAGTGCTTCGCTCCAGAGTCCCCACCCTATTTCGATCCCCAGGTCCTCCTCCCATTTCATTCTTGTTGCTTCCAGTACGGTGTCGGCCCCTTCTACCAGTCGGTCATACATGTCGCTACAGTTTCCTTTATCTAGTATGCTTGCGTCCAGTAACTCTTCCAGTAATGTCTGTCGTGGTGGTTGTGGGTATGTCCTTGTCTCCTTTTGTCGGAAGTGTTTGAGTAACAGGTACCTTAGCTCGTTCCCCCTGGCTAGCTGGAATTTCTCTGTCAGTTCGTCCAGTGTTGCGATCCTGCCATCCGTGTATTGGTCCCTGACTGTCAGTGTCCCTCCGTCCTGTCCCCACCTTTTGAAGGTGGCGTCAGTCAGCGCTGGTGTGAACCTATGGTTATTGCAGATGGGAGATTTGACCCACATTTTGGTCAGGCCAAATTGCTGCCATGGTTGGTTCCAGGACTGGAGGGTGGCTATCACCACCGGGCTGCTGGAGCGTTTTTTGGGTGGGGATGGGAGTGCCGCCGTGGCGAGGGCCCGAAGGGAAGACCCCCTGCAGGAGGCCTCCTCCACACGCACCCACTCGGCTTCTGGCTCCTTGATCCATCCTCTTATTCGCTCGGCCGTCGCCGCCCAGTGATAGAATTGTAGGTTTGGGAGGGCTAGCTCCCCCCCGGATTTTGTTTTTTGTAAGATCTTCTTTGGGATCCTAGTATTCTTCCCCCCGCCATACGAATGCCATGATTAGTTTGTCCAGTGCTTTGAAAAAGACCTTAGGGATGCAGATCGGGATGGATCTGAATAGGAAGAGGTACCTGGGCTGCACGTTCATTTTGATCGTCTGGACTCTCCCCGCGAGGGAGAGTGGGAGTGTGTTCCATCTTTGCAGGTCCTTTTTTACTTCCTCTGTCAGACTGATGAGGTTCCATTTGTGGATCCCTTTGCAGTCGGGGCTATTTGGATCCCCAGGTAGCGGAATTTGTGTCGGGCTTGTTTAAACGGCAGTCCCGTTAGTGCTGCCCCACCTACTTGTAGGTGTACCGGGACGATCTCGCTTTTGCTCATGTTGAGTTTGTAGCTCGAGAAGGCGCCAAACTCTTTCAACAGCGCGATGATTCCGTCCATGCTGCTCTGTGGATCCGAAATGTAGAGGAGCAGGTCATCTGCGCAGAGTGAGACTCTGTGCTCTCTGCCGCCCCTTTGAATCCCCCTCCAGCTTTTTGCTGCTCTGAGCGCAATTGCTAGTGGCTCGATCGCTAGGGCGAACAGCAGCGGGGACAGTGGGCATCCTTGTCTGGTGCAGCTGGAAGTATCGGGAGTTGGTGTTGTTTGTCCGTACGCTCGCCATGGGAGCGTTGTATAGGAGATTTACCCAGGAGGTGAATCCTGTTCCAAGCCCGAACCGCTCCAGTACCTCAATGAGGTATTTCCATTCGACTCTATCGAAGGCCTTTTCTGCGTCTAGGGAGACGCTCACCTCTGGTATGCTCTCCCCGGATGGGGGTCATTATCACGTTCAGCAGGCGCCTAATGTTGGAAGAGCAGAAGTGTAGTGTCCATCCCCACTGTCATTGCACCCAACTGCTGGGCATCATGTATGCCTGGTGATGGGTTCAGATGGAAATCCTGGTTAACTTTTGTAAATGAAACCTCGCCAACCCCACACCAATACCATCTGCCTGACAATTACCCATTTCCCTGAGTTAAATTCAGAAATTAGAAGCCTGCAATGAAGTATTTACAGATTTAACTTCATCAAAATATGCACCTTTCGAACATGCCCAAATACCTCCAAACATGAATGTTAAAAGATTGTTATTCATAATATCTGGAAAAACAACCATGAAAGCTGTAGTTTCCCTTTTGTAGGCCTCGATCAAAATCTGTAATAAAAACCCCTGTTTGAATTTTGCAATTATTTCATTTGCTTTTAGCAATGTCTAAACTTGAGCACCTTGGTTGAATTTGGTCACCCAGTATTTATGTGAGACTTCTGTCCAGCCAGGGGGGGTCGGGAAGGAAGATATAGGTTTACATCAGTCTATTTTGTCCATGAAAGTCCTAAAAAACATTGGCTTAGCGCTTACAGCAATAACAAGAGTTGAATCCCTGCCAGCACACAATGTATTTATTTAAATTGAAATAAATTTGTCATTGTACCATATATAATTTGTGAATAATGAACATTCAGCGACCTAGAGCAGACAAAACAATGGAAAAGTTCTATCTCACTCAGACTCCCTCGGTTCATTTACCGTTGGTACCATATTAAGATGTGAAATAAAACATTACAAGCCATTAATCACCCTTCATGGTGAGTAGAGGGGTCCATAGTACTATAAATTGATCTTCTGTCTTCACTCCAAAAGCAGTTGCAAGCTCCTCTCTGCCACTGCATCCCTCCCCATTCCTCCTCCTGGAGTTGTTAATTAGGTCACTGAAGTAACAATGATACATTTTCTCTAAAGTGCTGCAACATCAAACTGTTTGATTTGTAAAAACATACCAAGTAGTTGAATTCTTCATTTGATGAGACTTTTTATTGAGTCCAATATATTGTTTACCCAATAAAATGATTCCATTCCCTGAATTAGCTCCATCATAATTCCATCCATCTAAATTCCTCCAGATGGACTGATAAGTGGCAAGTAGTATTTGCACCACACAAGTGTCAGGCAATGACACTTTAAATCCTGGGGATTTCAACATGGAGAAAATGGGATAAGTAAAGGTGCTGAATTATCTGTCGTTACCAATGGCGAAGATGCTGTGTAGATCATGATGAAAGAGAAGGTAGTTCAGACGTTTGAAGAGGTTAAAATTGACAAGGACGAGGTATTAGATAGGCTGTCTGTGCTTAACGTTGACAAGATACCAGGACCGAATGACATGTATCCAAGGATACTGAGGGAAACAAGAGTGCAAGTTACTGTGGCCCATGAAAATGAAATGAAATGAAAATCGCTTATTGTCACAAGTAGGCTTCAAATGAAGTTACTGTGAAAAGCCCCTAGTCGTCACATTCCGGCGCCTGTTCGGGGAGGCTGGTACGGGAATTGAACCGTGCTGCTGACCTGCCCTGGTCTGCTTTAAAAGCCAGCGATTTAGCTGGGGTTAACCCCTAACCCCATCAGTTGCTCACTGAGGATGCTAAGAATATTAGATTAAAAGAGGCTTAAAATGTTGCAAAAATACAGTAGCAAGTCTGAGGTATGGTAGTGTTTTCAAAACCAGCAAAGGGCCACCAAAAAGTTGATAAAAGAGGAACAAAATAGAATATGAGGGTAGTATGAACATATGACATGGAATTCTCCCATACCTCCACATCTGACCCGTGAGTGAAAATCTGGGCCTTTGTGTCTGTCTTCACAGTAGAAGACAGAAGTTTCATACCAGAAATAGACTAAAGGGCTAAAAAAAATGGAAATTAAAATCAGCAGAATTACGAGTATTGGAGAAATTTGAGGAACTAGAATCCGACAAATCCCAGGACCTGATCGCTTCCACCCTCGGGATAGCTGCAGAGATAACGCATATGCTGGTATTATTTTCCAAAATTCCTTAGATTCTGGAATAATCCCATAAGATTTGAAGTTTCCAAATGTTACATCGCCTTTTAGGAATGAAGGGAGAGAGATGGCAGTGAGCTACAGGCCAGTTAGCCTAACATCAGTTGTTGGAAAAATGCTGGAATCTATTATTAAGGAAATCTTAACAATGCACTTTAAAAAGCATAGTATGATTAGATCTACTTGGCAATTGGTTTTTCTAAAGGGAAATTCTGCCCGACAAATTTATTCGAGCTTTTTGAGGCTGTAACGAGTAGGATAGATAAACGGGAACCAGTAAAGGTGGTATACCTGGATTTCCAAAAGGCAGTTAATAAGTTGCCACACAGGTTTGTAGGCAAGATAAGGGCTCATGAAATTGTGGTGGGCAGGGTGGGGTGAGGGGTGGCAGAGATATATTAACATCAGTAGAGGATTGGATAACAGTTAGAAATCAGAAATTGGACATATATGAGGCTTTTTCAACTTAGTAGGCAGTGAATACTGGAGTGCCACAAGGGTCAGTCCTGGGTCTCAGCTATTTACAATCTATATTAATGACATAGATGAAGAAACTGAGGGATGGATTTTAAGTGCTCCTAACAGGCATGTTTTCAGTGGAGAGGGACATGTAATAGCACACCACAGAGCTCACCCCAACAATACAGGCTGGACACCAAAATTGGCAACCTGTCCACCATATTTAAATAAATAATCACGGGTAAATTGGGTTTGTAAACAAGCAAATTGACCGCGATAATCCACTGTCCCACAACAGAATACTGTTGGTATGAGCAGTCAAGCGGGAGTGGGCAGGCCATTTTTAAAAAGCACTTTTTAACATGATGGGAAAGAAGAATCTTTGGAGGGGTGTCCTTTACACGTCAGGAGCAGCCTTTCTAAGATGGTACTCTCCTTTGTTCCCACCTACCTGCTCTGCAAAACCCCCAACTCCCTCCCCTTCCTAAACTGCCCAAAGGCTCTTCGCCCACAACTTACCTTACTCCTGGATCCATGGTCTTTCTTCTTGGACCTATTTGCAATCCCAGCAGCATCTAATAAAGCATTCTTGGCACTGTTGGGTTGCTGACCAATCCTCCCCACCCCATAATATGCCATTCAAAGAGTAATGTATCTATGTTTGCTGATGATACAAAATTAGATGGAAAGGTAAGCTGTGGGGAGAACACAGAGAGGCTGAAAAAATAGATAGACAGGTTAACGGAGCGGACAACAAGATGGCAGATGGAGTATAATGTAGGGAATTGAAAGGTTATTCACTTTGGTCAGAAGAATAGAAAAGCAGAATTTTTTTTTAAAGGTGTGAAATTTGTACGTGTAGATAATGAGACTTGGGTTCGCTCATACATGGAATGCAGAAAGTTAACATACAGGTGCTGCAAGCAATTAGGAGGGCAAATCACATGTTGGCTTTTATTGCAAGGGGATTGGATTACAAGAATTAAGAAGTTTTGTTACAATTGTGAAACCACATCTGGAATACTGTGGGCCATTTTAGTCTGCATATTTAAGAAAGGATATGATTGTATTGGAGACGAAATACTGAAGGTTCACTAGATTGGGCTCTGTGTTGAGCGGGTTGTTCTATGAGAGGCTGAGTAATTCGGAATCATTCTCTAGAGTTCCGACGAATGAGAGGAAATTTCGTTGAAACCATCAAAATTCTGAACAGGCTTGATAGGGTGGACGCTGAAAGATTGTTTCTTCTGGTCAGGAATGTATGACACTGGGCATAGTCTCAGGATAAGGGGCTAATCATTTAGGACTGGGGTGAGGAGAAATTACCTCACTCAAAGAGTTGGGAATCTCTACCCCAGAGGGTTGTAGCTACTCCATCAGTGAATCCATTTAAGGCTGGGATAAACAGATTTTTGGTCTCAGGGAATTAAGGGAATGGGTGGGAAAATGGAGTTGGAGCTGAAGGTCAGCCATGATCGTATTTAATAGTGAACTAGGCTCAATATCCATTTGATCTGCTCCTATTATGGCTTGTGGCCTTGTGGGGCACTGGCCATGATTTTCTACTCTTCCTTAGACCCCAGGGTGGTACAAGAGGACTGGAGAACTGGCGTACAGTTGAGGTCTGAGCAGTGCTCTGTACAATTTCATTGCGCCTTTCTGAAAATTAATGGGTTATTTTATCCCTGCTTATTCCCCTTCACCAATCTCTATTATATCATGAATTGACATCTGCTACTTGTCAGCCAATTTAGTATTCTACCCAAATCCCTCTTTTTAATCATCCTTTCGATGTTTTTTGATCTCTAGTCTCATAGTTCAACATCATCAGGCCAAATAATTCAGGTAGTGTTATAAGATAAGCAATGATTCCATAGACCACACCGCCCCACGCCCACTACTACAGTTATTTGCTTCCTTTGATTTGAATTTTAATCTACATCAGAAACTGCCCTCCCTTCCAACTCTATTTCTCACAATCTTGTGTAGAAATGTATCAAAAGCTTTGCTAAAATATAAATAAATAATTTGCACAAATTATGAGGTGATATTTGAATATTAGACAGGATTTTCAACATGACATGGGGCACAGAATGAATGGCTCCATATCATTACACACATCAACCAAATATTCATCACACCTCCAATGTGATTGTGTGTGCTGTATGTTTAAAGGGGTATCAATGTCCTAAGGACAATCCAAAGAAGGGGCATGGTGGCGCAGTGGTTAGCACTGCTGCCTCACGGCCCTGAGGCCCCAGGTTCGATCCCAGCCTTGGGTCACTGTCCGTGTGGAGTTTGCACATTCTCCCCATGTTTGCTTAGGTCTCACCCCCACAGCCCTAACATGTGCAGGCTAGGTGGATTGGCCACGCTAAATTGCCCCATAATTAGAAACTGAAGAATTGAAATAGAATTATTAATAATCTTTATTGTCGACTTCCAGTGACGGCGGGCGGGAGGCAGCCGCACACTGGAGGGCTCCCGCTCAGGAATAGAAATTTTGGGGTTTTAACTCCTGGTCCCAGGGGCAACGGAGGCACAGGGAGGAGAAATGTCCAAGTTTGGGGAAAAAACGGCCGTGAAAAAGGGGGTTAATGAATGTCTGCCGGTGAGTGGAAAAGTCAACGCAGGAACTGTAAGGAAAGCAGAGGCTGGAGCACCAGGGGAGGCCGCATTGCTCACAGCAGAAGAAATTACCAAAGTGATGGTCGTGGAGCTTGAAAAACAGTTCACAAAGCACATGGAAGCGATGAGGAAGGAGATGCGGGCGGTATTGAAAGTGCTCGTGGAGGAGGGGATTGCCCCGTTGAGAGCGGCGGTATCAAGCGCAGCGGCGGAGGTGCGGGAGCAAGGTGAGACACTGAAGGAAGTGGAAGAAGTATTATCGCAGCACAGTGATCAACTCACCTCGATGAGGAAGGAGTTGCGGAAGGTGACAGAGACCAACAATGGTCTGTGAGCCAAAATGGAAGACCTGGAAAACAGATCCAGGCGGCAGAATCTGAGGATCGTGGGTCTGCCCGAAGGGGTGGAAGAGCCGAGGCCGACGGAGTATTTTACCACGATGTTGGTGGAGCTATTGGGGGAGGGGGACGATCCCTCTCGATACAAACTGGATCGGGCTCATCGGTCGTGGAGGCCTATACCAAAGACGAGTGAGCCGCCAAGAGTAGTAACTGTGTGTTTCCGTAGGTACAGTGTGAAGGAGAAAGTCCTGTGCTAGGCCAAGCAGAAGTGGGTGGTGCAGTGGGCTGGAGCTGGTATAGGCATATACCAGGACTTTACGGTGGAGCTGGCGTTGAGATGGGCTGCCTTCAGCCGGGTGAAGAAGGCACTGTACATCAGCAAGGTGAAGTGCGGCATTGTATACCCAGCTAAGTTGAGGGTGACCTACAAATCCAAGGACTTTTATTTTGGGACAGAGGAAGCGGCGGAGGAGTTTGCAAAGGCAGAAGGACTGTACCAGAATTGAGAAATGGGACGTAGAGCCGGTCGTGTACCGATGTAGCCTCATGTAACTTTATTTTTTCACTGCGTGTTGGTGTATGTACTAAATGTGTCAACGCTGTGTATTTGGACAAAGGAAGAGTTGGGACTTTCATTTGCAATGATGGTTCTTTGGGGCTTGGGAGTGTATGCTGGGGTTGTGTGCTGAAGGGAATTTCTTGGTTTTCCTGGGACCGGGCAAGGGAGAAGGAGACCCGGGAGGGGCCCTCCATGCTGGCCGGTTTAAGCCGGCCAATGAACGGGAGTGAGGTGAGGGGAGGGGCTGTGGCCATCGGAGCCTGGAGAACAGGTTTCGGTGAATATAGCCGGGGTGAAAAGTTGGGGGAAGGAACCGAGGTTTGTGGGAGGAGTTTACACGAGGAAGTGGAGGGGAGGAGTCTGGGAGGGGGTTTGGGGGTGTCTACAATTCTTGGGTGCCATTCATGGTACTCTTTCAGGGATTGGATGGCATTGAATATTAGGGGGGGTGTTGGGGGGTGGACTGTATATGTCAACGGTGACCAGGGGCGATTCCTGATTCCTTTTTCCTTTTTCCTTGGGAGGTTTCGTTTTTTTGATGTTTATATTGTCAGGTGGGCCATTGTTTTTGGGGGTGGGGGGTGGATCATTGTTGTTAATAAGGGGATTGACATTGTATTCGTTACCGTTTACTGTTTGTTGGTGGGGTGTAAATTCTGAAGAAAATGTGAAAATGGAGAATAAAAATATTTATCCAAAAAAAAAAACTTTATTGCCACAAGTAGGTTTACATTAACACTGCAATGAAGTTACAGTGAAAAGCCCCTAGCTGCCAAATCCGGCGCCTGTTCGGGTACACAGAGGGAGAATTCGGAATGTCCAAATTACCTAACAGCACATCTTTCAGGACTTGAGAGAGGAAACCGGAGCACCCGGACGAAACCCACGCAGACACGGGGTGAATGTGCAGATTCCACACTGACAGTGACCCAAGCCGAGAATCGAACCTGGGACCCTGGCACTGTGAAGCCATAGTGCTCCCACTATGCTACTGTGCTGCTCTTATTAAATTTAATAAAAAAAGGAAAATCCTGAGAGGAAGAAGGATCATCCATTAACCAACACAGAGGAGAAACATGCTGTGAAAGTAGAGGAGAACAAAGAAATGTACAGCACAGGAACAGGCCCTTCGGCCCTCCAAGCCCGTGCCGATAAAATGCTGCCCACTAAACTACAATCTTCTACACTTCCTGGGTCTGTATCCCTCTATTCCCATCCTATTCATGTATTTGTCAAGATGCCCCTTAAATGTCACTATCGTCCCTGCCTCCACCACCTCCTCCGGTAGCGTGTTCCAGGCACCCACTACCCTCTGCGTAAAAAACTTGCCTCGTACATCTACTCTAAACCTTGCCCCTCTCACCTTAAACCTATGCCCCCTAGTAATTGACCCCTCTACCCCGGGGAAAAGCCTCTGACTATCCACTCTGTCTATGCCCCTCATAATTTTGTAGACCTCTATCAGGTCGCCCCTCAACCTCCTTCGTTCCAGTGAGAACAAACCGAGTTTATTCAACCGCTCCTCATAGCTAATGCCCTCCATACCAGGCAACATTCTGGTAAATCTCTTCTGCACCCTCTCTAAAGCCTCCACATCCTTCTGGTCGTGTGGCGACCAGAATTGAACACTATACTCCAAGTGTGGCCTAACTAAGGTTCTACTCATGCGCCATTTCATGCCCCTCAGTACCGAGCAGTCTGGTTTATGAAGCCTACATAACTAACGCTCTACTTGTATTGTATTTGTTGGTTACTGATTTAATTTGGAAGTTTGTAAAGTGTTAGTCCTAGTGCTATTGTTTGACTGGTGGATAAACCTTAAATTGGGTCAACCAGGGCCCGGATTCTCCGTTGCAAGTCCAGCCCGCTACCACTGCACGCGAGGATGGAGAATGTGGCCTCAGTCAAATCTCCCATTCATTGTAGTGGGACCGGAGAATCCCACTGCCCTGAACGGACAGAGAATTCGCCCCAGATTTGCCACTACTGCTTGAGATATATGGCAATTAATAGGAACATTAATTCAACCCTGTATAAAGTGGTCGCTCTTTCCTTGTCCACAAAGAGAATAAAAAGCTTTGACTCTCGTGCTATAGAGGCAGCCAGGCTGTTTAAATTAGATTGTTAACACAGATCTAATGGGTCCAAATACAAAATGAATAAGGTTACAATGACATGAGAGATTGGAAGATTTCTTGCCAGAATAATGGATGTATGCAAAAGACCGCCAGTCAATAGGATGTTGGTTAACATGTTAAAAAAGGAATTGGATAAACATCTGGTTAAAACAAGGTTAAAGGTTATATGAATAAATCAGACACTCCATAAATGGTGGCTTGATCAGAGAAATGGTATCAGTGAAAAATATCTGAATAATGGAGATTGTAAGGTTCATTAGATATTCTAGAGATTCACTTTGCATTATTTGCAGTCAAATTTATTTTGGAACATTTCTTTCAAGAGGTTAGTAAAGTTTGGTACTGTTCATGATTGGGTCAGTTGTAGATAACTCACAGAAGAAATGGATTTATTGGGCTAAATGATCTTTCTTTAATGATCTTTCTTTAATCTTTCTTAGGAACTGTCTTCCAAGAATCTAGCTTTTGGTACTTTATCTCATTGATTTACAGCAAATATTCCCCATTAACTTGCTTTAGTTGACCACCATGTTTGGCTATCACTCAGTCGAGTTTCTGAGTCAACCTCAAGCTCTCACTCCTCAGAACTGACAATTTGCTTCCCTAGTTGCCCATTCCCAGGGGAAATTCTAGCAGCAACCAAGATCATAACACCAACATGAGAAATTCTAATATTCCATCATGCCCTTTCTGTTAATAAAGGGAAACTGTCCCTTCAAGCTACTTGGACTGTCTCTGGCATTGAACCTTACATCTCTGATAATAAATTATAATCAGTGGAACAGCATCTTTTTGCATAGTTTCATTTCACTTTCACAATCATTTTTATAGATATTCTTGTTGTAGGAGATCAGCCCTCAGATACATACTTCCTGGCTGAAAAGCCCAAGGGGACAACTTCCATAGTGCTGTAAAACTGGTCGTCTTGAACCATTCGCCCAATTTTACTTTCTGTTGAAGTCTGCGAGGACAAAGGGTCTTGGGTAAATGGAAGCCACCGTGAGGGTGTAAACGCTGGCCTAATTTTCAGATCCAGTGTATCTTAACTGCTGGTACATCTGAATTTCTTCACCCAAAGAGTGGTGAGCCTGTGGAATTGGTTACCATAGGAAGTATGGTAACCAAAACATGTATGTTTTGAAGACGCAGTTCGATATAGCACTTAGGGCGAAGAGAATCAAACAATATGAGGGGAAAGTGGGATTATTAATAATAATAATAATCTTTATTGTCACAAGTAGGCGTACATTAACACTGCAATGAAGTTGTTGTCAAAAGCCCCTAGTTGCCACATTCCGGCGCCTGTTCGCATACGCAGTGGGAGAATTCAGAATGTCCAAATTACGCAACAGCACATCTTGCGGGACTTGTGGGAGGAAACCGGAGCACCCGGAGGAAACCCACGCAGACACGGGGAGAACGTGCAGACTCCACACAGACAATTAGCAAAGCTGGGAATCGAACCTGGGACCCTGGAATTGTGAAGCAACTGTGCTACCCTAAACTCAATTCTCGAGGCCAAGATTTTGGCCAATAACTTGGCATCCACATTTAACAGGGACATCGGCCTTTATAACCCACAATGCTTTGGATCCTTATCCCACTTCAAGATGAGAGAGATCGAGGCCTGCAACATCATCGGGGGGAGCACTTCCCGCTCCCTGGCCTCATTAAACGCCCTTACCAACAAAGCCCCAGAATCCCTGAGAACTTTTTATAGAACCCCACTGCATACCCGTCCCTGCCCGACTGCATCATCTCCAGCCCCTCCACCACTCCTACCAGCCCAATTGGGGCACCCAGTCCCTCCACCAGCTCTTCTTGGGCTGCCACTTTTAAATGCCACCTAATCTTTCAACCCCGTCAGCCACCCCACCACTGCCTCCAGACGCCCCCCCCCACTCCCCTCCCACCCAGCTTATCTTTTACAGTGTCCTTACCCCACCTCTTAAGGCCTGATCCGAGGCATGGGCAAACTGCCAGCCAGGCACCCCAACAAGTGTCCTTGCCATCTTGACAGTGCACTGCCAGGGTGGCGGGTTGGCAGTGCCAAGGTGCCCGGGTGTCAGCAGGAGTGCGAGGGTACCATCATGCCCAGAGCCCGACCACCCAGGGGTCTTTAATGGACTGGGAGACCACCCTCAGTGGCCATTATGCCTGGTCCATGTTTGTGGAAACCAGTGCTAAACGGCGCCATGGTCTGCCAGTTGATGTTTCCGGGCATCAGGAGAATACGGCGCAGACATATTTAAATGAGCCTAATGGCTCACTTAAATATGTCAATCGTGAGATTCAATGTCCTTGTCGCGTCACCAAGTCATGTACAATGAGGCCATTCAATCGCGCCCCTCAAGTTATTTTAATCTCATGACCTATGAATTTAAGGAAAAACGGCCTGCTGTTCCCCTGAATTGAAAAAAATGGTACTTGAACTCTCAATGGTGTTTGTTGACATAACCCTAGGGTTATCATTATAGTATACTGTTTGACTACTTTCACAACCTGTCATTATCAGAATGGTGGGCTGTAAGTTCATAATTTGATTGGCATCTCCAAGAGATTATTAAGGGATTTGATGTTTGGCCAGAATTTCCCAGCACCTCACGCCGGCATGGTCTTCTGGTCCTGCCAGTGAGAATGGGGATTTCAGTGGCTCACCAGCTCCACAAGGAAGAATCTCATGGCGGGGTGGAGAGGGTTGGAGTAAGTGGGGGACAGTGCACGCTGATAAATTCTTGCTCTTGTTTTATAAGGGATTAAGTACTTCAGGGGATTGAAATGAATATAATTGGCTTTCGCTAATGAGTCTGCACCGGCTCTTGGAAAGAGCACCCTACCCAAGGTAAACACTTCCACCCTATCCCCATAACCCAGTAACCCCACCCAACACTAAGGGCAATTTTGGACACTAAGGGCAAGTTATCATGGCCAATCCACCTAATCTGCACATCTTTGGACTGTGGGAGGAAACCGGAGCACCCGGAGGAAACCCACGCACACACGGGGGGAATCTGCAGACTCCGCACAGACAGTGACCCAAGCCAGAATCGAACCTGGGACCCTGGATCTGTGAAGCAATTGTGCTATCCACAATGCTACCGTGCTGCCCAATATATATATATTATACACACACGCATATATTTTATAGATACTTGGAACTTTATTTTATTTCATCTTATCTTGGTTCCTATCGGACTGCCTATGGTGGACAATGGGTGAGTTTTTATGGAGGGTTCAAAGTCAAAGGGTGGTGGGTGGGGGGGGGGGGGGGGGGATGCATGGGTCATCATATCTTGGCACTCTTTTGGCAGAGGAACTAAAAGGGACCATTAGGGATGAGTGAGGGGCATAGGTTAACATGGAGGGTATGAGGATGAGGGCAGTGAGGAGCATAGAGGAGCATGAATTGGTATGGAGCATATAAGGGGAGATGGGGTGTGGGTAGAGGATCATGGAGGGTTTGCAGGGCCGTGGGGAATTGGCAGAAGGGCATAGATTGGCGTGGAAGATATGAGGAGCAATGCGGCTGGGTAAAAGGCATGGGTTGGCATGAGCCGACATGGAGAGGGTATGGGGAATGGGTGAGGGTGTGTAAGAGGAGGGCTTAGAGGATCTAACATACAACCAAAACACTGAGGCGGCTTTTTTAACAAGCCCACCTCGGCACTCAACAGCCCCTCTGACTGCCTCCAAACTGTCTCTGGGGATGGTGAACCCAACTCCAGCATGCACACCTCCCTTCCCTCATTATTCGGGACACTTTTTCCCTACTCTGCACACCTGCCTTGAGAAAATCCAGGCCCTGAAGCCCACCTAGTGCAATCTTTGAGTAGGTTTGTAAAGAAAGGCTCCATAAATATGCTAGTGCCTGCTGTCAGCATTTTCTTGACCTGTCACTGGGATTGGTTTCGTCCTCACTCCTTAATCTGACCTGGTTCCCCCCTCACAGCCCCAAGCATAGGTTCAGTCCTGTTCCTTACCCTAGACCTGTTGTGTCCCACTCCACATCCCCATCTCCAGACCAGCTCCTTTCCCAACCACCTCCCCCTCTCAGGCCCCCTCTCAGACTTGGCCCCCTCGCAAGCCCAGTCCAGTATAGAAACCAGAAGATATTTCACTCACCCATAAATGGCGAGTGGCCAAGGCACTCATTTGGCTGTGGAGCTCTTAAACTACATTCAAATGACACACAATCCAAATTTGTTAAATCTCTCTGATACTAGGTTCAGTGAAGAACCTTGCTGTTTAGATCTAAAGTTGAAAAAGCTTCCCATTCATCTGCAGAATCTTTTATTTTCATTGTTAAACATTAGTAATTTGGGATTTACTAAAAACAATCTCTAGAGTTGAAATTGTGGTGTGTTATATTTACAACAAATGTATTCAGGTGACATCCCTATGTTTATTATATGGCTTGAGATATCAGAATAAATTGTAATTTGAAATAAATCAGTCAGCATCCTTTTTAAATAGCAATTGATGCAAAAACATGAATGTATCTGTATGTATCTGTGAACAAAGGTGTGTGTATCTACAAATGTGTCTGCATTTAGATGGGCATTCACAAACAATGTGCCTTACAGTCTTGTGTCCTGCTCCCCTCAGGGAGGGCAGTGATCCTGTAAATAGGCCCATTTTCTGCTTAAGGGACATTGAGTTGGGGATCAGCAGGAGGACTTTGATTATTGTTATTGGACGGCAGCGTGAATCCACTGTTGCTACAGCACTGGCCAAGTTTCCTCCCTACTTCCAAGTCCATGCCCTTCCAGGGAATGGGATTACACCAGAGGTACGATCAAACCTATCAATTGGCTGGCTTCACCAAATTCATCCCTTTTGAGGTTTGGACAGGCAAATTGGCCATGGGCAGAATCTTACCTTTTTTTTGCAGAGTGTGGTAGCGGGCGGGCAAAGAAGCCGCCGGCACCAACAACAGCTTTCTCTGCCTTATTGCTGGGAACTTAGTGTATATAAATTAAAGGGGTGGGTCCCATGACATCATGCTGGTGGGGTGGGCTCGACAGCAACTGAGTGGTTTAAAGACCATTTTTAAAGACGGTCCTGGGCACAAACAGTAATATGGAAACACCCCCCCACACCAATCTGCACAGACCCCCACATATGCCCCACCCCCCCCCCTCTCCATACTCACCCACTCCCCATACCCTATCATGTCAGCTCACATTGCCAGGAGGCAGTGCCGGGGGGGCAGTGTTGGGGGTAGCGTGAGGGGGAGATGCACGAACTGTGCCTGGTCATGACCCCCCCCCCCCCCCCATCCCCGAGCGATGCACTCACCTGAGCTCCTCTGGGAGGTCTGTCCTCCAGGTGCACTCCGTTGGAGATCAGTTGTAATTCATTCCAATGTGCCCTCACATGAGGTGAATGGAATATCTAACAGTGGAGGCATTGAGGCCTGATAACTACGTTCAAATTCATTATAATTGGGTTCCTTACGTTCAACTTTGGGATTCCCATTACATCGCTGGCAGGGGTGAGGGGGTAAGGACAACCACAGCGAGACATCCCACCGAAGTAAAATGTGATTTTGGTCCCTCGCGAAAGTTGCCGTTCCCATCAGCACCCCACCGCCACACCATTTTGGAGGTCATTTAAGAGCCAAACACATTGCTGTGGGTTTGGAACGACACGTAGGCCAGACCAGGTAAGGATGGAAGATTTTCTTCCCAAAAGACATGCATGAACCAGATGGGTTTTTACAACGATCAATAATAGTTTTGTGGTCATCATTAGATTTTTAATTCCAGATTTTTATTAAATTGAAAATTCACCATCTGCTGTGATGGGATTCGAACCTGGGTTTCCAGAACATTATCCTGGGTCTCTGGATTGCTAGTTCAGTGACAATACCACTACGCCACCACCACCTAAAATGTAAGACTATGTGTATGTAGCTTTCTGTGAGTGGGTTTGTGTATCTGTGTATGTATGCGTGTGCATGTGTATTTTGTGTGAATGTGTGTTTATATGGGAGTGGGTTTATGTGTGTGTGGGTTTGTGTGTATTATTTGTGGGTGAATGTTGCTTCTGGAAATATGTAATTAAAATTTCAGCTTGTAGACAAACTTTCTGTGAGCAGGTCAGATGTTTGCAGCTGTCTCTGTGCTTTGAGCAATTGTTGCGCTGTGTCCCATTGTATTCTTATAATCCCTCTTTTTTCCATGTCGGTCATTCTTGTGTGAACTCAGTCCCTCGGGGAAACGAGGGTAGAGTTTTCAATTCCGCTTCCTTTCCTTTGTTTGAAGAAATAAGGGAACTCAGCTGCGAGTTGCGCAGAGAAAAAGGAATTTAAAAAGTCCAGAAAATGGTCAATCTCCTTGTTTCACATTGTGCATGTTGCAAAGAGGAAATATTGAGGAGTGCTGATACAGAGCCTCGTGGGATTGAATCCGGTCACTCCCAGTGAACACAGAGGCGTATCTTCCTCCTCACATGCTCCAATCTTCTCTTTGTGTGATTGCAAACACTGCTATGTCTATTGTTTGTTGATGGACCTGGTTCTGCTATTTTTTTTTCAACGGGGTTCTTTGTTGTCAGCTTTGTCATACTGCAATAGAACCGCTGTATCAGCAGCGAGTATTACCAAATGTCCTCTTAGGACATTTTAAAAAGTATAAATCCTTGAAGAATGATCATTAAAGGGCAAGGTCTAAAAGAGAAATAGGTGGCCATTTTGGATCCGATCCTTCATTCAGCACTGACATGCAGACAGTACCCTACCTTCCTCTCAGACACTAATCAGCCAGCAGTTTGTTTTCAATTTATATTTTCATATTCATGCCTTTCCTTTGTATTTTTGTACATAGAGGAGATCTGTGCTCAGGTAACCTGCTGTGTACAGTTGGCTCCACTTATAATGACATACAATTACACTTCATGAACAAAATCATGAAATCAAATCACTGCTTATTGTTTTCATGTTAAAACAGACATATTCTTAAGTGGGAACAACTGCAGTCACCATGATTTCACCTCTTTACAACTCCAGCTGACCTCTTCGGGGCCTCACTGCTCCTTTCTACCCACAGGACTATTGTTCCTCATGACGGTGTCTATCCAATTACACGTGTCAATTATTAACTTAATCCTTTCTTTTCCGCTTTAAGTTAATTGTTCAAGTCAACCTTAGCCACAGTGCGTAAAAATCCTCAGCAGCTTCTTACGGAATTCTAATCCAGGAACAGCAGCCATGGGACGCCATTGTGGGGTCCATTTGCTGCGAGAAGCAAAAAATGGGATTTGTGCCAGCAAGATTGTGGATCGTGATGTTCCCGGGCCCTCCCCGATGAGGCGATCAGGTTCACGCCCAGGAAAGGCGAGAACCTGATTTGAAGGAATCTGAATCCATTCTATTTCCCTTAGCAAGTTTACAGTAGAATTTTCAGACCTCATTTAATCTTCCCACCCACGAGCGTGAAGTCACGCGGCGCAAATTACTATTGGTTTTTAAAAATGGGAACCAAGCGGCCATGACCTTTGAGAGGGAGGAAGGAGGTGAGCACCCCTCTCCATTTGTACCATGGTGTACAAGATAACTGTTCCTGATGGCCATCTTCAGAGGGGGGTGGTTCAAGGGTGTTGGGGGTGGGGTTGGAACCTCCTTCAGGATGGGGGCTGCGGCTGGTGTTGTTTGTCCGGAAGCCTGCAGGCTGCGTGATGAAATTGAAGAAGGCCGGCCTAAGGGCTGTTTCGGTGAGGCCCCAAAACAGAAGACAGCTCGGTGACCAGCCTGGACTGGGAGGTGGATATGCAAGCATTTAAAAATACATAAGCGCCCAATTGACACTGTCCATGAGGGTTGGGTGATCATTGATACAGCCCGTTAGAACCCCCAGTAATATATATATGAACAGAGGGGGCAACCACAGGCAACTCTGAAGGGACAAAGGCATTGACCGGGGCTGGTCAAGCGATGAAGTGGGAAGGGCACCAGTCTTTTGAATGAACGCTTGTCGCCGGATAATATGTAGGAATGGCTGCTTCCAGGACCGTGAGGACAAGGGTGAGGGGAGGGTCTGAAGGAAATCGACTGGGACACCAACCTGACTGTTTGTCTCACTCTTTCAGTCTTTCATTCCTCTCAGCTTTCCAAGAGATCCTACTATGGAGCCAGTGGAGTGGCAATTCTGTCTATAACAGCGCTGGAGGAGCACAGACCCCAGTAGGAACGAGCAGCTGTACCCAGGGAGAACCCAGCACCAGGGGGTCGGAAGGCAGATGCCAGGGCCAAATGCAGAATGAGCTGACCAGGGGCCTCGCAGGTGGAGAAGGAGACCAAGTGTTTACAGGATCTTGGTGTCCTTCATGGAGCTGTCAGACAACATGTGCCGCAGGAGATTCCGCCTCAACAGGGAGATAGTACAGCCCCTGTGCAACATTTTATCCAAATTGGCACCACGTGGAGGAGGAAAAGGGGTTAGCAGCCCTCAGCTTCTCAGCCATGGGATCATTCCATGGCTTCATGGGTGACCTGTGTGGCATCTCCCAGTTATTTGCCCACAAATGCATCCATTTAAAAAAAAACATTTTTTAAAGGGGCAATTGTAGCGTCACCAATCCACCTACCCCGCACAACTTTGGTGTGTGGGGGGTGAGACCCATGCAGGCACAAGGAGAATGTGCAAACTCCACACGGACAGTGACCCAAGGTCAGGATCAAACCTGGGTCCTCAGAGCCATGAGGCAGCAGTGCTAACCACTGTGCCACCATGCTGCCCCATGGATGCACTCTATGCCAGGGCATCAGACTACACAAATATTGCCCTGGACCAGGCTCATGAGGATGAGAGGACTGTGGGATTCAGGATCATCGCTGAAATGCCTTGGGTGCAGGGGGCGATCGATGGCACTCATGTGGCTCTACTCACCCCAAGGCTTCAGGACGTCCCCTTAACAGGAAGGGGTTCCGCTCCCTTAATGTCCAGATGGTCTCTGACCTCCAGAGGAGGATCATGCATGTATTTTCCAGGAAGCGTGCATGATATCTTCATCCTTGACCAGTCTCGAATCACTGGGATATTTGAGGGTCACCCCAGGCTGCAGGGACAAAGGACACCCTTTGAGGTCTTGGTTGATGACTCCCTTGCCTGAGGAGGCCTGAGTCCGATGCAGAGGCCTGGTACAACGGGGCTCACAGTGCCACTCAGTCTGTGATTGAGTGGTGCATCGGGCTGCTGAAGATGCGCTTCATAACTTCGATGATGGCCAGGAGGAGCGGAATGGCCAGGAGGGAGTGGAGAGAGAGGCCAAAGAGGAGCCGGAGGATGAAGGCCAGGTGGGAGCAAGAGTTTGTATGGCAGGAGAACCATCGCTTCCCGCTTCGCACAAGAGGACTATCATGTTGTCCGACAGCTCCATAAGATCCCCTCCAGAGCCTTGTGACCCGTCCGCGACAAAGGGAGGAGGTCCAAGTGAAACCAAGTCTTCAGGGTGCTGGGCCTGGCAAGTCCTTGTGCCTGCTTAGCCTGTCAATTCAGAAGGGTGCTGAAGACTCTCAGTGAGGAAAGCTCTGATGCTCTTCAGCTTTTACTTATGTCTGACTCCTGTCTACTGCCGGCATGTTGATTCCCGGCTCACATACCAGTGAGGTGCGGGACTACATCCTTTTGTTCTGTACCACTAGATGGGAATTAGGGTATAGGGTTCACTGATTAACGGCAAAGTCCTTCCAGGCTGTATATCACTCTCGGTTTGAGTGGGCCTAATAAGGCTGCAGGGATGGCATTTGAGGAAAGCTGTGTCAAGATGGGGTGAAGACCTATCCCAGTGGGAGGAGATTCAAAGTGAGGGAGGCATTAAGGTTGTGAACAACAAGAGGTTTAATAAAGTGACAAGTGCAATTCTGACATTTCATTATGACCCTCAACTATCTGTGCCTAACTTTACCCCTGCCTATTCTGTGCCCCTACAACCACTTATTATTTCAAACCCTCCCACTAGACATAGAACATAGACATAGAACATACAGTGCAGAAGGAGGCCATTCGGCCCATCGAGTCTGCACCGACCCACTTAAGCCCTCACTTCCACCCTATCCCCGTAACCCAATAACCCCTCCTAACCTTTTTTGGTCACTAAGGGCAATTTATCATGGCCAATCCACCCAACCTGCACGTCTTTGGACTGTGGGAGGAAACCGGAGCACCCGGAGGAAACCCACGCACACACGGGGAGAACGTGCAGACTCCGCACAGACAGTGACCCAGCAGGGAATTGAACCTGGGACCCTGGCGCTGTGAAGCCACAGGTGCTACCGTGCTGCCCACTACATCTTGGTGTATTCCCAGGATGGACATCAGAAGTTCGGTCAACTTGCTGCGTTCCACGCCCTGTTGCCTGAGTTGACCACGGCTGGTGTCCAACAGAGAGCCTGGGCCTGGAGGGGCCCGGCCTTCTTTCAGGTGGCACTGATGTTGCCGTATCAATCTGTTCTGTCTGCTGCCCCTGAGATGTGCCGGTATAAGCAAGGAGGGATCCAGAAAGTCTGGTCACTCCCAGGTTCTCCTGGGTGGAAGGCCCTGTAATGTTCTCAAGTGCTTCCTTCTCCCTCCGGGTGCTCGCAGGCCCCTGGATTACTCTATGGGATGCAGAAGCAGCTGGAGTGAATTCCAGAAGCCTCAACGTCATCTGCTGCTGCCAGTCCAGGTAGCCTGCCATTGTCTGCACCATGTTGTTGAAACGCTCGGCCATCACGGTCCTCAGGGACTGCGCAATGCTTCGGTGTTCTCCAAGTCACGGCTCTGACGTCTTGCCCCAGGCTTTCCAATGCACACGTTACCCTTGCAGTGTTGGCCTGGGTATCACATAATGCCGGCAACATCCCCTGAGACTGAAGGCTCTGGGATTCCTACATTTGACCTCACAGTCACAGGAATATCACTGACAACCCTTCCTGGTATTCCCAGCTCTGCCTCTGCATCTCCAGCAGCTGAGGGACAAACGTGTTCAGAGGCACGGCACCTGGCTGGGGAACAGCTGTGTCCTGGGATCCAGCAGACCGCCGACTGGCCAATCCCAGGGAGCTCATGTCTCAGCCTGATATGCATCAGGTGCAGTGTGATGCTCATCAGTAGTGACCCAGGAGCCTGCCTGCTAAGTTTGCCACCAAAATCCTTGTCTCTGCAACGATGGATGGTGCGGGTGATGGCTGTGACACATTGAACATAGAACATACATACATGATCTGTGTCCTCCCTGGACATGTCGAGAGTCACCAGGAAGGGGGTGGGGGGCACTGGTGGTAGACGGGCCAGGCTCTTAGGTTGATGTCCTGCAAGGCAAGGGACGTGGTTTTAGTACATGTCAAGAGAGGATCAAGGTGTAGTGGCTCCTCACGTTTCTGTCGCAGACCAACCTTGGTATCTGTGCAGGTCGCTGCTGGTCCTACCCTACAAACTCCATGGCCCTCTCCTCGAAAGGAATCAACGTCCTTCATTCGGGCATTCCACCACCCATCTTCTCTCTCTTTCTCTCTCTGGTTTTAGGCAAACCTCTCCTGCAGGGACACAGAAAAGGCTAATGTGAGCCAAACGCCTGGTGGGTCTGATGTCAATGACACCTGGCATGTGTGGGCACTGCGCTTACGCAGGGAGGGGGGGGGGGGCGCGGGTTTGAGGATACTGATGGGAGGTCAGATGCTGGAAACCTGCGAAGTGGCAGCTTGTGGGTTCAAGGTGACAGTTCGGGGGTTGGCGGAGGGGGGAATTGCCAAGGGGAGATAGGGGAAACTTACCCTTGCAGATCGTAGTACGCCATTCATTTTTTTCTACACTGAACCCGTCCTCTTGGTCAAACTGCTGGCACTGACCAGTGATGCTGGCACTGACCAGTGCTGCTGCCCTCTCCCAGGCGGAATTGATGAACTTGTTGGGGGCCTCCTGCCGATCCGGAAATTGTGGCATCCAGCAATCGAGTGAGAGACCCTGCGAAAATCTGGGAGCTGGTCTTCCGGTTGCCATCCTCCTGGCTTGACTGGGAGCAACTGCTGTGGAGCCGTTTAAATGCAGCACCCCCTTGATCGAAGTACTCAGATAACCCCCTGTGACGGGAAAATCAGATGCTTTCCACCCCAGGTGCGGCGTTTTTCATGTGGGGAAAACAACTTTTTTCAAAGTGCCTAAAGGTTTCAATCTGGATCATGGGTCGGAACCGACGGGATTTACACTGATTTTCGTGCCAAAAATAACAATTTGCCATCTTTTTGGAAAATGTTGTCCACAATGTGAGTTGGAGTGAGTGTTCTAATTGGGAGCAGGGCTCAGGTGGGGCAGGGTGGGAAGGATAACAGTTCTGCCCCGCAAACGTTGTTGAGCTTTAACTCCATATCCCGTGCATGTATTTTATTTTAACAGGTTCCATGCCCAGGGCCAGCCTGATTGACAGGCATGGCCAGACGGGCAACAATGGAGAAGGAATGAGAGGCCAGCAGCAAGTAGCTTTCATGCTGTTTGAAGTAGAGATTGCAAGCAGGGGGTGAGTACAGTGCGGTGTGGAGAGTCGGGTGGGGGAGACGGGCAGAGTGGGAGAGTTGTGGGGATGATCATGGGCCTAAGGGGGGGTTTAATGATTGTGGGAGAGATCAGTGTACGCAGGGAGGCATCGACGATCATGGGTGTCAATGATTGTGGGTGGGATGGGTGACAGATCATGGAGTTGGGGTCATTTGCAGAGATTCACGATCCTTTGAGAGAAGAATTCCTCCTCATCTCCGTGTTAAAGGATGGACCCCTATTCTCTCAGTGCCGAGAAACACCACGCTCTCTATCGGGACTCAGTGGGGAACGCCTCGCCGAGGCCGCACTGAGAGCCATTTCCTCCACTGAGGAGCTCTGCTCACCGGAACTCTTCAGTGCAGGAGGAGATCGAGATGCCATTTTTAAATGCCATTCTCTCGACCCCCTGATGTGACCCCCGAACACTCCCCTCCGCAAAGCCCCAACTCACATATATGTCGCACCGTCTGGACCTGTAAAGACTTAATTACCTGCAAAGACTCACATTCAAAGTATCATCTTGTATCACTGGCTTTGTCTGGAAGAGAAATAAATCTGAGGCGCACAAAGTCATTAAAACATTGCAATGACTGAGTTTCATCACACCCAATTCTCACCTTGTTCTGCGTCTGTTAAAACTGCAAGTGGACGGGGTCGAGGAGGGCTTTGTCCAGATTGGAGAATTTTTACATTTAAACATCCCCACCACAATCACCGGCAGGGTAACTGTAAATTAACATTATCCAATGACACTCGTTGAAAGTGGGGATTAAAATCCACCTCCCCTGCCCACCCCCACCCTCTCTACCTCCACACCAAGTTTGTTGATTTGATTTGATTTACGTATTGTCACGTGTACCGAGGTACAGTGAAAAGTATTATTCTGTGCACAGTGCAGGCAGATCGTTCCATACATGAATACATAGGGCAGCAGGGTAGCACAGTGGCGATCAGCACGGTAGCACAGTCGTTAGCACAGTTGCTTCACAGCTCCAGCGTCCCAGTTCGATTTGCGGCTTGGGACACTGTATGTGTGGAGTCTGCACATTCTCACTGTATCTGCGTGGGTTTCCTCCACAGTCCAAAGATGTACAGGTTAGGTGGATTGGCCATTCTAAATTGCCCTTAGTATCCAAACAAGGTTAGGTGGGGTTACGGGGATACGGAGGAGGTGTGGGCTTAGATAGGGTGCTCTTTCCAAGGGCCGATGCAGACTCGATGGGCCGAATGGCCTCCTTCTGTACTGTAAATTCTATGATTATATGATACAAAAATGCACAATGTAAATACATAGACATTGACATCGGCTGAAGTATACAGAGTGTAGTGCTACAACAGTAGAGGAGATGCATGGAGAGATCAGTTCAGTACATAAGAGGGTGGTTCAGGAGTCTGGGGAAGAAGCTGTTTTTGAACCTGTTAGTGTGTGTTCTCAAACTTTTGTATCTCCTGCCCGATGAAAGAGGTTGGAAGAGAGAATAACCCAGGTGGGAAGTGTAGTGATCTCTATATATCAATATACATAATCAATCAATGTAAAGCTAGTACAGGCAGTTAAACACCAAATGTCTCACTATCAGGATCTATATAAATAGTTTTCCCGCTCTTTCTAAAAGGAGTGTGTATCAGGAGTGCAGAGAGAACAGATGGAGGAAAGCGAGTGAGAAGAAGTTATTATTATCAAAGTATTGTATTGTATAATATAATTAGTTATCTATAATTGTTTATTTGTTTTACTAGTTGAGTATTAAGTAAAAAGAACTCACAGTATTAATTTATATTACTCAATAAATTAATTTCTCTTTACAAGAAGACTCACTGCTCATTTCAACAACTCGGCTGGTTCAAAAGAGTAATATATATATTACACAAAGTAATATAACATGGTACCAGGATAAATTAGGCTTTTAAGAAAGATTAGTAAAGCAAATCTGAACAAAAAAGATAAAAAATCGGGATCAACTATTCAACTGGTGAAGTCATCACAACAACTGAATCATCGACTAAAAACAGATTTTCGATGGACCAAGTGCAAGCTCCCAGACATCTAAAGACCACTGGTAAGCTTAGTCTTAACTGGAAGTTGTTCAAACAACAGTTCCAACTGTTCTTGGAAGCTAGTGACTTAAACACTGCTCTAGAACAAGCCAAATTGCTTTGCTTCTGTCCCTTACAGAACAGCAGGCAATTGAGATCTAGTGAATACCTTTATAACAGATCTGAAACTTCTCTCAAATTCCTGCAATTTTTTAATGCTGCGTGATTCTAAGATTCGAGAGCAGATAGTTTTTGGAATAAGAGGTGAAAGCTTAAGACAAGAACTTTTAAGGCAAAACGATTTAATACTAAAACTAACAATGGAAAAATGTTTATATCACGAACAATCTCAGAATCAGTATAATCAATACCTAGAGTATAAATTTCTTGAAAATGACACGAAAACTTACCACGAGGTAGAGGCAGTATCTCACTCGATGAAGAAGCACATTTTGAATGTCATCCATCTTGAGGGAGAGCAGTACGCACATGCGCACATCTAGAACAGACGCAAATCGGCAGAATTACATTGTGCGCATGTGCAAAAAGCTGCGCATGCACAGCTGAAAAAAGCGCTCTCTGTATGAAGATCGTTTTGCGCATGCGCAATCGATGACGTCAGAAGACTCAGGACATGCCCACTTAAAGGGAAACTGCCCGAAAATTGTAAAAAAAACAGTTTTAAAGCTACAAAACTCAAATTCTGTACCTCGAAAGGCACAACAATGCCTGAAATTCAACAGACAGTTGAAAATAACTTTTGCAGCAGCATGGAACAAGCAGGTTGCAGCATAAAAAGTGAAGTACACAATAACAACTCCGAAATCAAAGAAGATGATTACTACTCAGACATAACTAAGTTATTTGGATATGATAATCATAGCATCAGCAACATGGTTGAATAGCTCAATACGACTCTACTCATGGTCGATGAATCCAATGGTAGATCGTTGATACATTGGATGACAGCAACCTGTCAAATAGCCAAGAAGAAAACATCACACAGAGAGTACTGATCGACTCCGTTGAGAGAGCACTGATCGACTCCACAGAGAGAACACCACACGACTCCACACAGAGAACGAAGAAAGACTCCACAGAGAGAGCGATGGAAGCCTTCACAGAGAGATCGTTGACAGACTCCAGAATGGAAACAAGTAAAGACTCCAGAGCGACAATTTAATCGACAGCAAGAAGACATTGAAAGTCTACCCACTGTATGTGAGAATAGTGACAATGTGATCACAATCAACATACAAGATGTGCAAGATCACAGCGAGACTGACAGATCTCAGCTCAACTATACAGAAGCACTCAACAATCAAAGTAAAACTACTCATGAGTCCAGTGAGACCGCATCAATTAAAACCTCATCTACTCTTGAAAACCTACAAGAAACTGAAATCTTGACGATGTTGACTCCAGAAGAGCAGCACCAAGAGATCAAAAATGAAGCAGATCAACCAGATCACCAAGACCAGTGCAACACGGTAGCATGGTGGTTAGCACAATTGCTTCACAGCTCCAGGGTCCCAGGTTCGATTCCCGGCTTGGTTCACTGTCTGTGCGGAGTCTGCACGTTCTCCCCGTGTGTGCGTGGGTTTCCTCCGGGTGCTCCGGTTTCCTCCCACAGTCCAAAGATGTGCAGGTTAGGTGGATTGGTCATGCTAAATTGCCCTTGGTGTCCAAAATTTCCCTTAGTGTTGGGTCGGGTTACTGGGTTATGTGGATAGGGTGGAGGTGTGGGCTTGGGTAGGGTGCTCTTCCAAAGAGCCGGTGCAGACTCAGTGGGCCAAATGGCCTCCCTCTTCACTGTAAATTCTATGGTAAACATCAGTGCAACATCAGATCATTTACGCAACCTCAAACCATAAAGCTCAATGAAACATCAGATACCACAAAGGACACTGATACTGAAAAGTTTGAGAATGACTCAAATTAAATGCCAGAAACAGTCATTGAGCACAACAACAGCAAATACAACAACGAAAATGACAACAGAAACAACAACATCGAAAGCAACAACCTGTACAACATGGTACAACTCTACAACTACAGGACAATGTTACAGAACAGTTGAAAACAATGGCAAGAGTACAAACATTACATTGACATTGTTCACACAAAACAAATTCATGCCAATGAATTTCACAAATTCATATTTGCTCCAAGACATAGT
Source organism: Scyliorhinus torazame (assembly GCF_047496885.1). Classification (NCBI taxonomy): domain Eukaryota; kingdom Metazoa; phylum Chordata; class Chondrichthyes; order Carcharhiniformes; family Scyliorhinidae; genus Scyliorhinus; species Scyliorhinus torazame. The sequence goes on along the minus strand of NC_092715.1, from coordinate 73,487,481 downwards.
TTTTAAGGCAGTTGACATACAGTATCATTACCACAAGCACAAGAAAAAAGTCATGGTCTGATATTGCTCACATTATTCGGCAAATCTCTTCCAGATCTTATCTGATTAAAACTTCAGATGGGAACATTTATGGAAGAAATCACCGTGATCTACTTCAAGTCAAACACAGATTTTTCCTCATCTTGACTTACATCACACAATTTCAAAGAAAGTTGAACAACTACATTCTAATCTGACAATCAACAAGGAGATAAAAACTTCTTCATCACCTTTGAAATTAAAATCGACAAGGAGAAGAAGACCAAATCGACTGAATTTGTGAACTTTTGCATAATTCTAGTGATTGCAGTACTATGTAACCACTGCATTTCAAATGTAAAATTTTCTTTTAATATTTACAAGAAAATATTTTTTAAAAGGGGGATGTAGTGATCTCTCTATATCAATATACATGATCAATCTATGTAAAGCTAGTACAGGCAATTGAACACTAGATGTCTCACTATCAGGACCTATATAAATAGTTTTCCCGCTCTTTCTAAGAGGCGTGTGTATCAGGAGTACAGAGAAAACAGACGTAGGAAAGCTAGAGATAAGAGTTATTATTGTATTGTATAATTTAATTAGTTATATCTACAATTGTTTATTTGTTTTACTTGTTGAGTATTAAATAAAAAGAACTCACGATATTAATTTATATTACTCAGTAAATTAGTTTCTCTTTACAAGAACACTACGGCTCATTTCAACAACTCGGCTGGTTCAAAAGAGTAATATATATATATTACACTAAGTAATATAACAGGAGGGGTCTTTGATTATGCTGTCCACTTTTCCAAGGCAGCGGGAGGTGTAGGTAGAGGCAATGGATGGGGAGGCAGGCTTGCATGATGGATTGTTAAAACTGTTCAGTGTGCACATTGTTCATTGCTAAGTACTCACTGATCTTCTGGTCTTTGTATAGAATCATAAAATAATTCAGGATAGAAGGAGACTATTTGGCCCATTGTACCTGTGCTATCTCTCGGAAACAATCACCAGTCCCACTCTCCTGCTCTTTCCCCATAATAAAAGTTTTCCGTTTCCAATTTACTTTATAATCTTAAATTGTATCAAGGAAGATATTTGTCCACATATCAGTGTCTTTCCACTGCTCCAGTTTATGCATTTGCCAATGGGCAGCCAGCTGATAGAATTGGATGAGCCGCCAAGATACTCCCTGCTGGATGTCGCTTTGCATTACTTAGAATAAAAGTGGGCAGGATATAGAATGTGCAGAGCATTCACTGCCTCTGGCTTACTGCCTGGCAGGGAAGATTCAAATGTACCCCTTTGCGTTGATGCCTGATTTCATATGATGGGGAAATGTCTCTTGTTGGACTTCTCTATAAACTAACAACTTTAAAGCATTAAACATAGCACCACAAAGTGGCTATAGATAACTGCAGCATTTATTACTGTGGGCAAAATCAGTAGAATATACTTCCCTTTTAAACAGAGCATAGTTCCCTTTTAATTCCTACATCCCACAAAATGTTGCTCCATAACTGCTTCACTAGTTTAACATAGTCCTTCATTTTAAATGAGCAAACACGGGACACGTTTAGAATGCAGTTAATAATTCGCTTTATCACTGATTTTATGTGCACAGGAGAATGTAAAATAGAGCGAAGTCAATACAACGCAGCCAGCTTGCCCTGCCAATTCTTTCCAAGCTGCACTGACCACATGTCATCTCCCACCTTCCTCTGCTTCCCTCAACAAAAGAACTGATTATTTAACCTTTTCAGTTCAGACCTTGCTACAGTTGAGCAAGTTTAGAAGAAAGACTTGCATTTATATAGCACCTTTCAGGATCTCTGTATACATCCCAAAGGCTTCACAGCCAATCAAGTACTTTTGAAATAAAAGCATAGTACTGAAGAAGAGTCATATTAGACTCGAAACATTAACCCTGTTTCTCTCTCCACAGATGCTGCCAGACCCGCTGAGTTTATCCAATACTTTCTGTTTTTATTGAAGTACTTTAATTTTTTTTTTCAAATTTAGAGTACCCAATTCATTTTTTCCAATTAAGGGGCAATTTAGCGTGGCCAATCCACCTAGCCTGCACATCTTTGGGTTGTGAGGACGAAACCCACGCAAACACGGGGAGAATGTGCAAACTCCACACAGACAGTGACCCAGAGCCGGGATCAAACCTGGGACCTCGGCGCCGTGAGGCTGCAGGGCTAACCCACTGCGCCACCGTGCTGCCCTCTTGAAGTACTTTAATAATAATAATGATAATCTTTATTGTCACATGTAGGCTTACATTAACAGTGCAATGAAGTTACTGTGAATAGCTCCTAGTCGCCACAATCTGCCGCCTGTTCGGGTACACGGAGGGAGAATTCAGAATGTCCAATTCACCTAACAGCACGTCTTTCGGAGAGGACTGTGGGAGGAAACCGGAGCACCCGGAGGAAACCCACACAGACACGGGGAGAACGTGCAGACTCCGCACAGAAAGTGACCCAAACCGGGAATCGCATTTGGGACCCTGGCGCTGTGAAGCAACAGTGTTACCCACTGGGCTACCGTGCTGCCCTTTTGAAATGTAGGCTTGGATCTAATGTGTATGATGGACGGCGCGTCTCATCCACTGGTTGGAACCCCGTATTCCTTCCCTGGGGGAGCCCTGATGAAATTGAATGGCCATCAGGAACACAGCTGGCCAGCATCAGGCCTCTGCTGGTATTTAGGACGGGGGAGGGGGGGTTGTGTTAAGGAATGCTAATTCCAAATACACTGCTTGCATTTCAAGATGGTGAATGTTATTTAGTTTGATGGGGTGGGAAATGGTGAAAAGATTTCTATTTGTCAGAGAGACCAAAACAAAAGCAAAACAGAAATATAAGATAATCATTGATAATTCCAATCCAGGAGGAATTCCTTTATCCAAAGAGCAGTTAAAATGTGGAACTTGTTGCTACGAGGAAGAGTTGAGATGATAGCATGGATGTATTCAAGGTTAAGTTAGCACATGAGGAAAAAAGGAATAGAAAGATATGTTGATAGTGTTCGAAGGTGCTGGGTACTGTTTGGTAGGTCTTAATGAAATCTTTGTAGTCTTGGGTAGGTTAGCTGTATGTATTTATTAACTACAAGAAACCTGTAGATATATACAGTAAAAGCTTCAAGTTAGGAGCAGTCTCCATGCTTGCTTGTGCACACGGCTCAGTCCAACCCCTAGGGGTCATGTGTTCTGTTACATCACTTTGCAGGCCCCTATATGGGCCAGACCCTTATACTACAATGGATATGAAACCAATGCTGCATCCTGAAGATGAAGCATTCAGTTCTAAATAGGCAAGCATCCCTTAAAACTTTATTTGACTTTAGATAAGGGCATGATGCAGGGCCTCCAGCCACATGCAAGAGGCCTAAAGAGAGGGAGAGGTGTCCGCCACTTGGTAGTCTCATTCCAACTGTGGCAATAGTTACCTTTCCAATGCTACACCAGAATATTCCACCAGCCCTTATTTCATGGTCTCTGGAGGGGGTAATTTTTGAGGTGAAATGCAAACAATTTTTCTATGTTCCCATAACCCTGATCCAACACCAACATTTAAATGGGGTGAGGAAGATTAAGGCGTAATTTGCCAAGTTCCCTGTTGGGTGGGAGATAAAAATTCCCCGTGTTGTCCTGAGGGGCAGAAATCTGGGGCAGGATTCTCCAGTCTCAAGCTAGGCGTTTCTCAGGTGGTGCACCATTTACTGGCGGCTGGATTCTCTCTTCCCGCTTGTAAATAGGATTTTCCATTGAAGCCACCCCACACCATTGGGAAACTCACAGGTTGGGGGGGCACTGCCAGCGGGAAAAGGGAATCCCAATGGCTGGAGAATTCCGACCCTGGTAACAGATTTGCCCCACCTATCCTTCCGCCCCTCCCTTCCCCCAGCACCCCAACAACCCTCATAAACCTTTAATTTTCTACCTCGAAAGTGCAGAATTTCAGGAAGTATGTGAAGGGAAATCCCACCAACAATCTACTCCCACTCAAACTGTAACATTGTGCACAAATAATAGTTTGTGTTCAGCAGAAGAGGTGAAATTAAGTAAAAATAAAGCTTAAACGTAAGACACAATGGGGCAATTTTCCAGCCCTGTTCGCCGCAGACATAAATCCCGTTATGGTCGCTGACTACACATTGACTCCCAGGTTCATGACTGAGTGAGGGTCGTGGCACAGTTCTTTGTCCTACTCTTCCAAGGGGGGAGAAAGGGGCAAGGTCAAGGGTTCATTGAGTGAAGAATCAGTGATTCTAGGATGTCTGTCATTGCTTGGATGGCCTGCAGGAGGACCAGAGTTCAGGTGGGGAGATTTACCTGTCGTGTTAATCACCCTGGGGTAACACGGACTGCAACTGGATGCAGTTCTACTTGAAAGTAGACTCCAGACTTTGGTGTTGGTTCAACACGCTTTATTAAGCAGTGCACACAGTTTGCTGTGGGTTTGACACTCTACTAATCTAAGCGTGCTTATTATAAGTAACTAGACCAGACTAGCTCTGAGCCACGTGTAGAAGGTGCTAACTGATACATACACCCTGACTGTCACTCCAGTTGTCACCAGTGGAAAGAGGCAGAGTGCTGATGCCTCGTGTGTTTTATAGTGGGAGACCACCTTCTAGTGTTCTGCCTGGTGATTGGTTGTGTTCTGTCCTGTGTGTTGATTGGATGTACTGGGAGTCTGTCACTGCCTGTCTGTATCTCATTATGTTCATGAGTGCATATCATGACATCTTCCCTTTTAAAAAAAAATGTTGATTGCTTGGAGCGACTGTATTTACATGTAGAACTATTTGCATTAAATGGCGAGTGGATGAAAGCGAGTGGATGAATATATACATAAGAGGTGTCTAGCATGCAGATACAGAACAAAATTTACATGATAAATGTCTATAAGTCCAATCTTTGGGGCTGGCGTCTGATCCTTGTCGACCGCCTGAGAGGTGGAGGTGGGGACGACGGCGCCTTGACAGGCGGGATTGCTGCCAGATTGGTGGCCTCGTGGAGCGAGGTGTCCGGAGGAGGCATGACAACATATGGAAAAGTAGGATCTGGTGGTGGGCAGGCAACTTTGCGCAGTGCCCTTCTGTTGCCCCTGACAATGGAGCCATCAGCCATGCGAACTACAAATGATCTGGGAGCAGCCTGTCGAACAACAACAGCTGGAGCTGACCAGCCTCCATCAGGTAGTTTGATCCAAACAGCATCTTCCGGAGATAGCACAGGCAAATCGGTAGCATGAGCATCGTATGTCAGCTTTTGCCGGTTCCTGAGTTGCTGCACCTTTGCAGCACTGGGAGGTGATCCAGGTCTGGTAAGTGTATGGCTGGAACAGTCGTCCGCAGGTCGCTATTCATGAGGAGTTGAGCCAGAGACATACCGGTGGACAGAGGGGTTGCCTGTATGCCAACAGCGCAAGGTTGAAGTCAGAAGCAGAGTCCGCAGCCTTGCAGAGCAGTTGCTTCACTATATGGACCTCTTTCTCAACCTTCCCGTTGGACTGCGTGTAGTGTGAGCTTGAGGTGATGTGGTTGAATTGGTACAACTTGGCGAAATTTGACCACTCTTGGCTGTGGAAGCAGGGACCATTGTCACTCATGACAGTGAGTGGAATACCATGCCTGGCAAATGTCACCTTGCAGGCCTTGGTGACTGTCCTTGATGTGAGGTCTGACAGCTTCACAACATCCGGGTAATTTGAGAAGTAATCTATGATGAGCACATAGTCGGGCCCATTGGCGTGAAAAAGGTCGATTCCCACCTTGGACCACGGAGAGGTCACGATCTCGTGTTGCTGGAGTGTTTCTTTTGTTTGAGCAGGCTGGAAACGCTGGCAGGTCGCACAATTGAGGACCATGTTGGATATGTCCTGGCTGATTCCAGGCCAATAGACAGCCTGCCGGGCCCTGCGCCTACACTTTTCGACACCTAGGTGTCCCTCGTGGATTTGTTTGAGCACTAAGCTTTGCAGACTGAGGAATAACGATACGATCTAGCTTGAGGAGGATCCCCTCGACGACAGTCAGGTCATCCTTCACATTAAAGAACTGAGGGCATTGCCCTTTTTGCCAGCCATTTGCAAGGTGTCGCATTACACGCTGCAGAAGAGGGTCTTTGGCAGCGTCTTCACGAATGCTGATCACTCTTTCACCTGAGGCCAGGAGGTTGCCGGCACACAGTTGCACCTGTGCCTCAATCTGGCGGATGAAGTCAACCTGTTCACAGGGCGAGGTGATGGAGCGGGACAGGGCATCCGCAATTATCAGCTCCCTGCCTGGTGTGTATACTAACTCAAAATCGTACATTCGGAGTCGAAGGAGAATGCGCTGAAGCCTGGGCGTCATGTCATTCAAGTCCTTATGAATGATATGGACCAAGGATCTGTGGTCAGTCTCCACTGTGAATGTAGGTAGACCGTAGACGTAGTCATGGAACTTTACAATGCCGGTTAGGAGGCCCAGGCACTCTTTTTCTATTTGGGCGTACCTCTGTTCAGTAGGAGTCATGGCCCTTGACGCATAAGCAACTGGAGCCCTCTGGAGGAGCACCGCACCAATGCCGTCCTGGCTTGCGTCCGTGGAGATTTTTGTTCCCCTGTCCGGGTCAAAAAACGCTAGTACTAGAGCAGTGGTGAGCTTTGCTTTGAGCTCGAGCCACTCTGCCTGATGTGTGGGTAGCCACTGGAATGCAGTGGACTTCTTCACCAGATGCCTGAGAGCCGTGGTGTGTGAGGCCAAGTTGGGAATGAATTTTCCCAAGAAGTTCACCATTCTGAGGAAGCGTAGTACCGCCTTCTTGTCTTCAGAGGTGTTCATGGCATTAATGGCCTTGACCTTGTCCGAATCTGGTCGCACACCCTGCTGGGATATCTGGTCGCCCAAGAACTTGATGGTAGGTCTGCCAAAGGAGCACTTGGCCTTGTTCAGCTTGAGGCCGTTTGCATGGACATGTCAAAAGACTTGTTTAAGATGAGATATGTGTTCCTCGGGAGTCGTGGACCATATGATTACATCATCTACATAGACACGCATACCCTCAATGCCCTCCATCATCTGCCCCATGATCCTGTGGAAGATTTCAGAGGCTGAGACAATGCCGAACGGCATACGGTTATAACAGTACCTGCCAAATGGTGTGTTGAACGTGCAGAGCTTCCTGCTGGACTCATCCAGTTGTATCTGCCAGAAACCACGCGTTGCATCTAGCTTTGTGTAGAATTTGGCATGTGCCATCTCACTGGTCAGTTCCTCCCGCTTCGGGATCGGGTAGTTCTGGTTAAGATCTTTGGGATCTATGCATATCCGCAACTCTCCTGAGGGCTTCTTCGCACAGACCACCGAGCTGACCCAGTCAGTCGGTTCCGTCACTTTGGAGATGATGCCCTGGTCTTGGAGCTCCTATAGCTGTGCCTTTAAACGTTCCTTCAGAGGAGCTGGCACCCGGCGTAGTGCATGGATTACAGGTGTGGCATCAGGCCTGAGTAGGATCTTGTAGCAGTATGGCAGAGTGCCCATTCCATCAAACACATCCGGATATTGGGCAAGGATGTCATCAATGTCAGCCTGAAGATCCACATTGGAAGAAGACATGGCATGGACTCGCTGTACAAGGTTGAGTAGCTTGCATGCATGGGCATCGAGCAAGGATGCCTTATCAGGCTTGACGATTTCGAATCGCAGTGTGACCTTGATGGTCTTTTTGGAGACGAAAAGATGGCAAGATCCGAGTGCAGTTATGGCATTGCCATTATAATCGAGGAGCTGGCAGGCTGGTGGAAGAATTTGGGGTTGCTTTTTAATGCGGTCAAAATCAGCTTGAGTTATGGAGCAGATGGGAGGAGTAGATCCCCGGAGATTTAGTAGACCTAGGTGTAAGGAGTTTTCGTTTTTCTCCTATGTACACAAAGTATTTTCACGAATAGATTTTTTTGTTTTGGGAAGGGCACTGATCCCAAAGGTGACGGGGACAGAGTACACGGCTATAGCCATCTCGGATCATGCTCCACACTTGGTGGACCTGGAGATAGGGGAAGAAAAACAACAGCTTCCACCCTGGAGAATGGACATGGGATTATTGGCAGATGAGGGGGTGTGTTTAAGGGTGAGGGGGTGTATTGAAAGGTACTTGGAACTTAATGATAACGGGGAGGTAGAGGTGGGAGTGGTCTGGGAGGCACTGAAGGCAGTGGTTAGAGGGGAGCTGATATCTATTAGGGCACATAAAGGAAAGCAGGAGGGTAGGGAAAGGGAGCGGTTGTTGAAAGAACATCTGAGGGTGGACAGACAATACGCGGAGGCACCGGAGGAGGGACTGTACAGGGAAAGGCAAAGGCTACATGTAGAATTTGACTTGTTGACTACGGGTAATGCAGAGGCACAATGGAGGAAGGCACAGGGTGTACAGTACGAATATGGGGAGAAGGCGAGTAGGTTGTTGACCCACCAACTGAGGAAAAGGGGAGCAGTGAGGGAGATAGGGGGGTGAGAGATGAGGAGGGAGAGATGGAGCGGGGAGCGGAGAGAGTGAACGGAGTGTTCAAGGCATTTTATGAAAGATTATATGAAGCGCAGCCCCCGGACGGGAAGGAGAGAATGATGTGCTTTCTGGATCAGCTGGAATTTCCTAAGGTGGAGGAGCAGGAGAGAGTGGGGCTGGGAGCACAGATTGAGACGGAGGAAGTAGTGAAAGGGATTGGGAGCATGCAGGCGGGGAAGGCCCCGGGACCAGACGGATTCCCAGTTGAATTCTATAAGAAATATTTGGACTTGCTGGCCCCGCTACTGATGAGAACCTTTAATGAGGCGAGGGAAAGGGGGCAGCTGCCCCCGACTATGTCAGAGGCAACGATATCGCTCCTCCTAAAGAAGGAAAAAGACCCGCTGCAATGCGGGTCATACAGGCCCATTTCCCTCCTGAATGTGGATGCTAAGATTCTGGCCAAGGTAATGGCAATGAGGATAGAGGATTGTGTCCCGGGGGTGGTCCATGAGGACCAAACTGGGTTTGTGAAGGGGAGACAGCTAAATACAAATATACGGAGGCTGCTAGGGGTAATGATGATGCCCCCACCAGAGGGGGAAGCGAAGATAGTGGTGGCGATGGATGCCGAGAAAGCATTTGATAGAGTGGAGTGGGATTATTTGTGGGAGGTGTTGAGGAGATTTGGCTTTGGGGACGGGTATATCAGGTGGGTACAGTTGCTGTATAGGGCCCCGATGGCGAGCGTGGTCACGAATGGACGGGGGTCTGACTATTTTCGGCTCCATAGAGGGACGAGGCAGGGATGTCCTCTGTCCCCGTTATTGTTTGCATTGGCGATTGAACCCCTGGCCATAGCACTGAGGGGTTCCAGGAAGTGGAGGGGAGTACTTAGGGGGGGAGAAGAACACCGGGTATCTCTGTATGCGGATGATTTGTTGCTATATGTGGCGGACCCGGCGGAGGGGATGCCAGAGATAATGCGGATACTTGGGAAGTTTGGGGATTTTTCAGGGTATAAACTGAACATGGGGAAAAGTGAGTTATTTGTGGTGCATCCGGGGGAGCAGAGCAGAGAGATAGAGGATTTACCGTTGAGGAAGGTAACAAGGGACTTCCGGTACCTGGGGATCCAGATAGCCAAGAATTGGGGTACATTACATAGGCTTAATTTAACGCGGTTGGTGGAACAGATGGAGGAGGATTTCAAGAGATGGGACATGGTGTCCCTGTCATTGGCAGGTAGGATGCAGGCGGTTAAAATGGTGGTCCTCCCGAGATTCCTTTTTGTGTTCCAGTGCCTCCCGGTGATGATCACGGAGGCTTTTTTCAAAAGAATTGAGAAGAGCATTATGAGTTTTGTGTGGGCCGGGAAGACCCCGAGAGTGAGGCCGGGATTCTTGCAGCGTAGTAGGGACAGGGGGGGAGCTGGCACTACCGAGCCTAGGTGAGTACTACTGGGCCGCCAATGTTTCAATGGTGTGTAAGTGGATAGGAGAAGGGGAGGGAGCGGCGTCGAAGAGATTGGAGAGGGCGTCCTGCAGGGGGACTAGCCTGCAAGCAATGGTGACGGCGCCAGTGCCGTTTTCACCAAAGAAATACACCACAAGCCCGGTGGTGGTGGCTACATTGAAAATTTGGGGGCAGTGGAGACGGCATAGGGGAGGGACGGGAGCTTCGGTGCGGTCCCCGATAAGAAACAATCATAGGTTCGTTCCAGGGAGAATGGATGGGGGATTTGGAGCATGGCAAAGAGCTGGGGTAGTACAACTAAGAGATCTATTTGTAGATGGGACGTTTGCGAGTCTGGGAGCGCTGACGGAGAAATATGGGTTGCCCCAAGGGAATGCATTTTGGTATATGCAATTGAGGGCTTTTGCGAGGCAACAGGTGAGGGAATTCCCGCAGCTCCCGACGCAGGAAGTGCAGGATAGAGTAATCTCAGAGACATGGGTGGGGGACGGTAAGGTGGCGGACATATACAGGGAGATGAGGGACGAGGGGGAGATCATGGTAGATGAGCTGAAAGGGAAATGGGAAGAAGAACTGGGGGAGGAGATTGAGGAGGGGCTGTGGGCTGATGCCCTACGTAGGGTAAACTCATCATCCTCGTGTGCCAGGCTAAGCCTGATACAATTTAAGGTGCTACACAGGGCGCATATGACTGGAGCACGGCTTAGTAAATTTTTTGGGGTAGAGGATAGGTGTGCGAGATGCTCGAGAGGCCCAGCGAATCACACCCACATGTTCTGGTCATGCCCGGCACTACAGGGGTTCTGGGTGGGGGTGGCAAAGGTGCTTTCGAAGGTGGTGGGGGTCCGGGTCGAACCAAGCTGGGGGTTGGCTATATTTGGGGTTGCAGAAGAGCCGGGAGTGCAGGAGGCGAGAGAGGCTGACGTGTTGGCCTTTGCGTCCCTTGTAGCCCGGCGCAGGATATTGTTAATGTGGAAGGAAGCCAAACCCCCGGGTGTGGAGACCTGGATAAACGATATGGCAGGGTTTATAAAGTTAGAACGGATTAAGTTCGTGTTAAGGGGTTCGGCTCAGGGGTTCACCAGGCGGTGGCAACCGTTCGTCGACTACCTCACAGAAAGATAGAGGGAATGGAAAAGAAGTAGACAACAGCAGCAACCCAGGGGGGAGGGAGGTGGGGGGGGGGAGGGCGGGGGGGAGGAATCGGACGGACTCTCAGGGATGTTATTGTATATGTATAGGTATTTGGTATATGTAATTGTATATTGGATTGTTGGATTGTATTTTTGGAGAGTATTTATTTTGGACAAGGCAGTTGCCATTTAGTTTTGTTTTTTGTTTTTGTTTATCTATTACTTATTTATTTGTTTAAAACTGGCCACGGTTATTTATATTGCTTTATTGTTGTGTAAAAGAAACACTACGTATTGTTATGTTTGGCCAAAAAACTTGAATAAAATATATATTTTTTTAAAAATCAGCTTGAGAGATGAGATTGGCAGAAGCACCAGTGTCCAACTTGAACTGGATGCTGCATTGATTAACTGGTATGACAGCACGCTATTCGTCCGCGGAATCCACATTGAGGATAGATAGGCGTCTTGCTGAATTTGAGGAGGCATACTCACATGCAGTGATGATGCCCACATGATAGGGGGACGCCAGGCATTCGTTCTCTGGATCCGTAGTGCTACCAGGATCAGAATCCAGTAAACCTTGCTGTACACATCGAACGCGCTCGCGTTGGAATTGGGATCGCTGGCCCTTGACTGATGGTGCAGACCTGCACAAGGCTGCATAATGTCCAGGCTTCCTGCAATTGAAACATCGCCTGCCTTTTGCAGGGCATTGCTGCTTTAAGTGGGCGGTGCCGCAGTTCGGGCACGTCATGACGTTGACGTTGTTACGCTCCGTGCGTCGTCGCACATGCGCAGTGTGGTCAGCCGACGTTCGCATCTGCGCAGTTTGGTTTTCAGCCGCTTCGTTCTCCCGTTCGTGTTGCGCATGCGTGGGACCCCGGGAAAAGCGCGCAAAATGGTCGCTTTCATCGATACTGAGGCACTGCACCCGGGCGATGGCCTGTACACACTCTGCCTCGTGGGAGGCAAGTTTTTCGTATTCTGCCGATTTGAAACGGCAGTGCCGATTTCTCGCACTATACACGTCTCGATTGCAACTGGCAGGGTCATGTGCTTAATTTTGAGGAGCTGCTCCCGCAAGGAATCGGAGTGCGTGAGATCCCAGATCCCTGATCATGGAATCAGCGGTTGCACCATAATTGCAGGACTGCGCTAATATACGGAGATGAGTTAGAAAGGATTGGAACGGTTCATCCTTACCCTGAAGACATTGCTGGAAGATATAGCGCTCAAAGGTCTTGTTTGTTTCGACTTCACAGTGACTGTCAAACTTCTCCAAAACTGTCTTGAATTTGGCCTTGTCCATGCCATCGTTAAAATTAAGCAAGTTGAAAATCTGGATGGCTTGGTCCCCCGCAGTTGATAGGAGCAGCGCGATTTTTCTGGCACGGGACGCATCCTCGAGGTCTGAGGCCTCAATGTAGAGAAGGAACCTTTGCTTGAAGACCCGCCAGTTGGCGCCGGGATTGCCAAAGATCCGTAGCTGTGGAGGGGCCTGGATCTTCTCCACACCGCTGGATGGCACTTGCTGGTCATCACGGAATCACTCGAGGTAAACCACTTGGAGATAGTAGACTACTGATACCTTGTCGTGTTAATCACCCAGGGGTAACACGGACTGCAACTGGATGCAGTTGTACCTGAAAGTAGAATCCAAACTTTGGTGTTGGTTCAATATGCTTTATTGAACTTGTTAAGCAGTGCACACAGTTCGCTGTGAGTTTGACACTCTACAATCTAAGCGTGCTTACTATAACTAACTAGACCAGACTAGCTCTGAGCCACGTGTAGAAGGTGCTAACTGATATATACACCCTGACTGTCACTACAGTTGTCACCAGTGGAAAGAGGCAGAGTGCTGATGCCTCGAGTGTTTTATAGTGGGAAACCACCTTCTAGTGCTCTGCCTGGTGATTGGTTGTGTTCTGTCCTGTGTGTTGATTGGCTGTACTGGGTGTCTGTCACTGCCTGTCTGTATCTCATTATGTGCATGAGTGCATATCATGACATTACCCTCCCTGTGGGTTAGGGAGTCAAACACAAAGGCATTGCGGCTTTGAGGTGCAAAATTCTTTAATGTGGTGAATCAGTACAGTGCTACGTTATCTGTTCCCTTACTAACAGTGTCTGTTCTGACTTCACCCATGCCCACTCTGCGCTCCTAAAACTTCTTAATCCTACGAGCTGACCGTTCTGCTTAGAGTTTACTCCAGGAGGCACATTAGAGGTGGAGGTGGCCTGCTGGCTTCCATACCCTGTAGCCTTAGATGCCATTGGTAGGCATCCTCTGGAGGGCCTGAACTTGGGGGGCCAGGCCAACTTTTGGTGTCACTGGTGTTGGTGTGTCACCTGTTCTGCCCGCTGCTCCTGCGATCCGCCAGTATCAGGAAGGGGAGATTTAGAAGAGCTGGGAACTGCCGGAGTCTCCTTTGTGGAAGCTCCAGGGATGTGCTCCAATATTTCCTCCTCACCTGGGTGCTCATAGACCCCCTAGGCTACACCATGGGACAGAGGGACAGTTGGAGGTCCAACATTGGCTGCAACATGGTGTTGAAACCCTCAGATGTGGTCTAATGCAGCCCCTCAGTCATGGTCCTCAGAGACTGAGACATGCCGTGGTCTCCACCACTCATGACTTGGACGTCAGGCTTTCCACTGAAAGTCGCTGCCCATGCACTGTTGGTCTGGGTGCCATGCAATGCCAGCAAACTCCCCTCCCCCTGAAGGCTGTGGGTCTCATCCACAGATGCAGTAATGTCGCTGACAACCCCTCCTGAAGTTCTTGGCTCTGCCTTGGCATCTCCTGCCACTCAGGGAGAAACCTTTCCAGAGGCACAGCATCTGCCTGGGGGCCAGCTGTTTCCTGGGAACCAGCAGACCTCTGACAGCCCGATCCCAGGGACATTCCTGGCTACACTAAATGTGCATCAACAGCTGGGTGGTGCTTATTAGATAGTGACCCTGAAGCTTAGCTGCTAAGATTGCCGCACGGTGAATGCTGCAGGTGATGGATGTGATTCTCTTCCCTGTATTCCTCGGAGTTCTCCTCCGAGGTGTTTCGAATGTTGCGTGGGAACTGTGACACTGGATTTCCCGGCCTCATCAGATGGTGATCCTGCAGAACAAGAGACATGGGTTCGGTAAATGGGAAGGACTTGGCAGTGCGATAGCACAGTGGTTAGCACTGCTGCCTCACAGTGCCACGGACCTAGGTTCTATTCCAGCCTGGAGAGACTGTGTGGATTTTGCATGTTCTCCCCGTGTCTGCATGGGTTTTCTCCGGGTGCTCCAGTTGTATCCCACAGTCCAGATATATGATCAATGTGCGAGTTATGGGGATAGGACGGGAGATTGGGCCTAGGTAGAGTGCACTTTCGGCAGGTCGGAGCAGATACAATGGACCGAATGGCCTCGTTCTGCAGTGTTATGATTCTATGGAACAAGGATTTGGCAACTCATTTGAAACTGTGGTGAAGAGAACAGGGAGCTGTGATAAGGGGTGCTAGGGTTGTGATGAGGGGTGCCAGGGATTGTGATGAGGGGTGCCAGGGGGTTGTGATGAGGGGTGCCAGGTGTTGTGATGAGGGGTGCCAGGGGTTGTGATGATGGGTGCCAGGGTGTTGTGATGAGGGGTGCCAGGGGATTGTGATGAGGGGTGCCAGGGATTGTGATGAGGGGTGCCAGGGGGTTGTGATGAGGGGTGCCAGGGTGTTGTGATGAGGGATGCCAGGGGGTTGTGATGAGCGGTGCCAGGGATTGTGATGAGGGGTGCCAGGGGGTTGTGATGAGGGGTGCCAAGCTGTTGTGATAAGGGGTGCCAGGGGTTGTGATGAGGGGCGCCAGGAGGTTGTGATGAGGGGTGCCAGTGTGTTGTGATGAGGGGTGCCAGGGGCTTGTGATGAGGGGTGCCAGGGATTGTGATGAGGGGTGCCAGGGGGTTGTGATGAGGGGTGCCAGGGTGCTGTGATGAAGGGTGCCAGGGGGTTGTGATGAGGGGTGCCAGGGGCTTGTGATGAGGGGTGCCAGGGTTTGTGATGAGGGGTGCCGGGGGGTTGTGATGGGGGGTGCTAGGGGGTTGTGATGAGGGGTGCCAGGGGGTTGTGATGAGGGGTGCCAGGGGGTTGTGATGAGGGGTGCCAGGGTGTTGTGATGAGGGGTGCCAGGGGTTGTGATGAGGGGTGCCAGGGTGTTGTGATGAGGGGTGCCAGGGTGCTGTGATGAGGGGTGCCAGGGGGTTGTGATGAGGGGTGCCAAGGGCTTGTGATGAGGGGTGCCAGGGATTGTGATGAGTGGTGCCAGGGGGTTGTGATGAGGGGTGCCAGGGTGCTGTGATGAGGGATGCCAGGGGGTTGTGATGAGGGGTGCCAGGGGCTTGTGATGAGGGGTGCCAGGGATTGTGATGAGGGGTGCCAGGGTGTTGTGATGAGGGGTGCCAGGGGTTGTGATGAGGGGTGCCAGGGTGTTGTGATGAGGGGTGCCAGGGGTTGTGATGAGGGGTGCCAGGGTGTTGTGATGAGGGGTGCCAGGGTGCTGTGATGAGGGGTGCCAGGGGGTTGTGATGAGGGGTGCCAGGGGCTTGTGATGAGGGGTGCCAGGGGTGTTGTGATGAGGGGTGCCAGGGATTGTGATGAGGGGTGCCAGGGGGTTGTGATGAGGGGTGCCAGGGTGCTGTGATGAGGGATGCCAGGGTGTTGTGATGAGGGGTGCCAGGGTGCTGTGATGTGGGGTGCCAGGGGCTTGTGATGAGGGGTGCCAGGGATTGTGATGAGGGGTGCCAGGGGGTTGTGATGAGGGGTGCCAGGGGTTGTGATGAGGGGTGCCAGGGTGTTGTGATGAGGGGTGCCAGGGATTGTGATGAGGGGTGCCAGGGGCTTGTGATGAGGGGTGCCAGGGTGCTGTGATGAGGGGTGCCAGGGGGTTGTGATGAGGGGTGCCAGGGGCTTGTGATGAGGGGTGCCAGGGGCTTGTGATGAGGGGTGCCAGGGGGTTGTGATGAGGGGTGCCAGGGGTTGTGATGAGGGGTGCCAGGGTGTTGTGATGAGGGGTGCCAGGGATTGTGATGAGGGGTGCCAGGGGGTTGTGATGAGGGGTGCCAAGCTGTTGTGATAAGGGGTGCCAGGGGTTGTGATGAGGGGTGCCAGGGGCTTGTGATGAGGGGTGCCAGGGGCTTTTGATGAGGGGTGCCAGGGTGCTGTGATGAGGGGTGCCAGGGGGTTGCGATGAGGGATGCCAGGGGCTTGTGATAAGGGGTGCCAGGGGGTTGTGATGAGGGGTGCCAGGGGCTTGTGATGAGGGGTGCCAGGGGCTTGTGATGAGGGGTGCCAGGGTGCTGTGATGAGGGGTGCCAGGGGTTTGTGATGAGGGGTGCCAGGGGCTTGTGATGAGGGGTGCCAGGGACTTGTGATGAGGGGTGCCAGGGGGTTGTGATGAGGGGTGCCAGGGGTTGTGATGAGGGGTGCCAGGGTGTTGTGATGAGGGGTGCCAGGGATTGTGATGAGGGGTGCCAGGGGGTTGTGATGAGGGGTGCCAGGGGCTTGTGATGAGGGGTGCCAGGGGCTTGTGATGAGGGGTGCCAGGGTGCTGTGATGAGGGGTGCCAGGGGGTTGCGATGAGGGATGCCAGGGGCTTGTGATAAGGGGTGCCAGCGGGTTGTGATGAGGGGTGCCAGGGGCTTGTGATGAGGGGTGCCAGGGGCTTGTGATGAGGGGTGCCAGGGGCTTGTGATGAGGGGTGCCAGGGTGCTGTGATGAGGGGTGCCAGGGGGTTGTGATGAGGGGTGCCAGGGGCTTGTGATGAGGGGTGCCAGGGGCTTGTGATGAGGGGTGCCAGGGTGCTGTGATGAGGGGTGCCAGGGGGTTGCGATGAGGGATGCCAGGGGCTTGTGATAAGGGGTGCCAGCGGGTTGTGATGAGGGGTGCCAGGGGCTTGTGATGAGGGGTGCCAGCGGCTTGTGATGAGGGGTGTCAGGGTGCTGTGATGAGGGGTGCCAGGGTGTTGTGATGAGTCTCGGGGTGTTCTGAGGGAGATGCTGGGAGGTCGGGTGTTGGTAGGGTGCGAGATGGCAGTGAGTGGATTGATGGTGACATTCCAGGGGTGACAGATGGGTCTGATGCCAGGAGGAGACAGGTGGGAGCTCACCCTCACAGCTCATAGGAGGTCATTCATTTTCTTTCAGCATTGGACGCCGGTCCTTCTTGTCAGACTGCTGGCACAGACAGCAGCTGCCACCACATCCCAGGCGGGATTAGTCACTTTATTTTGGGGTGTCATACCCACACGGGGATACAGGATGCCCCACCTCTCCTCCATGGATCAGAAGCCTGTTCAGGTCTCCCTCCAGGAAGAAAGGAGCAGGTCCCCACGTTACCATTGTCCTGGCTTGACTGGGAGTGAGTGCAGAGTTTAACACACAGTTTAAATGCAGCTCTCCCTTGTTAGCAGTGCACAGCTGAGCCCCAGGTCAGGCAAAGCAGACACCCGAGGACTCCAGCTCGGCATGTTTTGTGTGGGGCTTCATTCATTGTACTAGGATCGCGATCAGCTTTGCACCGGCCGAGCCGACGGTAATCGGACTGCGTTTCGTACCCAAAATGGCACATTCTTTGGGAAAATTCACAGAATAATAATAATCTTTTATTGTCACAAGTATGAAGTTACTGTGAAAAACCCCTGGTCGCCACATTCTGATGCCTGTTCAGGGAGGCTGGTACGGGAATTGAACCCGCTCTGCTGACCTTGTTCTGCATCACAAACCAGCCCACTGAGCTAAATCAGCCCTTACGCAGAATCGCAGAATAATACAGCGCAGAAGAGGTCCTTCGGCCCTACGATTCTGCACTGATGTATGAAAAACACCTGTCCTGCCTACCTAATCCCAGCACTTGGCCCATAACCTTGAATGTTATGACATGCCAAGTGCTCATCCAGATACTTTCTAAAGGATCTGAGGCAACCCATCTCTACCACCTTCCCAGGCAGTGCATTCCAGACCATCACCTCTCTGGCAAAAAAGTTTTCCCTCAAATCCCCCTAAACCTCCGGCCACTCTCCTTGAACTTGTGTCCCCTTGTAACTGACCCTTCAACTAAGGGGAACAGCTGCTCCCTTTCCTGCCCCTCATAATATTGTACACTTTGATCAATAAGTCTTCTCTGCTCCAGTGAAAACAACCCAAGCATTTTCAACCTCTCTTCATAACTTAAATGTTCCATCCCAAGCAATACCCTGATGAATCGCCTCTGCACATCCTCCAGTGCAATTACAAGCTTCCTATAATGTTGCGACCAGAATTGCACACAGTACTCCAGCTGTGGCCTCACCAAAGTTCTATACAGCTTCATCATAACCTCCCTGCTTTTGTAATCTATGCCTCGATTGATAAAGGCAAGCGTCCCAAATGACTTTTCCATCACCCTATTAACCTGCCCTTCTGCCTTCAGAGATCTATGGACAAGCACACCAAGGTCCCTTTGTTCGTCGGAACTTCCCAGTGTCAGGCCATTCATTGAATACTCCTTCCAAAGTGTATCACCCCACACTTTTCAGGGTGAAATTCCACCTTTTTTGACCATCCCATCCATATCTTCCTGTAACCCAAGACACTCAACCTCACTGTTAACCACCTGGTCAATCTTTGCGTCATCCGCAAACTTACTGATCCTACCCCACACCTAGTCATCTATGTTGTTTATATAAATGACAAACAATAGAGGACCCAGCACAGATCCCAAGGTATGTTGCTGGACATGGCTTCCAGTCACTAAAGCAGCCGTCTGCCATCTTGAATCCACCGTATCAAGTTACCCTGTGTCCCATGTCCATTTTCCTTCTTTATAAATCTCCCATGTAGGGCCTTGTCAAAGGCTTTGCTGAAATCCATGTAAACTACAACAACTGCACTACCCTTATCTATACACCTGATCACATGCTCAAAAAATTCAATCAAATTTGTTAGACATGGCCTTCCTTTGAGAAAGCCATGCTGACTATTCCTGATCAAACCTTGCCTCTCCAAGTGGAGATAGATTCTCTTCTTTAGAATTTTCTCCAATAGTTTCCCTGCCACTGATGTGAGACGCACTGGTCTGTAGTTCCCTGGCTTGTCTCAACAACCTTTCTTAAATCATGGGACCACATTAGCTGTTCTCCAGTCCTCTGACACCTCTCCCTGGCCAGAGAGGAATTAAAAATTTGGGTCAGAGCCCCTGCAATCTCCTCCCTCAGTTCCCACAACTTTCTGGGACACAATTCACCAGGACCTGGAGATTTGTCCACTTTTAAGCCTGCCAACACCCCCAATACCTTATCACTCCCGCTGACAATTTGCTGAAGAACCCCATTGTCTCTCACCCAGAGTTCTATATCTACCTCCTCAATCCCTTGGGTGAAGACAGATATGAAGTATTTGTTCAACCCACTACCAATGTCCTCCGGCTCCACCCACAGATTTCCCCGTTGGGCCCTCATGGGCCCTACACTTTCCCTGATTATCCCCTTCCCATTGATATACTTCTAGAATATCTTGGGATTTTCCCTATTTTTTCCAGTCCAAGCTTTCACAATGTGGCGAATGTATTACGGCAACCATTCACCACTGTATTACATTACATTACATTGTACTATGTTGATGCCCTTGTGGGCTCCACCTATGGACCATTGTATTACATTACATTGTATCATGTTGGTGCCCTTGTGGGCTCTACCCCCTCAGGGGAGGTATATAGATCTGCTGCCTGCAGGCGGCTCTCAGTACAGAGCAGTCGCAGGCAGGCACAGTTCTAGCTGATTAAAACCACTGTTCACCTCAACTCTCCGTCTCGTGTGAATTGATGGTCGCATCACTCATATCCCTCTTTGCCCTCCTAATGGCTTTCTTAAGCTCCATCCTGCACTTTCTGTACTCCACTAATGCCTCTGTTGATTTGCTCCCCTTGTACTTGCTAACAGCCTCTCTTTTCCTTCTCATTGTATCCTGAATGTCTCTGGTCATCCATGGTTCTCTGGGCTAGTTACCTCTCCCTATTACCTATTACCTCTTCCTATTACCCTAGAGGAAACGTGTTGGGCCCAATTGTGCCCAATGTATTCACCGAAACTCCCAGCAAATACATACCACCACCTTCTGAAGGGCAACTAGTAGGGGTAAGATTCTCGCTTCAGGGTTTGCGCTACATGAAAGGGCAGCACGGTAGCATTGTGGATAGCACGGTTGCTTCACAGCTCCAGGGTCCCAGGTTTGATTCCGGCTTGGGTCACTGTCTGTGTGGAGTCTGCACGTCCTCCCCGTGTGTGCGCGGGTTTCCTCCGGGTGCTCCGGTTTCCTCCCACGGTCCAAAGATGTGCAGGTTAGGTGGAATGGCCATGATAAATTTGTTGGGTGGGTTTACTGGGTTATGGGGATAGGGTGGAGGTGTGGACCTTGGGTAGGTTGCTCTTTCCAAAAGCCGGTGCAGACTCGATGGGCCGAATGGCCTCCTTCTGCACTGTAAATTCTATGAAATTCTAACCAGCGACTCCCACATCCTGTATGTGAAATTTTAAAAACTAAATTTTTTCAGCTGCCCAAAAAGAAATAGTGCCATCATTGATGGCGTGTTCTTTTTATTCCTCTACATCAACAGAAATAACATGCAGAGAAGTAGTAAATTACAAAGAAAATTGAAAGGGACAGAAATAGATCAAAATTGTAAACCTGCAAAATCCACTAAGCTCCCATTTTAAAAATTGATCCTGTAAAATGCTATAATAACTTGGGAATCAGTTTGAATGTGAGTAGGTTGCCACCCCTCCTCTCCCTCAGCGGGTGGAGGGGTTTTGTCTCAATGTGGTAGATGGGGAGTAGGGGGTGGCAGGGGTAGGAGAACTTTGCTGGATTTGGTGCAGGTTACGCAATAAATTTCTGCCAACTGTCCAGAAGCTTCTCATGTGCAGCTGCATCTTTATTAATAATGAATGAGGAACTTTAGTATTCAACAGTGCATGCTTGTTACAAATCAAAGTGCTGAGGTGAATGTTATACAGTATTTGGTTTTATAAAATCTAAAGAACTGAATTTTTTTAATGTAACCTGATAACACTTCTGAAGTATTATAATTAATAATAATCGCTTATTGTCACAAGTAGGCTTCAATGAAGTTACTGTGAAAAGCCCCTAGTTGCCACATTCCGGCGCCTGTTTGGGGAGGCCGGTACGGGAATTGAACCCGCGCTGCTGGCATTGTTCTGCATTACAAGCCAGCTGTTTAGCTCACTGTGGTGCAGTGACAGTGCGCTGAAACATATGGGTATCAAAATCTATAGTCCATTTTTTAAAAAAATGCAAACAAAAATAGGTTATTAAATATGTCAAATGAACATTACAAAGAGGATTAGTGAGCGGGACAGCAGCAAAGGCTAGAAGCCAGAAACTGATTCAAGGTCACCCAGAAGAGATTCAACAGGTCAGGTTAAGAGTGACGGCCAGGCTATGATTCAAATAGCAAATAGATGCTTTTGTTGGAAATTTCCTTTGATTAGTTGACATTGGGCATAAGATCAGTGTATCCAGGAATGTTGCCGATTATCCATCACAATTATTTCCGGGACAAGAGGAGAGAAATGAACTTTGATTCAATTCCCAGTCTGTCATGACGAACTGATCTCAGCCTGACTGTCAGTCGGGACACCACAATTGGCCTCGGTGCTCTGAGCTCAGGAAGTTAAAGTTGACCGGAGTTCCAATTCTGGTTATTATGCAGCAGCCCTTACTGAAAATGCAGCTTGACATCGAGCAGGGGCAAGAGCTAATCTATTCCCCTGTGAAGCCTCTGTGCTCAAATAGATGGGTGTTACCAAGCATCAAGGCTCAACTCTCAAATTTCACACTTGAATAATGGTTACTTGGATGCGATTCTCAAAGTTCCCAGCATAGAGCTGGAAATTGGATTCAGCTGAACTGACAGGTTTAAAATTGATGGAACAAAAATGGAGAGACCAACGGATTTAGAGTATGATTTATTCTGTACAATAAATAAGACAATTTCTAATGCCTCAACCTCATGCGCGAGGTTGGGGTTGATACACTTGAAGGTTGTGTGTAGGGCGCACCTCACGGGGGCGAGGACACTTGAAACGTCTCGCAAGATTCAACGGAATCTCATGAGGCGTTGCGATCTGGATCTTGCTCTCACTGGGTGAGATCCAGGCATGGATACTAAAATGATCAATTAGGCTCATTTAAATATGAGCTCAACCAATTCATCCAGGATTCGCCGGCCTCCCCAGCGAGGCAGCAACTGGGCGCTGGTTCACAAAGTCATTAGCCAAACTGGGCGCTGGTTCACAAAGTCGTTAGCCAATTGTGATGGCACCTCAGGAGGTCTCGCTGGGGAGTTGAGGCCCCTGGGTGATTGGGCACTGGGTGTGGTGGTACCCGAGCACTCCCCTGGCAGCTGGGCACTGCTGGCCCTGGCCCCCTGGCACTGACAGGGTGTCTGGGTGGTACTGTCAGGCTGGCAGGGGCTCTGCCAGGGGTGCAGGCTGGTAATCCCAAGGTGCCAAATTGCCCTTGCCAGGGGTCGGGCCTGGAGGGGCCTTGTCCAGAAGAGGTGGGGTGAGGCGGCGGCTCGTGGACCTCGGAAGAGGTAAGTTGGGTGAAGTGGGGGTGTCCTGAGGCTGCGGTCAAGGGTCAAAAGATCGGGGCTGCCTTTAAAAATGACTCCCCAATCCATGAGTAGTCTTTCTGTTTTTGCAAGCTGACCCCGCCAGTGCAGGAAATGACTTAAAGAGTGACTTTGATGAGGAGATCCTCACTGGGGTCAAATGAAAATGAAATGAAAATCGCTTATTGTCACACGTAGGCTTCAAATGAAGTTACTGTGAAAAGCCCCTAGTCTCCACATTCCGGCGCCTGTTCGGGGAGGCTGGTACGGGAATTAAACCTGCGCTGCTGGCCTTAGTCTGTTATACAAGTCAGCTATTTAGCCCACTGTGCTAAACCAAAAAAGTGTCATGCGTTGAGCAAGACCCCGCTAAACGCGCCGTTCAGTAGACTTTAACTCGAGTTGGCTGAATCGTGCCGAATGTAGCACATTACGTTCTGCTTAGCAAGATAATCAGGAACACATGATGCACCTTGTATATTTTTATTGGGTAAACTATTATAAATATTATGAAACAGAATACATCTAACAATTAGGAATATAGATCATAATTATTTTATTAATTATCTTGAACATGTGCTGTTAGTCTTGCCAAAATTGAAAATGAGTGCAGCTAAAAGGGAGGGTACAATTTTGTGGCATTGATATGCACATCAATTGTTGATGAAGATTGAATACAAGCAGTTGGTCAACACTACATCTATTCCATATTGGTCCTTTACTATATATACTTTAAACTTTAGAATAACACTGGATAACAATGATTTCCAACACATATAACCAGTATTTTATTTAAGAATTTGATAGTTGAGTGCATGATTAAAGGACAGAATATTGTGTTCATATTTTATGAGCAAATGCTTTATATTTACATTTTGATTTAATTTTCCACACTCTTTTCTGCCATTTCAGTCATGATTGCCTGCTTTTATCATCTTTTCTAAGCTCTGAGTTTATGTTAATAGAATTCAACCTGGTCTCCTACACCATAGAATCCCTACAGTGCTGAATAAGACCATTCGGTCCATCAGGTCTGCACCAACTCCCAAAAGAACACTCTACTTAGACCCACTCCCCCGCCCTATCCTTGTAACTCCACATATTGATCATGGTCAATCCACCTAACCTTCACATCTTTGGACTGTGGCAGGAAACCAGAGTACCCAGAGGAAACCCTCGCAGACATGGGGGAGAACATGCATACTCCACAGTCGGCCAAGGCCGGAATTGAACCCGGGTCCCTGGCGCTGTGAGGCAGTTGCTAACCACTGTGCCACTGTGCCGCCCAATCAATGGAAGTGCTATCATAAACTCATAGAAACCCTACAGTGCAGAAGGAGGCCATTTGGCCCATTGAGTCTACATAAGACATAGGAGCAGAATTAGGCCACACAGCCCATCGCGTCTGCTCCACCATTCAATCATGGCTGATATTTTCCTCATCCCTATTCTCCTGCCTTCTCCCCATAACATCAAGAACCTATCTATCTCTGTCTTAAAGACACTCAGTGATTTGGCCTCCACAGATTCACCACCCTCTGGCTGAAGAAATTCTTCCTCATCTCTATTTTGAAACATCATCCCTTTAGTCTGAGATTGTGTCCTCTGGTTCTAGTTTTACCTACTAGTGGAAACATCCTCTCCACGTCCACGCTATCCATGCCTCATCCCCGTAACCCATACCCTAACCTGCACATTCCTGGACACGAAGGGGAAATGTATCATGGTCAATACACCTAATCTGCACATCGTTGGACTTTGAGAGGAAACTGGAGCACCAGGAGGAAACCCACGCAGACACAGGGAGAACGTACAAACTCCACACAGAGAGTGACCCAAGGCAGGAATTGAACCCGGGTCCCTGGCGCTGTGAGGCAGCAGTGCTGACTGCTGTGCCACCATGCCGCTCATTGGAGACGTACACACATTTTCCCCACCTCCTCATTATGAGGGCTGGCTAAAAAGCAACTAATTTTATTTCATGTCGAAATGGCAGAATTCAAGCACAAGCCAGCACCGGAACTCAAATGTTCAGCAATAGCGTGAGGTTGTCATTCCTGAGCACCTAAGTCAATGTTTACTCCAGGATGACTTAAATTATGTAGGAGTTTGAACAAGTGGTCTTCAAGTCTTCACAAGGACTAAATAAAAAGACAAACCACAAGTCATTCATGTATCTCACAAAAGAGCATTCTTTTGTTTCTTTATCTTCCTTCAGATCAGACACAGATGACAAGCATATGAGATTTTCTATTTCATTAAAAACCCATGATTATTTTATTGTTCCATATTTTCTCTATTTGTAGCTGGTTTGTAATAGTTCCGGCATTGCCTCATACTTCAGCAAATGCATTTTATTACTTCAAAAAACATTGCATGCATTGATAAATACCAAGTAAGGTTTTCAACAGAGGACATAATTTAAAGTTAAACCTCAAATCTAAAAAATATACCAGAGAAATTTGACTGGCTAATATCTGATTAATAATTACAATGACAAGTATATTTAAAATAAGCATTTGAAATTATATTGGGTGAAATAGAAATAATAATTTGCATATTTAACATTGGACATACTTGCAGTCACCCTGCACATTCTCTATCCTCATTGGCATAGCAAACAAAGTGCTCTTTTCATATCCCTCTGGTGACACAGGCTAGATACAATCTGTTCAGCAACGTGCTGTGAATAGAGCCAGTTGTTTTAGCCAAGTGTCACTGTTAAACACACAAGAATCAAGGATGGCATATTCTTCCTTATGCTTACCAAGCAGATAGTTTGACTATTGATGATACACCAAAAATTGCAGCTTTGTGAGGGCTTTATATGAACTGTCAGTTCCACTGGTTGCAGTTGAACAGAAGGGCAAGTTGTGAAGATGTGGCCCTATGATCAGAGATGGTCTAATCCAATGGACTGCATAATCTAAATAAATATTAACATTGTAAGCTAAAGCTATTGTGCAACTCATTCTTCAATGTCTAATCAGTAATCTGTATTCTGTTTACAGTATTCCTATTTCTTTAGACTTTTAAATCAATAGTGGTTACATTTTATCACCCTTGAGTTTTTCACACAGGGCTACATCTTCTGTCAAGACAAAAGTCCTTGTAGCTTTCATTCATATCAAATAGATAGCGCATATCAGCAGTGACACATTTGTCAGTTACCGTTCCAGTCTGCAGAAATCTTCCATGAGCCATCAAGTCGTCATCTTCCTCATTTATCACTCCCTCTTTGTCCTGCTGTTCATTATCTGAGTCTCTGAAGTCTTGAATCAATCTTCCTGTTTTTTGGGATAGATCTTCTGGCATGTATATTTTGTCTGCTCTGCAATACACATCAGGGCTGTATTGTTCTATTGTATAGTAATTGTCTTCTTCGTCTTCTTCTTGACAAGAGCTCCCCTTGGCACTCTCCCCATCAGACTGGGATGATATTTTTATTCTGCTCTTTTGGGAAAGGTCGAAGGGCTCTTCCTGCTCAAAACTGCCCATTAGATCATTCTGTACAATTCCGATCCGCCCTCTCCGCCTGAAGTCTAAAATTTAGGCACATCAACAAGATCAACAATCAAGACATCCCACAAAATGTTTTACATCGCTCGATTAAACATGGTAGATAATAATTATACTCTAATATTGAATTAAATATTTATCATTTAAGTGTTCAAAATTAATGGTTCCATTTGTTAAAGTTTTGAATTGCAAAATAATTATTGTACATAATACCTAATAATGTATTATTAGGACAATCCTCATTGACTACATTTTCTAAATCTCTTTGTTTTAATTGACCCCCTCCGCCCCTCTTTGAAGTACCAGATCATTGTTGATGGGGCAGGGCACGGGGTGACATGATGGAATGTTGTGGAGAGGAGACTCAAGGCTGCCTTTTGAGCACTAGGAGCACTTTTGCTCCTCCTGACTTACAGGATGCCAAAAGTTAAAAAATAAAATGATTGTAGTTGATAAACCATGAAAGCTGGAAAGCAGAATTAAAAACTAAACATTCTAAAATTATCTGTTAGTCACCATCTCACAGACAAAATGTTAAGCTAATCTTTCAGATACAGATCCTTCACCACCCAAAACATTATAAATATTAACCTAGTTTAAATTTCTATAAACTCATAATTTATCAAGTCGGGAAAACCGAGAAGTATATAAAAAACAAATAGCAGGTTTTAATTGAAC
Organism: Scyliorhinus torazame; assembly: GCF_047496885.1. NCBI lineage: Eukaryota > Metazoa > Chordata > Chondrichthyes > Carcharhiniformes > Scyliorhinidae > Scyliorhinus > Scyliorhinus torazame. Next base: position 73,460,500 of record NC_092715.1, on the reverse strand, counting down.
GTTAGAGTTTTTTTTATTTACACCCATTGTTTCAACATGTTTTTGCCTTTGTGATCCTACTCTTTGAGTACAGGATTTGATTGTTTTATTTACCTATCTCAGGGTCACAGTAAGTACAAATGTATTCATTCACAACTGGAACAAAAGGGAATAAAGTGCTATAAATAATAGGGCACATGAGCTTGAGTGTTTGATGTTAATCTCTCTTTGTCGTGACACTACAAGCCGGCTGGAAATAGTTTAACCTGTCAAATTATTTCATCCACTCTGGTCTATATTCTGATTAGAATGCAGTTTTGATTTATTTATTACTCTGCCTGATTTAGTTGGCCTGGATAATTGTACTTTATAGTGTTTTATTACAGAAGATGGCAACAGATTATTGATAGAGAAGAACAGCCAACTTTGTTCTGGTCAGGGTCAGTACATAGTTTCTACTGTAAGGGTCAATAATAGTTACCATCACTTTCCAATTCACAAAACAGACACGCAGTAGTCAGGATGTTTAGAGAATAAGAAGAAAAAGCAGACAAGTGGTAATATTTTATATTGAAATATTAATTAATTGAATAACCATCTTCATCTCAGGGATTGCAACAGTTCAAGAAGGCAGCTCACCATTACGTTCTCAAGGGCAATTAGGGATGGGCAATAAATGCTGGCCTAGCCAGCAACACCCACATTCTGTGAAATAATTTTTTAAAAAACAACTATTCATCAATTTTAAACGTTCGCAATTTAATTGTCGGAAACAAATCTTATGAAGTTACCTATACAAACTATTGGTGATAAATAAGTAAATGTGCCACGGTTATATAACTCCATTGCTTGGCATTTTCCTTTTTCTATCTTCTTTTTGATAAAACCTTAGCGATGGTAACATAAAAACTGCTGTAGGCTTTATTCTTTACTGCAGGGAGGTTATGTACCAAGAGGACCAAATATTCAACCCCCATAAAATGGTCCTCTGCAGTAGGGATGGCAGGAAAATGTAATCCATACAAGGAAATGGGCCAGGATTAAATAGCAAAATGTGGAGGACAGGTTTTACAGGATAACCTTTGAGCATTAGAAAATATTTACACATGAGCTTCCTCTGGAGAATAAATGGGTGGAATAGAGTAAGACCATAAGACCATAAGACATAGGAGTGGAAGTAAGGCCATTCGGCCCATCGAGTCCACTCCACCATTCAATCATGGCTGATTTCAACTCCATTTACCCGCTCTCTCTCCATAGCCCTTAATTCCTCGAGAAATCAAGAATTTATCAACTTCTGTCTTAAAGACACTCAACGTCCCGGCCTCCACCGCCCTCTGTGGCAATGAATTCCACAGACCCACCACTCTCTGGCTGAAGAAATTTCTCCTCATCTCTGTTCTAAAGTGACTCCCTTTTATTCTAAGGCTGTGCCCCCGGGTCCTAGACTCCCCTGTTAATGGAAACAACTTCCCTACATCCACCCTATCGAAGCCATTCATTATCTTGTAAGTTTCTATTAGATCTCCCCTCAACCTCCTAAACTCCAATGAATATAATCCCAGGATCCTCAGACGTTCATCGTATGTTAGGCCTACCATTCCTGGGATCATCCATGTGAATCTCCGCTGGACCCGCTACAGTGCCAGTATGTCCTTCCTGAGGTGTGGGGCCCAAAATTGCTCACAGTATTCAAAATGGGGCCTAACTAATGCTTTATAAAGCTTCAGAAGTACATCCCTGCTTTTATATTCCAAGCCTCTTGAGATGAATGACAACATTGCATTTGCTTTCTTAATTACGGACTCAACCTGCAAGTTTACCTTTAGAGAATCCTGAACAAGGACTCCCAAGTCCCTTTGCACTTCAGCATTATGAATTTTGTCACCGTTTAGAAAATAGTCCACGCCTCTATTCTTTTTTCCAAAGTGCAAGACCTCGCACTTGCCCACGTTGAATTTCATCAGCCATTTCTTGGACCACACTCCTAAACTGTCTAAATCTTTCTGAAGCCTCCCCACCTCCTCCATACTACCTGCCCCTCCACCTATCTTCGTATCATCGGCAAACTTAGCCAGAATGCCCTCAGTCCTGTCATCTAGATCGTTAATATATAAAGAGAACAGCTGTGGCCCCAACACTGAACCCTGTGGGACACCACTCGTCACCGGTTGCCATTCCAAAAAAGAACTTTTTATCCCAACTCTCTGCCTTCTGCCTGACAGCCAATCGTCAATCTATGTTAGTACCTTGCCTCGAATACCATGGGCCCTTATTTTACTCAGCAGTCTCCCATGAGGCACCTTATCAGAGGCCTTTTGGAAGTCAAGATAGATAACATCCATTGGCTCTCCTTGGTCTAACCTATTTGTTATCTCTTCAAAGAACTCTAACAGGTTTGTCAGGCATGACCTCCCCTTACTAAATCCATGCTGACTTGTCCTAATCCGACCCTGAACTTCCAAGAATTTAGAAATCTCATCCTTAACAATGGATTCTAGAATCTTGCCAACAACCGAGGTTAGGCTAATTGGCCTATAATTTTCCATCTTTTTCCTTGTTCCCTTCTTGAACAGTGGGGTTACAACAGCGATTTTCCAATCCTCTGGTACTTTCCCTGACTCCAGTGACTGTTGAAACATCATCACCAACGCCTCCACTATTTCTTCAGCTATCTCCTTTAGAACTCTAGGATGTAGCCCATCTGGGCCCGGAGATTTGTCAATTTTTAGACCTCTTAGTTTCTCCAGCACTTTCTCCTTTGTGATGGCTACCATATTCAACTCTGTTCTACTGTCTTTCCCACTAGGGTCTGCTCCCAGTCGATTTTCGTCAGTTCCTCCCTCATGCCCCTGTAGTTACCTTTATTTAACTGTAACACCTTTACATCTGATTCTACCTTCTTTCTTTCAAATTGGAGATTGAATTTGACCATATTATGATCACTGCCTCCTAAGTGCTCCCTTACTTTAAGATCTTTAATCAAGTCTGGCTCATTACATAACACTAAGTCCAGAATGGCCTGTTCCCTCGTGGGCTCCATCACAAGCTGTTCCAAAAAGCCCTCCTGTAAACATTCAATGAATTCCCTTTCCTTGGGTCCACTGGCAGTATTATTTACCCAGTCCACCTGCATATTAAAGTCCCCCATGATCACTGTGACCTTGCCTTTCTGACATGCACTTTCTATTTCGTGGTGCATCTTGTGCCCCTGGTCCTGACCACTGTTAGGAGGCCTGTACATAACTCCCATTATGGTTTTTTTGCCTTTGTGGTTCCTCAACTCTACCCACACAGACTCCACATCATCCGACCCCATGTCGTTTAGTGCTATTGATTTAATTTCATTCCTAATTAACAAGGCAACCCCGCCCCCTCTGCCCACCTCTCTGTCTTTTCGATAGGTTGTGAATCCCTGGATGTTTAAATGCCAGTCCTGAACCCCCTGCAACCATGTCTCTGTGATGCCTATCACATCACACCTGCCAGTCACAATCTGGGCCACAAGCTCATCTACCTTGTTCCGTACACTGCGTGCATTTAAATATAGCACCTTTAATTCTCTATTGACCGTCCCTTTTTGTTTTCTTAGTGTGGTGGACCTTGGTTTACTGAGCCTTTCCATACACTGTGTCATATTTTGTGGGATGGGGACTATTGTAACCTCTCCTGAGTTCTGTCTTTTCGTGCTTTTTTGTATTCCTAAGCAGCTACGCTTCCCACTGATTACTTCACCTCTTGGTTCCCTGACTTTCCCTTCCCCCCCAATCTTTAGTTTAAAGTCCTATTGACCACCCAATTTACTCTTTTCGCCAGAACACTGGTCCCAGCTCGGTTCAGGTGAAGACCATCCCAACGGTATAGGTCCCCCCTGTCCCAAAACTGATGCCAGTGTCCCATGAAAAGGAACCCCTCATTCCCACACCACTCTTTCAGCCACGTGTTAACTTCCCTTATTCTTGCCTACTTATGCCAATTTGCACGTGGCTCGGGCAGTAATCCGGAGATTATGACCCTTGAGGACCTGTTTTTTAATTTGAATCCTAGCTCTTTATAATCTCTAAACAGGTCCTCTTTCCTAGACTTGCGTATGTTGTTGGTACCGACATGGACCACAACAACTGGATCCTCCCCCTCCCTCTCCAGTATCCTTTCAAGCCGGTCAGAGATGTCCCGCACCTAGCACCGGGCAGGCAACATACCATGCGGGACTCTTTATCCTGCTCACAAAGGATACTATCTATCCCCCTGATAATAGAATCCCCTACAACTACAACTTGCCTATTTACTCCCTCCCCTTGAATGGCCTGCTGAACCATGGTGCCTTGGTCAGCTGACTCATCCTTCCTGCAACCCTGTTCGCCATCCACACAGGGAGCAAGTGCCTCATACCTGTTGGACAGAGTCAAGGGCTGAGGCTCCTGAGTTCCTGACTGCTGGTTCCCTTTACCTGCCTGACTTGCAGTCACACCCTGCTGTCCCTGGCCACTAGCAGGATTTAAACTACTTACTCTGACAGGTGTGACTGCCTCCTGAAACACAGTGTCCAGGTAAGTCTCCCCCTCCCGGATGTGCCTCAGTGTTTGAAGCTCAGACTCCAGCTTATCAACTCTGAGCCGGAGCTCTTCGAGCAGCCAACACTTCCTGCAGATGTGGTCGCTGCAGCTCGCAATGGGATCTGCCAGCTCCCACATCAAGCAGCTCAAGCATAAGATAGATTGCATGTTGTGAAGGGAGTGCCTTTGCTTAATATTTTAATGTGTTATCTAGTTTTCACTTATGCCTTTTTACGTTCAAGTTTCTTGCTTTGCTCCATCAGTCTTCAATCTGTGTCACCTTTGTGTCAATTTTTTAAAAATGTATTATTTTGTGAGATGTGGGCGCCACTGGCAAGGCCAGCATTTATTGCCATCCCTAACTGCCCTTGATTTGAGTGGATTGCTGGGCCATTTCAGAGGGCAGATGGGTTTCTAATGGCAATCGACAATGGATTCATGGGGCAGAATTTTCTATTCTGGGCCTACGTCCTGTGGCTGGGGCGGGAACAGGGTGGCCAGTGCCCAGGGCCTCCACCATAGCACTACCTTTCAGTGCAGGATGTGGATGAATGACCTTGTCTGTTCAACCAGGATAAGTGAACTCTCAACTACTCGCACTCACCTCACTGCATGGTAGAAGGGGCATGGACCTCAGTGACAAGGGCACCAGCCATGCGGCCCATGCATAAAAGATCTACTGAACGTGATAAGGTGATGCCTCATAGTCTCACTGCAGTCTATCTAGTATGTAGGTGTGAGTCCCTGACCATTCTACACTGAAAGCTCAGATGCTGTCTGGGAGGGGAGTGGGGAAAAGGGGTTAGGCATTCAGGGCACCAGAAAGCACCTCTAATAACATGCCTCTGTGAGTCCTAACCTTCTATCTGCATGGGCTCACCACTGTAGTGGGTGCTGCCCCACGACCATCAATCAGATGGCACACAACCCAGTGGGTTACTTGTAAGACTGGAAACATGAAAAGAGTACTCGAACTCCAATAAGACACAACAGGAGAGAGAGGGAGAGAAAGACAGAGAATGGGATGGGGTCAGCCTGACCTCAAGAATCCCACTCACATCAAGGAGCAGGCAGCCTGGCTGGTTTGGGAGGAACCAGACTGAGCTAGTGCAGATGGAGAGGTGAACTGGCAACCTCCATCCAGTAAGGATCCATGCATAATATAGTCACATAGAAACCTCGGGGTCATGCGTTCCTCCATGTCGGAGGCAGCTCACGTAGTCACACGATCTCTCCTGTCTCACAGGTGCCACCAGGAAAAGGGCAAGCAAAGAAAGGGTAGTCATGTCCAGTAGTTCCTCCAGGCCACAGGGGATTGAGGACATTAGGAGGAGGACAAAAATGCACCTGTAGAGGCGTCACAGCAGTTACCTGCATCCTCCACCAGTGCAGAAACACACACCTTGGTGGGCAGTAAATGTAGTTCAGGCAGGGTCTCACATTCTGTGGTCACTACACGGACACCTGCTCGCAGCAGGAAGAGGCAGGGTCAGCCAAGCTCACCAGCACTGGGACGAACCTCCATCACCTTCCGATTCTGCATTTCTTGAACTAGCCTAGTTATAGTGAGTTTAATAAAATCCCACAATATGTTCACATAATTCTCGTATTTTTATAGAGCAATTTGCTGTTTTAGTTCTTTGCAGCATAATTCTGGAATTAGATTTGCACCCATTGCATTACATTTCCAGCCAAGCTATCTCAGCGAAAGGCTTATCTTGTAGGGTTTTCTTACTTTGCCTCCCAGCTGTCGATGGCATATAGAAAGAAATGGTCAAATAAAATCCTTTCCAATTGCTTCTGTGGTGCAAGATCTCATGAGGTAGCATGCCATTCCGTTCATTGTGGAATCTTCAGAGAGCAGGAGGGAAGAAGGGGAAAGATGAGGAGATGGGGAAAAGAAAGAAATGGAGAGAGGGGTAGAGAGAGAAAGGGAAGAGAAACAATGCAGGGGAAAGAGGGAAGAAATGTGGACCAAGAAAGGTGAGAAAGGACAGAAGGAAAGATACAATAACAAGAAAGACAGAGGAGAGAGACAAGTATTCAATGCTCTGAATCATTCAGGTCAAACACATTTTCTGTTATATGGGTTTACCACATTCTGAAAAGAAGTCTGATAATTCATTAAAACCTGCATTCTTACTTTGTGAATCATGCCCTCCATCCATTACTCCATGTTTAACCTTCATATGACGGGTAAGATTTCCCTTTAGGGTAAATTTGCTGGGACAGTACAGACATTTGAATGGTTTACTGTCAGAATGCAGGTGCATGTGTCCCATCAAATTGTGCATCCGGTTAAACTCCTTTCCACACAACTGCCAATAAAGATGAAAAACAGTTGTCATTAGGTTTAATTATTAATATCAAAAAAAGTAATGTTCTATTGAGATGCTAAACAAGACAAGGACAGATCTAAGACTGGAGAATGCCACCAAAAAGCTTTACTATGGCTTAAGTCAGACCTCCAAGTTCTATTGCCAGAAACGGGGCAGCTTTGATGGGTGGAAGACATTTGCCCCCGGGTCCTTGATCCTGAGGAAGGTCTGCTGCTGTCCAATTAAGTGCCTGAACGGCACATGATGCAGTGGGTCTTCTTGAAAAGAGGCGATGTGGGTCTCTCGGTAGTTTTCCAATCAGCGAATGAGACCCCATCACCTCCATTAAATTCATCCCAATGTAACTCATACCTGAATAATAGTGTAGACAAATAATTGGAGACAGTAATTTCTGACCGTTTTTTGAAGCTTCACACTGGCACATGTTGAAATTCCTCGATATATCTATTTATTTATCTACATACCCAACACGTGATCTATTTATATATAATTGGAATATCGAGCAATATATCTATTTGTTTGTTTATCTATTTATGCCTGTCTACCTATCTCTTTATTAGGCTGAATTACACCAAAAATGAAGAGAAATGTGGCAGGGAAACTGGCAGGAAAATGCTTCTCCTCCAGAACGCCACCAAGAATCTCCTCCTTGCAGGAAGGGACCTGATTGTCCAACACTTGGCCATCCCTTTTCTTTTAAAGGACATTGATGGGGCATGGGTGAGTGGGCAGGATGCAAAAACTCCCTTGCCTCTTGCTTTCACTGCCATCAATCCGAGGAGAGGGATCAATCAACATTCTGGGATGGCAGCAGAAAGCCTGTTGATGGCAACTTTGGTGGGGAATGGGCCCAGTAGTATACACTTTTGCCTCTCTTCTACCCAATTATTGTTTTGTTGTTGGCTTTAAATTAAACTTCAGTGCATGCCATCAGGACCCTTCTCCAACTCTTTGATTGCCATTTGGAAGATTTTTTTCTCCCCCTCTATTGGGAGGTGTGATTTCCCTGACTATCATTGGCAGTTCCTCTCCCTTTGCCAGAGATCTTACTGACAGCCTGATATTTCTAATGAGCTGTGATCCAGGAAAATGGGCACTGCAAGTTGGGCCAGGAAGCGGAGATTCTGACCACCCGACCTCCAGCAACAAACTTGCCCCAGAGGGATGTTCAGCCCACAGTCGAACATGTAGATTGAGAGACATGGGAAAATTAGCTGGAGGACCTCAGATGAGATAGAAGTGGCTCGCGTGTGGTCTCTGGCCTACATTGTGAGCATCAATGTCCTGGTCATTGAGTAATTAGAGAAAAACAAATGCTTGAGGCACAAACCTGTTGGCTGAAACATTGCTAACTGCCATGTAGTTTGTATTTGCTGCTACAGCCTATTGCTTTAAAATGACTGTAGCTCCATGTCAAGTTCCCAATCTTCAGGTAGAGGCACTGAGTAAAAATCAGGAACTTTTCACATGTCAGAGACAAGACACCTGATACTGCACTTGACTGCCTCCTGGTGGTTGCTGAGTATTGACAAAGAGCTGCCCATAAATCATTGCATCATGAGAGAAAGACCTCATACAAAGGGAGAAAGTACTGAATTACTGAGGGACTCAAACTCGAGGTCCAGACATCTCCAATGTTAGTAAATCCTTGATCGTTGCTTTGAAAATATCTCTTGAAATGGTGCAATTATTTCAATGAATGTAATTATCAATAGTTTAAGTAGCATTTCAACCATCTGCAGTCAGTGATTTAGTTTCAATTTGTATGTTTTTACAACTCACAGTAAGACGTAACATCAAACATCTAAACTTAGTGCTAAATCCCAACGTTTCAAATCTCTGGGAGTAGGAGGTTATGAAACAATGCTGCTTTCCACACCATGAATTCTTTTGGAGAGGTTTCCGTGTTCTCAGAGAGAGAGGGAGCAAGTCTGTACACTGTCCAAAAGGACCGTGAGAAAACAGGAAGTTTTAAGGAGTACAAGAGAAAGCGAGATGAAATCTATTTGCAGAAAGTTCCTTGGGGACATGAAACTATTGTTAAGCAGGCAGTCAGCGCAGCGATATCCTTCCTTCTGCTGAAGAGGAGCTTCATGCCAAAAGGCATCTATCTGGTCACTGTTTTAACCCCTACCAGGGTCAGTCGCAAGTCTTAGCCTATCTTCATTCATTCTTTAATCAGCTGATAACATTTTTTAAAAATCAAGTCTAAATTGATGTTAATTGTCAAACTTATAGACATACATTTAAGAATGTTGTTAACCTTATCCTTTCCAACTTAATTGTTAATTTTCTGTTGTGCAACATAATCATCACTGATTTTGTACAGATTTTCTAACGCTGAATAATTAATTACAGCAATGGAAGGTAGATAAAACGTGTATTAACTGCAGGTTCAGCATAAGCAAAACATAAGCAAATAGCACCTCAACTTGCTGTCAATGTATGGTTTGTTTGTCCCTTTTAGTTTCTGCTTGTTAGCTCATCATGTGAATATTGTAGGTTAGCAAAAAACTTCCATTTTTTTAATCCTTATGCAAGTCACAGATAAGCACTACCCTTAATACCATACTTCTTTTCAAAAAGGATATTCATATCGTCAAAGTGGTTGAAAAGAACGTGTCACAATAATGAGAAAAGTTTCTGATCTTGCTCCCAATAAGTGATTCATGTTTGGAAGGGTTTGATAATATTTTCATGTTCTGGCCTAATATGTTCTTTTAAGTCCAGTGCTTTCTATGTTTGGACCGCTATGGCACACATGCCATTTTGTCAAACCTGTTTGGAGTGAAATTGTTCTGTGATATATTAGCATACCAATATGGTTTAATGTGTTTAAAGTTAATATTTCAGTGTTGTTTCACCCCATCAGTTGGGTACTGGACAGTTTTCTGCTTGTGAAAGGTATTGCATTAGGTAGTTGATAATTGGCTCATCATTAATAAGTTCCCACTTTGTTCTGTCTGTTTCTTATTTACTAAGTAATTTGAACTGTAATGCTTGTGATTTGTTCCTGGACTTTTTCCATTTTATATCACAGTCTGCTATAATAGCTCCAGGCATTCATTGTTACGTTGCTCAGATATTATCCTTCATTGTAAATGTTTATAATTCAATAAAGCTGTTTTTGTGCCCCTAAAATCTTTCTCACAAGGTGAGGTTGTCACAATGATTTGCTTACTTCATATATATTAAAAGGCAATTTCAGTTCCATGCACCATGTGGTCCATTTGAGTGCGAGAAAGAAAGACTTGAAATTAAATCCAGGTTGGCTCTGCATTTATAAAAGTATGTGAAAAGCAGTTGATAAAAGATTTGATTAAATGTTTAAAAAACTATCTGTGCAAAGTAACAATCTTCTAAGTATGTAGTGAGGCCTTGGAAGTTTGGCAAATACAAGCACCAAGTCCATATAACTTTTGATTTCTATCTCCATTTTAAATGCTTCATGTTATCAGCGTGCCGGGTCACCAGATAATATTTGCAGACTCCCTCATACAGAAAACAAATCTACTTTTAGAAAGTGTATTTAGAATCAGTTGTGCATTTAGTTACTGATATGTTTGTGCTTATTTGTGTCACTCAGCTGCCTGAGTTTCCATAAGGTTAATGTTGATAGCCTCAGCCACTGTTCATTTCACCACACCCTCATCATTGACCTATCAATAATCTCGACCAATCATGACTCATATTTAACATTCATAACTTCACCTCACTCTCACACTGGAAGCCTCACACCCACATCTCACAGCTTAGAAACATGCCAGCCATTCAACTATGACAGATACATCACCCAAGCAGAACATGTGGCACTCACTGACATGTCGGTCTCTCTTGCAGAGTAGCACACAACTGAAGACAGCTGGAGCTAACTTGACAAGGAAAGGAAATCTGGCATGCCCTAAACCCCCATGGAAATGAAAAATGAAAATCCCTTATTGTCACAAGTAGGCTTCAATGAAGTTACTGTGAAAAGCCCCTAGTCGCCACATTCCAGCGCCTGGTACAGGAATTGAACCGTGCTGCTGGCCTGCCTTGGACTGTCTTTAAAAGCCAGCAATTTAGCCCAGTGAGCTAAATGCGGTTGTAAACCTAAACCTCTGTCAGCTTGCTTCCCTGCAAGGACAGACTGCTGCCATCATCGTTGTGATTACCGGAGTTCCAAGGGAGCAGGCTCTTGCAGCAGTCCAGCAATCTGTCCTCCAGCACATTACTAACATCACTAAGGTGTCGCCCCAGAGGGCTGGGTAGCAGTGACACGGTGGAACGCAAGCCTGCTGTCATCTCTCAGTGTGACAGCCCTTGTCTTCCGCTCTGCCATTCTCCCTTGCTATCGCCTGCCAGCAGGCCAGCCCAGATTGCTGCTGCAATGGTGCAGTCCACAACCAGGCCTTCTAGGCTCAGAGCTGCTCGAGGTTGCCATCCATGGCCATGTACCGGCCATGCTGCAGTCACTGGGCTAGCACTATGTAGGAGCACTAGTCTCGGCTAAGGCACGTTGAAGACAGGCTCTAAGGGATACACAACGCTGATGAGTTTATGTCTGAATGCAATATGGCATATCCTCATTTATAAATTTGATTTTTAATATTTATTACTGGTAGCTTTAATTTTTGCATTGTGGCCATGTGATGGTCAATGACAGAGGGAAGGTAAAGTGCTAGCCTGTTGGGTATGGGAATTGGGGTTGCAGTTCCTGGTATCACACTTGAGTAAGCTCTTCACAGGCAGCCAGGCAAAAAGTATCTGGCTCGGATGCCTCCTCCCTTTCACTTCCTCAGCTACTATAGCTGATGGCAAACGTCATGTGATGTGTTGAGGTTATGCAGCAGGGAGCAAAATGCTATGAATTTAGAGACCACCTTGCAAAGTTCTGCTGGGCTCCTCCAGCACGGTCCAGGCATTGGAAGCGTTCTTTCAGCATGGCAATGATCTTCTCTCATGTGGCAGCATGGCTTTCATTGCTTGCATGCTCTGCATGGGATACGTATCATGGCCTCAGCCATATATTTCGTGGATAACCCTTCCCACCCAGTAGACACCCGTTGGTTTGCCATAGCGGTTGAAATGCAGAGAGCAAAATGGATTGCTAAAGAATGGAGGCCTCCTGACCTCTGCCAGGATAGGAGTAGGGTATTAAATTCACTGCCCATGCTCACACACCAGCTGGATGTTGAGGAAGTGGAATCCCTGGCGTTTTCAGCATTAGGCAGTGTTGTCACAAGGTGCCTGCATAGCAATGAAAGCCTGAAATCCTAGCAAAGCCGTGTGCACATTTCACCTCCTTCACTCTGGCAAGAGAGAATTAAATGATGTTATTGAGCCTCAGTGACCTCTCTTAAACAACAGTGTTACTGCAGATATCCTTAGCTCCAGCCTGGAAAGTTTAATTTGCATATTAAGTTAATTAACATGGTCACCGTCAGAGCCATTGGCAATGCAGTCTTTGCCAAGCTCTGAGGTTACAATTCAGAATGTATCAAAGAATTACAGAATGGTTTCGCACCGAAAGAGGCCATTCAGCCCATTGTGTCCCTGCCCGATCTCTGCAAGAGCAACTGACTTAGTCTCACTCCCCATATCAATGCAACATTTTTTTTTTCTGATAATTTGAAAGCTTTGATTGAATCTGCCTCCACCACATACTGAGGCATTGTATTCCAGACCCTAACCATTTCCTGCTTAAAAATGTTTCTCCTCATATCGTCGTTGCTTCTTTTGCTGACCCTCTTCAATCAGCGTCCTTAGGTTCTGGATCCTTCCGCCCGAGGGAACAGTTTTTCTTTGTCTACTTTGTCCAGGCCCATCATGATTTTAAACACCTCCATCTAATCTCCTCTTAACCATCTCTTCTCGAAGGAAATCAATCCTAGCTTCTCCCACCTATCGATATATCTGCAGTTCTTCATCTTTGGGACCATTCGCGTGAATCTTTTCTGCACCCTCTCTAATAACCTCATGTTCTTCCTAAAGTGTGGTGCCCAGAACTGGACACAATGACTGGGATTTAGAGTGGGCAGTGGAAGATTTTGGCCAGCTGTGAGAGAATTGGTAGGAGGCTCATGATGCTTTTTATCAGGAGGCCCGAAGCAATCAGGCAACATTGCACCTCCCTTTTGATTAAGCTCTGAGCAAGGCAGAAATCCCACCTCTGAGAGCTGATGGCCAATCGGAAAGCAGTATCTCTCCATTGCTGGCAACGCCCTTGGAGCGATAGCCATTCCCGGTACTCCAGTGGGGCTTTCACCACGGATCACCTGTGGATCCCGAGAGAGAGTTTGGGTGGGATAGAGGCACAAGGAACGGGTGGGTGGGAGTTCCCGGCGAGGGGGTGGAGGGCCGTGCGGGAGCAAGGGTCCCTCTTTTCTTCATGCTGGGTCTCTTGATTGGGCATGAAGAGCCTGTGAACATTGGACCTCTCCTCGTAGGCCACCAGCTAGCTGATAGAGTTTGCTGAGCAACGTCCCTGAATTACAAGTCTCCTGCCTGCTGCTGGTTGAATATCAGTGGTTGTGAGATGAGGCCCTTAAGTCTAAGACTCCCTATCCCAGACCTGATCAAAGGGAGGTGGGATCTCCACCCCATACCCTCCTGCAGATCACACGGCCACTTTCCCACGACCTTCAAACTCACTTGGTGGGTGCATTAGATTCTGCGCAATATTTCATAGAATCATAGAATCACCACATTGAAGAAGGAGACCATTCGGCCCATTGAGTCTGCACTGACCCTCCAAAAGAATACTCTACCTAGGCAAACTCCCTGCCCACCCTGTGCTATTCCTGTAAACAAGTCTGCACATCTCTGGACTCTAAGTGGAAATTTAGCATGGCCAATCCCCCTAATCTTTGGACTGTGGGAGGAAACTGGAGCACCTGGAGGAAACCCACACAGACATAATGTGCAAACTCCACACATTCACCCAAGGCTGGATTTGAACTCAGGTCCCTGGCACTGTGAGGCAGCAGTACTAACCACCGTCCACCATTCCTTTCAGTTGAGGCCTTTCCAGTGTTTTATACAAGCTTGTCATAGCTTCCTTGCTTTTGTACTCTATACTGCTATTTATAAAGCCCTTGGGCGGGATTCTCCTCTACCCGGCGGGGAGGGCCATACCAGCACCAAGGAGTGGCATGAACCACTCCGGCATCGGGCTGCCCGTAAGGTGCAGGGTTGGCACCGTGCCAGCTGGCGCGGAAGGGCTTGGCGCCGCGCCAACCTGTTCCGAAGAGCCTCCGCCGGCCGGCACGAGTTGGCACATGCGGGGGAGCACCAGCGTGTGCTGGCGTCATCCCAGCGCATGCGCAGGGGGGTTCTTCTCCTCGCCGGCCATGGCGGAGGTTGACAGCAGCCGGCGCGGAGGGAAAGAGTGCCCCCACGGCACAGGCCCGCCCGCGGATCGGTGGGACCCCATCGCAGGCCAGGCCACGGTGGGGGCACCCCCTGGGACCAGATCCCCCTGCGCCCCCGCCCCCCCAGGACTCTGCCGGCCGCCCGCAGAGCCAGGTCCCGCCGGTATGGACCTGGTTTGATTTACGCCGGCGGGACCGGCCAAAAACGGGCGGCCGCTCCGCCCATCGCGGGGCGGAGAATCGCCGGGGGGCTGCTGCCAGTGGCCGCCGACTGGCGCGGCGTGATTCCCGCCCCCGCCAAAACCCCGGCGCCGGAGAATTCGGCAGCCGGCGTCTGGGCGGCGGGCGGGATTCACGCCGTCCCCCAGCGATTCTACGATCCCCATGTTCCTGTATGCTCTATTAACCACATTCTCAACCTGCCCTGACACCTTCAATGATTTGTGCATATATACCCCCAGATCCCTCTGCTCCTGCACCCTCTTTAGAATTGTGCCATTTATTTTATTTTGCCTCTCCTTGTTCTTCACATCAAACTGGATCATTTCAGACTAAGCTGTAATGAATTTCACCTGCTACCTTTCTACCCTTTCCACAAACCTGTCAATGTCGGTTTAAAATTTAAAACAATCCTCCTCACAGTTCACAACACTTCCAAGTTTTGTGTCATCCATCAATTCTAAGATTGTGCGATATACAACCAAGTCAAGGTCATTAATATATTCAGAAAAGCAGGAGTCCTAACACAGATTCCTGGGAAACCCTACTGTTTCCCTCCCTCTAGTCCAAGCAACAACTATTCACAACCACTTTAATATAAAAGCAAAATACTGTGGATGCTGGATATTTGACATTGTGTGATGCAAATGTAACTTGCCACTTGTCAGCCAAAGCCTGGATATTGTCCAGATCTTGATGCATTTGGACATGGACTGCTTCCTTATCTGAGGAGTTGCAAATGGTGCTGAACATTGTGCAGTCACCTGCGAACATCTCTACTTCTGAGTTTCTAATGGAAGGGAGGTCATTGATGAAGCAGCTGAAGATAGTTGGGCCGAAGACACAACCCTGAGGAACTCCTGCAGTGATGTACTAGAGGTGAGATGATTGAACTCCAACCACCACAACCATCTTCCTTTCTGCCAGGTATGACTCCATCCAGCAGAGAGTTTTTCCCCTGATTCTCATTGACTCCAGTTTAGCTAGGGCTCCTTGATGCCATACTCGGCCCAATGCTGTATTGATGTCATGGGCAGTCGCTCTTACCTCACCACTGGGATCAGCTCTTTTTCCCACGTTTTAACCCAGGCTGTAATGAGGTCAGGAGCTAAATAACCCTGGCAGACCGCAAACTGAACGACTGTGAGCAGGTTATTGCTGAGTAAGTGCCGCTTGATAGCACTGTTGATGACTCCTTCCATCACTTTGCTGATGATGGAGAGTAAACTGATAGGGCAGTAATTGGCTGGGTTGGATTTATTCTTTTCTTGTGTACTGGACACACCTGAGCAATTTTACACATTGTCGGGTAGATGCCAGTCTTGTAGCTGTACTGGAAGAGCTTGGTTAGGGATCATCCGCTTGGCACTTCTGGCTGAAGATTGTTGCAAAAGCTTCAGCCGTGTCTTTTGCACAGATGTGCTGGGCTCCTCCGCCATTGAGGAAGGGATATTTGTGGAGCCTTCCCCTCCAGTGAGTTGCTTAATTGTCCACCACCATTCACGATTGGATGTGGCAGGACTGCAGAGCTTAGATCTGATGCGTTCATTGTTGAATCGCTTAGCTCTTTGCTGCCTATGCTGTTTGACACACAAGTAGTCCTGTGTTATAGCTTCACCAGGTTGACGCCTCATTTTTCGGTATGCCTGATGCTGCTCCTGGCAGGCTCTCCTACACTCTTCATTGAACCAGGGTTGATCCCCTGGCTTGGTGGTATTGGTAGGGCCATGAGGTTGCAGGTTGTGGTTGAATACAATTCTGCTGCTGCTGATGGCCCACAGCGCCTCATGGATGCCCAATCTTGAGTTGCTAGATCTGTTTGAAGTTAATCCACATTTAGCCCACACAACATGATGGAGGGTGTCCTCAATGTGAAACCAGGTCTTTGGCTTCACAAAGACTGTGCAATGGTCACTTCTACCCATATTGTCATGGGCAGATGCATCTTCAGCAGGCAGGGTGATGAGGATGAGGTCAAGTATGTTTTTCCCTCTTGTTGGTTCCCTCCCCAAGTGCTGCAGTCCCAATCTGGCAGCTATGTTCTTTAGGATCCGGCCAGCTCGGTCTGTGGTGGTAGTACCCAGCCACTCTTGGTGATGGACATTTCTTCACCCAAAGAGTGGTGAGCCTGTGGAAGTCATTGCCACAGGATATAGTTGAGGCTAAGACATTGAATACATTCAAGAGGCAGCTGGATATGGACCTTAAGGTGAATGGGACCAAGGGTTATGGGGAGAAAGCAGGATTAGTCAATTGAGTTGGACGATTAGCCATGATCGTGACGAATGGCGGAGCAAACCTGCAGGGTCGAATAGCATCCTCCTGCTCCTTTCTTCTATGCTTCTGACAAACTAATGATCTTAACAAAATGGCATCCAATGCAACCCATGGCATACATGCATTGGATGCCATTTTGGTATTCGACTGGCACCCCTAACACTCAATCCACAGGCGCTACCCAGCTCAATTTTGTGCCCATGTCTTCCAGTTCTGGGGTATGTCTCTGGTTCTAATCCTTCCATCCATCCTTCCTATAACAAGAGACTGAAATCAAATCTGGACAACAGCATTCCTGGATACTTCAGCTTAACGTCCCCAAAGAGAGACCACCTTTCTGTCATCTTATTGTTTTTTGTTTCAAATTTCCCTCACTTATGGCACAACTAACATTGACAGTTTAATTTCATGTCACTGTCTCGTGTAGCAAGTCATGTCATGTGTAAACTATATGTCATAACATTCCATTTTCTTGGCCACCGTTAGTCTGTTACACTAGTCCTGTTGAGATCTAATTACACTAGTCCTATTAAGATCTAATTATGTAATTTCTGTGCTGTTGGGCCTTGTGTAAAATGTTTGACAATCAACTCTAATCATTAAAGTTCTGTGTCCAACTTGAAACTGGATTATTGCTATCAGATTACTGCCATGACATAATTACAGTGAGTGCATCATTTGGAGGGAACCGTCTGTTAGCCTGCACAACTAATTAATACAAACCTTGCATTTGAAAGGTTTGATGTCAGAGTGGACGATCATGTGTGCCTTCAATGTTTGCTTCTGCACAAAACTTTTGAAGCAAAGATGACACTGGTAGGCACGAATGTTGGTGTGAATCAGGACGTGACGCTTCATGTTTGCCAGCAATGTAAACTCACGTCCACAGATTCCACATTTATGCTCCTTTACACCCTGAAACAAGAAACAAAAAGGGGAAACAGTTAGTGGAGGAATTCCCCTGATGGATCGCATTCTGTACTTTTCAAATACATGGATACCATGTAATTTTCCAATCTTGTTGACTCCGAAAAATTGATTTGACGTCTAAACCACAAAGAAGAAGTGAAAGCCAGAAAATGCTACTGTTTAGTTCTTATTTCCTCCACTCCTTTTCTAAAGGCACAGACAGATGAAGCAGTACAGTTGTAATCGTGCATACCTCTCCCAATGATTATTCTTTAGGTGTGAGTCCAGACCCAAGAACGAAGAGTTATCCGGACTCGAAACGTTAGCTCTGTTCTCTCTCCACGGATGCTGTCAGACCTGCTGAGATTTTCCAGCATTTTCTGTTTTTGTTTAAAGTTCCAGCATCCGCAGTAATTTGCTTTTATCCTAGGGTTTGATATTAGGTTCTGGGCCACCGGGTGGGATTCTCCGGCTGTTCACGTTGTTGGGATTCTCTGGCCTCGCCGGAAGCACATCCCCTGCCCTGGGTTTCCCAGCGATGTGGGGTAGTTTCAATGGGAATTCCCATTGGCAGCAGCTAGACCAGAGAATTCTGCTGCAAGCGAGCGCTGCCTCCCGTCACTGAGAAACACAAGCTGAAGAATCATGCCCTGAATCTCCCAGGTTGATTCCCGCCTTGGGTCACCGTCTCTGCGGAGTCTGCACATTCTCCCCGTGTCTGCGTGGGTTTTCTCCGGGTGCTCCGGTTTCCTCCCACAGTCCAAAGACGTGCAAGTTAGGTGGATTGGCTATGCTAAATTGCCCTTAGTGTCCAAAAAGGTTAGGAGGGATTATTGGGTTGCGGGGATAGGGTGGAAGTGAGGGCTTAAGTGGGTCGGTGCAGACTCGATGGGCTGAATGGCCTCCTTCTGCACTGTCTGTTCTATGTTCCTCACCCATCTCTACATCATGGCTACCGACACCGCAAACTGTCGGCTCAAAGTGGAGAGGATCTCCAAGAAGATTGCGCATAGAGACATTGACATTAAGTATCTACAAAGATGCAAGAAAGCAGACAAGATCCCGAAAGGGCTACAGTTTACCTGCAAATGCTCGCATTCAAAGTATCGTCTGCATCTTTGACTTTGTCTATATATATGTTTCTGGAACATACCTCTTCATTCACCTGAGGAAGGAGTAGAGCTCCGAAAGCTAGTGATTTGAAACAAACCTGTTGGACGTTAACCTGGTGTTGTAAGACTTCTTATTGTGCTCCTCCTCACAGTTCATTATAAGACCATAAGACATAGGTGCAGAATTAGGCCATTCTGCCTATCGAGTCTGCTCCGCCATTTAATCATGGCTGATATTATCTCATCCCCATTCTCCTGCCTTCTCCCCATATCCCCGATCCCTTTATTAATCAAGAACCTCTCTATCTCTGTCTTAAAGGCACTCAGTGATTTGGCCTCCACAGCCTTCTGCAGCAATGAGTTCCATAGATTCACCATCCTCTGGTTGAAATTCCTCCTCGTCTCTGTTTTAAAGGATCGTCCCTTCAGAGCCCTCAGGTTCCAGTTTCTCCTACTCGTGGAAACATCCTCCCCTTATTCACTCTATCTAGGCCTCTCAGTATTCTGTAAGTTTCAATCACCTTCGAAACCCACAACCACTACCATCTAGAAGGACAAGAACAGCAGATACCTGGGAACCCCAACACCTGGAGGTTTGCCTCCAAGTCACTCACCACCCTGACTTGTAAATATATCGCTGTTCCTTCGCTGTCACTGGGACAAAATCCTGGAACTCCCTCCCTAACAGCACTATGGGTGTACCTACACCTCAGGGACTTCAGTGGTTCAAGAAGGCAGCTCACCACCCCTTCTGAAGGGCAACTAGGTTGGGTGGGGTTACTGGGTTATGGGATAGGGTGGAGGTGTGGGCTTGGGTAAGGTGCTCTTTCCAAGGGCCAGTGCAGAATCGATGGGCTGAATGGCCTCCTTCTGCACTGCAAATTCTATGATTCTATGAACTAGGGATGTGCAATAAATGCTGGCCTAACCAGCAATGCCCACACCCGTAAATGAATGAAACAAAAATCAATTAGATCCCCCCTCATCGTTCTAAACTCCATCGAGTACAGACCAGAATCTTCAAATTTTGAAATTGTGCCCACACACACAGATTTAGGTTATTAATAATAATGAAGAAAAGCAGTGTTCCCTCCACATACCATCCCCCAGTCGGAAGTAAGTAAAGTTTTGTGCAATTCGTGACTTTAATTGGCATGAATTAAATAATTGAACTTTTGCACAATGAAATCTTGCTATGCGAAAGACTAATGATTTGAAATATCACATGGACCTGAATTTTGCTCTCTCCCACCCCGGGAGGTTTTGTGGTTGGTGGGGTGGGGTTGAGATTCCCTCTGGGATCCCATCCCACTCACCCCAACCTGGACCTGATTTTTTCAGTAGGCAAAATAATGACCACTTAGGGGTCTTTTCCCACCTGGCCTCAATTTTTATGCTGGCGGGTGCTGGATAGATCCAGGGGGCAGCGGTGGGGGGTGGGAATGGAAACATTTAAAATCCTAAATCTCGGGTGGGAAGGTTGGGGAGGCACCCTACCTTCAAGGATAGGGCACCTCCCATCTCCTCCCCGCCAGGCCCATCCACTGATACCCAATCGCCTCTCTCGCAACCCCTTCAGGAGCCCCTTTCCCTCCCTGCCCGGTACCCCTGCTACTTACCTGGCCTTCATGTCCGAACGCTGCCCCAGGCACATTGCTGCAGTGCCTCTTCTGGCCACTGTGTCTAGAGAGCCTGGATGTCAGCTAATCATTTGGACAGCATCTCTCCAAGGTGGGACTTCAGTCCAGATGAGGACACAAGTCCCGCCTGCTGCCAAGGAACGCTCATTAGAGCATAAAATGGCAACGAGCCTGTTGGACTCTCTGGATGGTGGAGGTTGAGCCCCCGCCACAATAAAAAGAACTTATCTGCCTTCAGCCAGCAATGGAACAGGGCTCTCAGATTTTCAGTGGACACAAGGTTATTACTGAACCTGATTTCATCATCACCAAATTTTCAGTCACTCTATCACTGGATGGCAATTTGGAGCAATGATCCGGAATCACAGAATTGTTACAGTATAAAAGGAGGCCATTCTATCTGTTATATCTGCACCACATCTCTGTAGGAGTGACTTACCTAGTGCTGCTCTGTTTTGTTCTCCCCAATACCCTGCACATTATTCCTTTTCAGATAACAATCCAATTCACTCATGATAGCTTCGATCGACCCTGCCTCCGTCACACTTTGAGACATTCCAGATCCCAAACACTTACTGCGTGAACATTTTTTTTCTCATGTCGCTATCACTTCTTTTGCCAATTACATTAAATCTGCGCACTCTTGTTCTCAATTCAGATAATTAAAGTCTTCCATTGGAGCTACTCTATAATTCTTGAATCTTTCTGTATTTTCCTTGCTAATTTGTTCTTCTATATCTTCCCCACTGATTGGTGGCCTATTGACTCCGCCAAGCAGTGTAATTGCACCTTTCTTGTTCCTCATCTCCAGCAAAAGAGAACCTGTCCCTGACCCTCTGGGACATCCTCTCTTAGCAGCAGTATAATGTTACCCATAATCAATGCTGCCACCCCACCTCCTTTCCTTCTTTTCCTATCTTTCCTGAACACTTTGACAGTGAGTGTGGTGGTGGGTCACTCCAGCAGCATAATTTCTGCACACTCCTATCTCTCTGTCCAGCCCACCTGTCTTCACCGACCATGCAGGATGTCAGCAACCCAGAGGAAAAAGGCTAGAAGCCTCACGAGGAAGTCTGTTCCTCAGGTCAGCCACCTTCCCCCTGAGCCCATCACCTGCAAGGCGCCCATGCCCCACTTGGACCTCTACCCACAACTGGAATCTTCACCCATCCCCTTACAGTAAACAATGTGTATCCCTTTGACCCCCTCCTTTGTGAGCTTTTCATGCAGCCTTGTCGAAATACAGAAATGAGGGCAGTCTTAGACATGTCACTCTTTACCAATCACGTTTCACGTCAACACGATTTCCCGCTGACACGACACAAGATTGGAAGGTCTGACGGGATGTCAGCAGGCAGCTGTTTTATGAACATTCATGTAATGCAAATGAATGTAAATGGTATTCACGCCACCTGCCAGCAGGAAGACTAGATTCTCCACACCTACCCACTATGACCAAACCCTTTGTGGATGAGTTAGGAGAATATCATCTCTTGTATCCAGGAATATTTAATTCCCAGGCCTGCCCTTCTCTCAGCTAGATCTCTGTTATCGCCACAACGTCATATTTCCCCATGGCAATCTGTGCCTGTAACTCTAATCTTATTTACCACAGTTCACACATACACGCACAGTAGCCTTTCTTTGGACTTTATATTTTCCCCTGTACTCCAATCCCACTTAGCAGACGGGATTCACAGGTCTCCCAGCCACGTGTTTCACGGCGGCGGGATGAGGCACACCATTCGCTGGTGGCGGGATTCTCTGTTCCTGGCACTGCCAATGAGAATTCCCATTGAAGTCACCCCCAGATGGGGGTGGGTGCCAGCGGGACCAGAGAATCCCGTCACCAGCAAACAGCCAGAGAATTCTGGCCGATAATTTACTATTTCCTCTTAAACTGTTCCTATCTAATATTGAACTATCCCCTTCCTGAGCACTATCTGGTATTCTAACTTTAAGCACCTTATTCGTCTTTTCTACTTCTATATGCTGGTGCCCATCCCCCTGAGAATTTAGTTTACCCCCCCCCCCCCCTCTTCTCTTCCCCCCCCCTAATCAAACTAGTAAACCTGCCCGTGAGGATATTGATCCCATCCTGTTGAGGTGCAACCCGTCCCTTTTGAAATGGTGCCTTCTGTACCATAACTGGTCCCAATGATACCCAAAAATGTCATTTTTATTGCACTTTTCACAATAACATCTCAAAGCACTGGGAATGCGTCTCCTGCGATACTTCGAATAAAATACCATGGGGTCTTTCACATTCATCCCAACAAGTTTAGCATCTTAACCGAAAGAAAGAACCTTTGACAGTGCAGAACTGTTTTAGTACTGCACTCTGGCCCTGGAGTAGAACTTAAACCTGGAACATTGTGACACGGAGGCAAGAGTACCATTGTCACTACATTAAATGTTCCCCAACCTAATTAATTATAATGGCACTGTGAGCTGAGATTGGTTAACACAGCCTAGACTGATGATGGAATTCAGGGCTCTCCTTGTTTGCATGCTCAGTCCAACTCAGGGCAATACATTATAATGTTTGAAAATATATAAGAAAACTGGGTGCTATGATAATCCTAAAAACTGCTTCTAATATTGCTCTGCTCAAATCTTCTCAATTCTTTAACAGGCTAGGAAGGAAAATATAACAATTGACATTGGAGGTTGGATATTATTCTTTTGTCAAGGTTAAAACTATTCTATTATGTGAAAGTGCTCCAACAAAATCCAATTCAGTTACCTCATGTCCTTGATCCGCGTAAAGAATTCAAACGCTGCATACAATACGGCGATTCTACAGATTATTAGCCAGCTGTGTTCTCAATTGATACAATACAAAAACATTGTATGTAGCAAAGGCTTTGGCTTCATTTTAGTGTCATATCCTTAAAAAAATGATGATTATGCTTTGCAACTTTCTTTTTCCACAACTCTCAATTTGGCATTTTAGAAAGTAATACACCACTAAGGAATGCCAAAACAGTTTTCCCCTGATTTGAAATGCTCCTTCCTTCAGCAGGAACTAGTGCATCGCACTGTATGGATGGATTTGTTTATTGTCACGTGTACCGAGGTACAGTGAAAAGTATTTTTCTGCGAGCAGCTCAAACAGATCATTAAGTGCATGAAAATAAAATAAAATAAAAATAAAATACCTAATAGGGCAACACAAGTTTCACAATGTAAATACATAGACATTGGCATCGGGTGAAGCATACAGGAGTGTAGTATTAATCAGGTCAGTCCATAAGAGGGTCGTTTAGAAGCCTGGTAACAGCGGGGAAGAAGCTGTTTTTGAGTCTGTTTGTGTGAGTTCTCAGACTTTTGTATTTCCTGCCCGATGGAAGAAGTTGGAAGAGTGAGTAAGCCGGGTGGGAGGGGTCTTTGATTATGCTGCCCGCTTTCCCCAGGCAAAGGGAGGTGTAGATAGAGTCATTGGATGGGAGGCAGGTTTGTGTGATGGACTGGGCTGTGTTCGAGACTCTCTGAAGTTTCTTGCGGTCTTGGGCCGAGCAGTTGCCATACCAGGCTGTGATGCAGCCACATAGGATGCTTTCTATGGTGCATCTGTAAAAGTTGGTAAGGGTTAATGTGGACATGCCGAATTTCCTTAGTTTCCTGAGGAAGTATAGGCGCTGTTGTGCTTTCTTGGTGGTAGCGTCGACGTGGGTAGACCAGGACAGATTTTTGATGATGTGAACCCCTCGGAATTTTAAGCTCTTAACCATCTCCATCTCGGTCTCGTTGATGCTGACAGTGGTGTGTACAGTATTTTGCTTCCTGAAGTCAATGACCAGGTCTTTAGTTTTACTGGCATTGAGGGATTGATTGTTGTCGCTGCAACACTCCACTAGGTTCTCTATCCCCTCCTGTATTCTGACTCGTTATTCGAGATCTGGCTCACTATGGTCGTGATGTCAGCAAACTTGTAGATGGAGTTGGAACCAAATTTTGCCATACAGTCGTGTGTGTACAGGGAGTATAGTCGGGGGTTACGTACGCAGCCTTGCGGTGCCCTGGTATTGAGGATTATTGTGGAGGAGGTGTTGTTGTTTATTCTTACTGATTATGGTCTGTGGGTCAGAAGGTCGAGAATCAAGTCGAGGACATGTTTGCCGTTGATGCAAAGCAGTTTCAGCTTCTGACCAATGTTAAACTTGTGGAGTATAAACCAGGAGAAGGATTTTACCACAAGCTTCAGGACTCCACCATTGAGATGAAATGGGAGTCCAGAGCCTAACCCAGTTAACTGTGTTGCACTTTCACAGACTTTATTAGAAACACAAAAGGATTTATTAATAAGAAAAACTGTACAGCAGTATAGCAGCCACACGGCTACACCAAGCTCCCTCCACATCTCCTGTATAGGGTAGAAATGCACCTCCTGTGGTGATTACCCATTCTCTATCCCATTTGGTCCCTCGAGCCAGGTGACCTATACTCTGCTGTGTTGCCTTTAAAGGGACAGTCATCATAAACCACCACACCCCTCTCCCTTTAACTCCTTTATACAATCTTCAATAACTAAGTTACTCAGTCCTAAATTCTAACTAAAATGATACACTTGAGTTGGACAATTCTAAATCGAGTCTCTGATGGTTTTTTCTGTTTCTTGTAGAGCAGTAATTCTGTTGTCTGAGATCCTTCCACAGGATCGACATCAACATGACCTAGAGATCAGTTATGTCTATAATAGGTTGATCAGGGGTGGGATTCTCTAATCCCGCGGCAGAGTGTCCACGCCGTCGTAAACGCCGTCGTGTTTTATGACGGCATGAACGGGTTGACCCGTCAACTAATTCTGGCCCCTACAGGGGGCCAGCATGGCACTGGAGCGTTTCACGCCCCTCCAGCTGCCGATCCTGGCGTGAACTGGGCGCCGCGGGATCCGCACATGCGCAGTGGCGCCGGCGCCAACGCCGCATGCGCAGTGGCTTCCTTCAACGCACCGGCCCAGGCGCAACATGGCGCATGGCTACAGGGGCTGGCACGTAGGAAAGGAGGCCCCCAGCCAGAGATGCCGGCCTGCCGATCGGTGGGCCCCGATCGCTGGCCAGGCCACATCGGAGGCCCCCCCCCGGGGTCGGACCCCCCCTCCCCCCCCACAGGTGGCCCCCTGACCTTTCCACGCCGAGGTCCCGCCGGCTGAGAGCAGGTGCGGACGGCGCCGGCGGGACTCAACGTTTTCACGACGGGCGCTCAGCCCATCCCGGGCCGAGAATCGGCGGCTACGTGGCCGCTGACCGGCGCTGCGCCAACCACGCCAGCGCCGATTCTCCGCTCTGCGGAGAATTGCGTGCCGGCGTCGGGGCGGCGTGGCGCGATTTGCGCCGGTCGTGGGGATTCACCCGCCCAGCCCCGGGCTGAGAGAATCCTGCCCCAGGTACTTTGGTGCTTGTGGGTTTGAAAACATTTCATGATGGCAACACTGACTGCTGGAGTGTCTCTCTACTCCTCAAGTGATCCAGGTGTTTACAAACGATCCGTTCCTCTATGTCCACTTGGTATGACAGGGTTCCAGTCTGAGAGACAATAATTCCGGGGATCTAACTTAATCCACTACCGAAGTTTTATATTACGATACAATATGGGTTTTTATTGCAGTACTAATGGCTCATCGATGGGATCTTGTTGGTTGTGTGTTTAAACATGAACACTTTTATTGGTCAGCTTTAACTATGTACAGTGCCAGATATGGTCCGGTCAGTTTTTTTTCACAGTCTCAGTCTGTCACGTATAAAGGAATACTTTGTTTCTGGTACTTAGGTCATATGATCAAGTTTATTCTCTTTCCAGAATTTGAATTCAGCATCTTTTTCATCGACCATTTTATCATACTGGTTCTTGAGCTTTTCCTTTCATGTGACCATTCAGCAATCTTGCTCAGGCACGCAATCTCAGTTTCTTTCACTCTCTGAATTGCTGATTCTGTCGTCAATTTCAATGCTTTTACCTCTTCAGTTAATTTTGCATTGCCAAGCTTCCCTCCTTCAAGCTCTTATTCTCCCGATTCAATTCTTAGTTTTGTGAATTTTTGCAACTTTTTGAAATGAAATGAAAATCGCTTATTGTCACAAGTAGGCTTCAAATGAAGTTACTGTAAAAACCCCTAGTCGCCACATTCCGGCGCCTATTCGGGGAGGCTGTTACGGGAATCGAACCGTGCTGCTGGCCTGCCTTGGTCTGCTTTCAAAGCCAGCAATTTAGCCCTGTGCTAAACAGCCCCTCCTTTTTATTCTCCACGTTTGCTGTCAGTCATTTCATCTTATTGTTTTAATGTCTTCCCTAGAGCTTTAATTCTTTTTGCTGATTCTTCTTAATGTTCAATAGTTCCTTGTTTCTTTTGAAGTCTTTGATTTCTGCATTTCTTTTTTTTTTTAAGTATTTTTATTGGAATTTTAACACAATATCAAAATTTACATAACACATAAATTTAAAAAACAGAACAAGAGAAACAAGCATATCAACAACATGTATATCACAGGTTGTCCCCGCTCTGTGACAATAGTTTTCATAATCACGTTTCCTTATTTACAATGGTGTACATAGTTACAAAGGGAACCTTTTATTTACATTCAAAGGTGACTAATGCAGGACTTCCAACCACCAAATTCTTTTCTTTTTTTTAATAAATCTTTTTTTTGGCTTTTCCCATATTTATAAACAGTTGTGTATATACACATCACATTTTTCTCGCCTGCGCTAATTTCCTTTATTATACAGAGAGGTTTAGTTTGTCCTTCGTTTAACTGACCCTACGTGCATTTCGTTGCCCTCTGGATTAGTCGATGGTTCCTCTCCCTACCCCTTGCCCCCCCCTCCCCCCCGCCTTGGCTTCGGCTGCGCTTTTCTTTTATTTTCCGGAGAGAGTGGAGAAAAAAAAAGAAAAAAGGGGGGAGTAGCCCCCCGTCATCTCTCGTGGTTTCCCCACCTTCCTTCTGCCTACCCCCCCCCCCCCCCCCCTCTGGCTGCTCCGGTACCCCGAAGATTGCCATTATTGGGCATGGCTTCACCCTCAACACCACAACCTTGGACATTGCCTCAGAGAAGGCTGTCCAGAACCCAGCAAGCTTGGGGCAAGCCCAAAACATGTGGTGTGGTTGGCCGGGCCCCTCTGGCACCGCTCACATTTGTCCTCCACCTCCGGGAAGAACCCGCTCATTCGGGTTCTGGTCAGGTGCGCTCTGTGCACCACTTTGAGCTGCATTAGGCTTCACCTTGTGCAGGAGGAGGTGGAGTTCACCCTGCTCAGTGCTTCGCTCCAGAGTCCCCATCCTACCTCTGTCCCCAGTTCGCCCTCCCATTTCTGCCTGGTCTTGTCCAGTGGCGTCAGGGCTCTGTCCAGTAGCTTTCCATATATTTTCCCACATAGCCCCCACTTCTCGTAGCTTGTGCCTATCAGGTCCTCTAGTAGTGTGCTTTCTGGGGCCCCGGGGTACCCTACCGTCTCTTTGCGGAGAAAGTGTTTTGCTTGGAAGTGTCTCATTTCCTGTCCTTTTGCTAGCCTCCACTTCCTCGTCAGTTCGTCTAGTGTCGCCAGTCTGTGCCCTACATAGAAGTCCCCGACCGTCAATGTGCCCCCGTCCCGCCTCCATCTTTTGAAGGTGGTATCCAGCATGGCTGGGGGGAATCTGTGATTGCCGCATATGGGAGCCATAGGGGACATTTTAGTTATACCGAAGTGTCTGAGCTGGGTCCAGCGTGGCCGCTACCACTGGGCTCGCTGTGTATCTTGCTGAGGAGGATGGGAGTGCTGCTGTGACCAGGGCCCGGAGGGTCGTTCCTTTACAGGATGCCCCCTCCATTTGTACCCAATCTGTGTCAGGTTCTTGTACCCATCCCTCACTCTTTCTGCCGTTGCTGCCCAGTGGTAGTATTGTAGGTTTGGTAAGGCCAAACCCCATTTGCTTTTCCTTCAAATGGAGTGTCAGTTTGGGAATTCTCGGATTCTTACCCCCCCACACACAAACGCCATGATTAGACTGTCTACGTTTTGGAAAAAGGCCTTGGGGATGAAGATCGGAATGGATCTAAACAGGAAGGGGAACCTTGGCAGTACGTTCATCTTGATCGTCTGCACTCTCCCCGCCAGGGAGAGTGGGAGTGAGCCCCACCTTTGAAGGTCTCTTCTTACCTCCTCCACCAGGCTGATCAGGTTCCACTTGTGAATCTGTGTCCAGTCTCTGGCTATCTGGATCCCCAGGTAGCGGAATCTGTTCTGGGCTGTTTTGAATGGGAGCTCCTCCAGCTGTCTCCCTCCCCTGTTTGGGTTCACTGGGAATGCCTCGCTTTTGCCCAGGTTAAGTTTGTAGCCCGAGATGGTTCCAAACTCTTTCAGCATTTGCAGTATTCCCTTCAGTCCCTCCTGTGGCTTCGAGACATAGAGGAGCAGGTCATCTTGCATAGAGTGAGACTCTGTGCTCTCTGTCTCCTCTCCAGATTACCTTCCAGCTTTGCGCGTCCTGCAGGGCTACCGCTAGGGGTTCGATGGCTAGCGCGAACAAGTGTGGAGACAGGGGACAGCCCTGTCTTGTTCCTCTCTGCAGCTGGATGTATTCAGAGCTGGTGGTGTTAGTTCGGACGCTCGCTTTGGGAGCGTTGTACAGGAGCCTCACCCAGGCTAAAGACCTGACGGAATGTGGATCATACAGACCCATTTCACTGCTGAACATCGATGCGAAAATACTCGCAAAGGTCCTGGCCAAAAGGAACCCCACTCCT
Source organism: Scyliorhinus torazame (assembly GCF_047496885.1). Lineage (NCBI taxonomy): Eukaryota > Metazoa > Chordata > Chondrichthyes > Carcharhiniformes > Scyliorhinidae > Scyliorhinus > Scyliorhinus torazame. The sequence goes on along the minus strand of NC_092715.1, from coordinate 73,431,390 downwards.
AGCTCAAACCGTTCCAGTACCTCAAGGAGGCATTTCCATTCGACTCTGTCGAAGGCCTTTTCTGCGTCCAGGGAGACGATCACCTCTGGTGTTCTCTCCCCAGAGGGGGGTCATTATTACGTTCAGCAGCCGCCTGATGTTCGCTGTGAGCTGCCTACCCTTGACAAAGCCGGTTTGGTCCTCTGCGACCACCTCTGGTACACAGCCCTCCAGCCTTTTGGCCAGGACCTTTGCGAGTATTTTCGCATCGATGTTCAGCAGTGAAATGGGTCTGTATGATCCACATTCCGTCAGGTCTTTATCTTTTTTGCGTATCAGTGAAATTTTGGTATGCGCTAGCGTGGGGGGGGGGGGGGGGGGGGGGGGGGGGGCGGTGTATCCCTTGCCAGTGAGTCAGCGAACATGTCCCTTAAGTGTGGGGCCAGGACTGGTGCGAATGTTTTGTAGAAATCCGCCAGGAACCCGGTGCCTTCCCCGCCTGCATGGAGCTGATGCTCTCCATGATTTCTCCCAGGTCTATTGGTGCTTCCAGCTCCTCCGTCTGTCTTCCCCCACAACTGGTAGTTCCAGTCCGCCTAGGAACTGTTTCATCCCCGCGCCCCTGATGGGGGGCTTGGAGGCGTACAGTCCCCGGTAGAAGGTATCAAATGCCCGATTGACCTCCTTTGGTTCTGTTACCAGTCTGCCTCTGCTATCCTTTACCTGCGCTATTTCCCTTGTGGCTGCCTGCTTTCTCAGCTGGTGAGCCATATGGCGGCCAGCCTTGTCTCCGTGTTCGTAGAAGGTCCCCAGTGTCTGGCGGAGTTGGTACACTGCTTTCCTAGTGGATAGCAGGTTAAAGTCCATTTGCAGCTTTTTCCTCTCCGCCAGCAGCCTTACGGTCGGGGCCTCGGAGTATTTTCTGTCGACTTCCAGGATGGAGTCCACCAGTTGTTGCCTGGCCACCCTCTCTTCCCTATCTCTGCTTGCCTTGTAGGCTTTGACTCTCCTCTAATCACGGCCTTCAGTGCCTCCCAGAAGGTGGAGGGCGAGACCTACCCGTTTTGGTTGTTACTAACGAAGTCGACAGAAGGCCTTGTCGGCCAGGAGGTCCGTGTCCAGCCTCCAGGTGGGGCGCTGGGCCCGGCCTGTCTCCAACCTCACATCCATATAGTGTGGAGCGTGGTCAGAGATAACGATCGTGGAGTACTCCGTTCCCGTGATCCCTGGAAGCACCGATTTCCCCACTGCAAAGAAGTTGATATGGGTGTATACCTTGTGTACTTGTGAGAAGTATGAAAATTCCTTCTACCCGGATGCAGGAACCTCTGTGGGTCCACCACCCCCATCTGTTCCATAAATGCCCCTGGATTATGTCTGCTTTCAGGCTTCTTAGGTGGGTGAAGACTCTGGATCTTTTCACCGGGCCGTTGAGTCCCCTCACGTTCCAGGTAACAATCCTGGTGGGGGGTTTTTGCGACCCCCCCGGTCCTGCGGGGTCACCCATACTTACCTGGTGGACACACCCCTGCCCTCCGGGGTTTCCCTTCATTAGGGGGCCGTCCCAAATGGCCACGGTCACCGCTCTCTCCATGAGGTCGGGCTTTTGGCCAGGGGACACCCACCATGGCCGCCAGCTGTGTGTACGCCATGTGGCTGCGCCCCCCTGCACTCCAGGGTCTCCCTTCGCCCTGTAGCCCTCCCGAGTGGCTGTTTGTGGCGCCATCTTGGTTCTTCGCCCTGCTCCATGCCTGCCGAGGCCGGTGTTCGTGCTGCTTAACTACCTCACCCTTCTCTTTGCTTCTCTTCTGTTCTGCGCTCTCCCCCCGACTCATCTCCCCCCCCCTTAGTCCCTGTTCCTCTGCCCCCCCCCTGTGTTCTTCCCCCCCTTCTGCCCTGTCCCCCCCCCCTTCTTTGTGCCAGGTGCTCCCTCTCCCCTGAGAGGCGTGCCATGGCCCTCCTTTCTCCCTGCCCTCGTGTGTTGGCCGTCCTCACTAGCACGGTGGCCCCCCTCCCAGTACTTGCCCTGCTCAGGTCCTGTTTTACCTTCCTTTTGCTAGCTCCTGTCCATCTTTCTCTCCTTCGTTCACCTTGCTCCGCTCCCCCCCATTGCATTGAGAGATGGAACGACCCTGGGAACGAGTCAGCACAGTCCCACACAGTACACCAAACACGTGTGTACAGTTTGTCACCTTATTGTCTCTGTTTGCGGTCTGCCCTCTGCTCTTTGTTCCAATTCTTCCTTTCTTTTCCATCTCCGTCGCTTTCATGATGGCCGTTGTGGCTGTCCCTCCCCCAGTTTGTTTGCTCGAACGAACTCCTCCGCTGCCGCTGGGGTGATAAAAAACAGCTCCTTCCCCTCGAATGTTACCCAGAGTTTGGCCGGGAATAACATCCCAAATTTCACATTACTTTTGTAGAGTTCTGATTTGGCCCTGTTGAATTCAGCCCTGCTTTTGGCCAGGTCCGCCCCAATGTCCTGGTACACCCTTTGATCTTCCCTTCCCACATGCTCGATTTCACCTGCCGGGCCCACTTTAGGATTTTTTTCCCTATCTTGGAACGTGTGCAGCTTCACGATAATCGCTCTGGGCTGCTCCCCAGCTTTGGGCCTGGGTCGGAGCGACCTGTGCGCCCTGTCGATTTCTGGGGGGTTTGGAAACTTCTCCCTTCCCTCTAGCTTGCACAGCATTTGGGTGACGTAGTGTATTGGGTCTCTGCCCTCCATCCCCTCTGGCAGACCCACTATTTTAACATTCTACCGTCTGGACCAATTTTCCTGGTCCTCCACTTTCCCTCTTAAGCTCCCCTGGGTCGTTATCAGCCTTTTCACCTCGGTTTCCATAGTTACAGTCCTGTCGCTCTGGTCCGAGATGGCCCTCTCCAACTCCTAAATCGTTTTCTCCTGCGCCTCCACCTTCCTTTCCAGGCCATCGATGGTTCGCTGCATTTTGTCCGTTGTCTCCGCCAGCATCTCCTTCATCATCGTGTGGAGCTCCATCCTGAGTGCCTCCCTCATGGCATTTATCTCCGTTTTTATCTGCTCTTTTATGGCGTTTATCTCCGTTTTCAGCACGCTTCTCCATTCCTCCCCCTGTGTGTGTGTGTGTGTGTGTGGTGGGGGGGGGGGGGGGGAGTGGTCGCCGCATCCATCCTGTTCCTGTTCCGCTGCTCGGCTCACCAGCTTTTCCGCTTCCTGGTTCGCCTGAACCTCCGCCTCGCCCCGTGGGGTCGTCTGCCTGCGCGGCCGCAGCTCCTGCTTTTTTCCTTTGCCTTCGCTGCTGCTCCTTCTTGCATCTCGCAGTCCCCCCCGATTTATTATTATTTGCAGGCATTTTCCTGTTATGTGCCTTTTTCTTTTTTTCCCTGGGTTTTGGTACGAAAAAGAGATTCTTTTTTTCCCCCCCAAAGAAAACCCCCCCAAGGGTTTTTTCTCCTTTGAAAAACGATTTTTTTAAAATAAAAAGGATTTTTTTTTTAAGAGAGAGTTTTTAAAAAAAAAAGTTTTTCTAATTTTCAGGAGAGGGGGAAAAAAAAGTCGAATAAAAAAAATTACTATTTTGTTTTTGTCTTATCCTCTCCGTGCTCCAAACTTCAGGCAGTTTCTTGTTGCGATCCCCACTCCTCCTCCACGTGCAGCTCCACTGACCAGGACCGGTCTCTCCTCTTCTTTTTCTCTTCAGCTCCGTGGAGCGGATGTTTGGCGCCTGGGCAGGGCGAGGTAGGCAGGGCCGATTTCGCGGGGCTTTTATTCTTTTTAAGAACCCGCCGGGAAAACACCCAAGAAAAGCCACGATTTTGTGGATCTGCGGGAGCCTCTTTGCTGCGGCCACTCCGTTCGCGAACGCCACCGGAAGTCTTCTTCTGCTTTTCTCCTGAGGGAAATCGCACATGTTCTTACTGGACATATACATTTCGCAAATGGAACCTTAATTTCTACTTGTCTTAACTTCAGCCAAACACGTTTGGCTTCAATGTTGGTCAGGTCTGTCTCCAATAAAGTGTTGACTTGTTTCCATTCTGCAATTCTCTTGTTGCCCTCCACAGAATCACAGAATAATACAGTGCAGAAAAGGCCATTTGGCCTATTGAGTCTGCACCAACTCTGGGATCTTTCATTGTCTTCCTTCTGGGATCTTTCATTGCCCTCCCTCTGGGATCTTTCATTGCCCTCCCTCTGGGATCTTTCATTGCCATCCGTCTGGTGTCTTTTGTTGCCCTCCTTCTGGGGTCTTCTTTTGCCCAATTTCTGGGGTCTGCTATTGAACTCCTATTCCGTTGCCTCTTCCTTGAGGTTTTCATTGCTTAAGGACCTTTTTTTGAGAGTTGCTCTCTATCTGGGGTCTTCTCTAGTTGTTCTGTTCATTTATTTCTTCTTGTGGTTGCTGCTTTAAGTGCATTGCCAATTTAAATGATTTACGCTTTAAGAATATGTAGTAATATTTTTCCCCACACAGGCTGTAGTTGCTTAGTTGACTTCCCTCTGCAGGTGTATTTTGCAGCAAGCATATCGCTTCAGGGTCAGAGTGTCTTGTGCTGTTTCTTATTTTTTGCTCTTGAATCTGCATCACTGGTTCGTAGTGCCAGCCTTTTTTTAGCTTTTGAACTTGTTTAACTGCAGCAACTCTTTGCCTTGTATCCATATTCCTTCTTTTAAAATTTAAAGCCACGGCTCCTCGTGCTGCCAGCTCCGCATGATCTCCTCCTCTTGTTTTTTTACTCTGCATGTTTCTTTTTTAAACCTCCTACTCTGCTGGCCAATTTCATAGGTTTGTTTTACTACATCTTTCAGTTTCTTTAATTCATCTTGTAACTGTCCATCTTTTCTGATTCTACTTTACTCAGGGTCTGGCAATGTGACAACAGCTCAAATGGATCTATTTGCCAAAAGACAGGCATTCTGGTGAGGACATTTTTCCAGACTTCGCTTAAAACAGGATGCTCACAGGTGTCGGGCCAGAGACAGTGTCGTGATAATTTTATCCTCATCCGCCAGATATAATGATGCACTTTCACAGACTTCATTAGAAAGACAAAAGGATTTATTAATAAAAAGTACCATACAGCAGTACAGCAGCCACATGGCTGCTTGTCCTGGATGGTTTGAGATTCTTGAACGTTGTTCAAGTTATATCCATCCAGACAAGTGGAGAGTGTTCCATCACACTCCTGTGCCTGTAGCTAGTTAAGAGGCTTTGAGGAGACTTCCGGGTGCGGCGATGACCAGCTAAGTCGCACGTTTCGGCAGCTCCCGGTGGAACGGACTTTTGGGCTCTTAATAGGAGCCCCAACGGCAATTTTAACGGCTAAAAGCACTGTGCGGTAAACCAGAAGGGAATCCCCCCTGGACACGGATGGAAAAAGGAGAGGAAAGTGGCCGGATTGCGGTGGATCCTTTAGAGCAGCGGCAAGGAAGGCAAGCAAAAACCAAGATGGCGTCGGAAGGTGTCAGTTTAACATGGGGCCCTGAACAACACGAGTTTTTGAAACGCTGCGTGGAAGAGCTTAAAAAGGAGATGAAGAAGGAGCTGTTGGCCCCGATATTACAGGCGATTGAAGGGCTAAAAGATGAGCAAAAGACCCAGGAGCGGGAGCTTCGGGTCGTGAAGGCAAAGGCTGCCGAGAACGAGGACGATATACAGGGCCTGGTGGTGAAGACGGAGATGCACGAGGCACACCATAAACGATGTGTGGAAAGGCTGGAGGTGCTGGAGAATAATGCGAGGAGGAAGAATTTAAGGATTCTTGGTCTTCCTGAAGGTGCAGAAGGGGCGGACGTCGGGGCATATGTGAGCACGATGCTGCACTCGTTTATGGGATCGGAGGCCCCGACGGGTCCGCTGGAGGTGGAGGGAGCCTATTGAGTTATGGCGCGAAGACCGAGGGCTGGAGAAATTCCTCGAGCCATAGTGGTGAGATTCCTCCGTTTTAAGGACAGAGAGATGGTCCTAAGATGGGCAAAGAAAAGTCGGAGCAGCAGATGGGAGAACGCGGTGATCCGCGTATATCAAGACTGGAGGTGGCGAGAAGGAGGGCGAGCTTTAATCGGGCCAAGGCGGTGCTTCATAAAAAGAAGATCAAATTTGGAATGCTGCAGCCGGCAAGACTGTGGGTCACATATCAAGGGAAGCACCACTACTTTGAAACGGCGGATGAGGCGTGGACATTTATTGTTGAAGAGAAATTGGAATGAGTGGGTTATTAAAAAAGAACGTTTGAGACAAAGTGGTGGGGCGAATATGGGGGGCGAAGAGGGGGGAAAAAGAGGGGAGAGATGATTTTTATGTTATTAATCCTGCGACCCGGTAACTTTTCTCTCTTCCACAGGTTGTGGGGGAGGGAGGAAGGGAGGTGGAGGAGTTGGGGGCGTTGGCCATTGGGGCGGGGCCAAAAGGGAAGCGCGGGCTTTGTTCCCGCGCTATGATAATTATGGCGGGAATAGGGAAGCAGGAAGGAGGGGGCGTCGCACGGTGCGAGCCGAGGACACGGGGGAAAGCCGAGGTTGGCCAGAGTTTGCTGACTTCTGGGAGCAACATGGGGGGTGTAACTACGCTAGTGGGGGATCTAGCGGGGGGGGTGGGAGGGGGGGATTTACTGGGTTGCTGCTGCTGGGGAGAAGGGGGAGCTGGTATGGGGTGGGGTGGGCGGGGCGGGGGGGCACCGCCTGGGGGGACACAGCTGCGTGGGAACCGGGTGAGGAGCTGGGTAAAAGGGAATGGCTAATCGACAAGGGGGGTGGGGTAAAGAGCCCCCCAACCCGGCTGATCACGTGGAATGTGAGAGGGCTGAACGGGCCGATAAAGAGGGCACGGGTACTCGCACACCTAAAGAAACTTAAGGCAGATGTGGTTATGTTACAGGAGACGCATTTGAAACTGATAGACCAGGTTAGACTACGCAAAGGATGGGTGGGGCAGGTGTTTCATTCGGGGCTAGATGCGAAAAACAGGGGGGTGGCTATATTAGTGGGGAAGCGGGTAATGTTTGAGGCAAAGACCATAGTGGCGGATAGTGGGGGCAGATACGTGATGGTGAGTGGCAAATTACAGGGGGAGGCAATGGTCTTAGTGAACGTATATGCCCCGAACTGGGATGATGCCAACTTTATGAGGCGCATGTTAGGACGTATCCCGGACCTAGAGGTGGGGAAGTTGGTAATGGGTGGAGATTTTAACACGGTGCTGGAACCAGGACTGGACAGATCGAGGTCCAGGACTGGAAGGAGGCCGGCAGCAGCCAAGGTGCTTAAAGACTTTATGGAGCAGATGGGAGGAGTAGACCCATGGAGATTTAGTAGACCTAGGAGTAAGGAGTTTTCGTTTTTCTCCTATGTCCACAAGTTTATTCACGAATAGACTTTTTTGTTTTGGGAAGGGCGTTGATCCCGAAGGTGAGGGGGACGGAGTATATGGCTATAGCTATCTCGGATCACGCTCCACATTGGGTGGACTTGGAGATAGGGGAGGAAAAAGAACGGCGTCCACCCTGGAGAATGGACATGGGACTAATGTCGGATGAGGGGGTGTGTCTAAGGGTGAGTGGGTGTATTGAAAAGTACTTGGAACTCAATGATAATGGGGAGGTCCAGGTGGGAGTGGTCTGGGAGGCGCTGAAGGCAGTGGTTAGAGGGGAGCTGATATCAATCAGGGCACATAAAGGAAAGCAGGAGAGTAGGGAACGGGAGCGGTTGCTGCAAGAACTTCTGAGGGTGGACAGGCAATATGCGGAGGCACCGGAGGAGGGACTGTACAGGGAAAGGCAAAGGCTACATGTAGAATTTGATTTGCTGACTACGGGTACTGCAGAGGCACAGTGGAGGAAGGCACAGGGTGTACAATACGAATATGGGGAGAAGGCGAGCAGGTTGCTGGCCCACCAATTGAGGAAAAGGGGAGCAGCGAGGGAAATAGGGGGAGTGAGGGATGAGGAGGGAGAGATGGAGCGGGGAGCGGAGAGAGTGAATGGAGCGTTCAAGGCATTCTATGAAAGATTATATGAAGCTCAGCCCCCGGATTGGAAGGAGAGAATGATGTGTTTTCTGGACCAGCTGGAATTTCCTAAGGTGGAGGAGCAGGAGAGGGTGGGACTGGGAGCACAGATCGAAATGGAGGAAGTAGTGAAAGGAATTAGGAGCATGCAGGCGGGGAAGGCTCCGGGACCGGATGGATTCCCAGTTGAATTTTACAGGAAATATGTGGACTTGCTCGCCCCGCTACTGATGAGAACCTTTAATGAGGCGAGGGAAAGGGGACAGCTGCCCCCGACTATGTCAGAGGCAACAATGTCGCTTCTCCTAAAGAAAGAAAAAGACCCGCTGCAATGTGGGTCCTATAGGCCTATTTCCCTCCTGAATGTAGACGCTAAGATTCTGGCCAAGGTAATGGCAATGAGGATAGAGGATTGTGTCCCGGGGGTGGTCCATGAGGACCAAACTTGGTTTGTGAAGGGGAGACAGCTGAATACGAATATACGGAGGCTGCTAGGGGTAATGATGATGCCCCCACCAGAGGGGGAAGCGGAGATAGTGGTGGCGATGGATGCCGAGAAAGCATTTGATAGAGTGGAGTGGGATTATTTGTGGGAGGTGTTGAGGAGATTTGGCTTTGGAGATGAGTATATTAGATGGGTACAGCTGCTGTATAGGGCCCCGATGGCGAGCGTGGTCACGAATGGATGGGGGTCTGCATATTTTCGGCTCCATAGAGGGACGAGGCAGGGATGTCCTCTGTCCCCATTATTGTTTGCACTGGCGATTGAGCCCCTGGCAATAGCATTGAGGGGATCCAGGAAGTGGAGGGGAGTACTCAGGGGAGGAGAAGAACACCGGGTATCTCTGTATGCGGACGATTTGTTGTTGTATGTGGCGGACCCGGCGGAGCGGATGCCAGAGATAATGCAGATACTTGGGGAGTTTGGAGAATTTTCAGGATATAAACTGAACATGGGGAAAAGTGAGTTGTTTGTGGTGCATCCAGGGGGGCAGAGCAGAGAAATAGAGGACTTACCGCTGAGGAAGGTAACAAGGGACTTTCGCTACTTGGGGATCCAGAAAGCCAAGAATTGGGGTACATTGCACAGGTTAAATTTAACGCGGTTGGTGGAACAGATGGAGGAGGACTTCAAGAGATGGGACATGGTATCCCTGTCACTGGCAGGGAGGGTGCAGGCGGTTAAAATGGTGGTCCTCCCGAGATTCCTTTTTGTGTTTCAGTGCCTCCCGGTGGTGATCACGAAGGCTTTTTTCAAAAGGATTGAGAAGAATAATGAGTTTTGTGTGGGCCGGGAAGACCCCGAGAGTGAGGAGGGGATTTTTGCAGCGTAGTAGGGATAGGGGGGGACTGGCACTACCGAGCCTAAGTGAGTACTACTGGGCCGCCAATATCTCAATGGTATGCAAGTGGATGGGAGAAGAGGAGGGAGCGGCGTGGAAGAGATTGGAGAGGGCGTCCTGCAGGGGGACTAGCCTACAAGCTATGGTGATGGCGCCGTTGCCGTTCTCACCGAAGAAATACACCACAAGCCCGGTGGTGGTGGCTACTCTGAAAATCTGGGGGCAGTGGAGACGGCATAGGGGTAAGACGGGAGCCTCGGAGTGGTCCCCGATAAGAAATAACCATAGGTTTGCTCCGGGGAGAATGGATGGGGGATTTGGAACATGGCAAAGAGCAGGAGTAACACAATTGAGAGATCTGTTTGTCGATGGGACGTTTGCAAGTCTGGGAGCGCTGACCGAAAAATATGGGTTGCCCCAAGGGAATGTATTCCGGTATATGCAACTCAGGGCTTTTGCGAGGCAACAGGTGAGGGAATTCCCGCAGCTCCCGACGCAGGAGGCGCAGGACAGAGTGATCTCAAAGACATGGGTGGGGGACGGTAAGGTACCAGATATATATAGGGAAATGAGGGACGAGGGGGAGATTATGGTAGATGAGCTGAAAGGGAAATGGGAAGAGGAGCTGGGGGAGGAGATTGAGGAGGGGCTGTGGGCTGATGCCCTAAGTAGGGTAAACTCATCGTCCTCGTGTGCCAGGCTAAGCCTGATACAATTTAAGGTGTTACACAGGGCGCATATGACTGGAGCACGGCTCAGTAAATTTTTTGGAGTAGAGGATAGGTGTGCGAGATGCTCGAGAAGCCCAGCGAATCACACCCACATGTTCTGGTCATGTCCGGCACTACAGGGGTTTTGGGTGGGGGTGACAAAGGTGCTTTCGAAGGTGGTGGGGGTCCAGGTCGAACCAAGCTGGGGGTTGGCTATATTCGGGGTTGCAGAGGAGCCGGGAGTGCAGGAGGCGAAAGAGGCTGATGTTTTGGCCTTTGTGTCCCTAGTAGCCCGGCGCAGGATACTTTTGATGTGGAAGGAAGCCAAGCCCCCGGGTGTGGAGACCTGGATAAATGACATGGCAGGGTTTATAAAGTTGGAACGGATTAAGTTCGTCCTAAGGGGATCGGCTCAAGGGTTCACCAGGCGGTGGCAACCGTTCGTCGAATACCTCACAGAAAGATAGAGGGAATGGAAAAGAAGAAGACAGCAGCAGCAACCCGGGGGGGGGGGGGGGGGGGGGGAGGAACCAGAAGGACTCTCAGGGATGTTAGTGTACATGTATAATATGTATAGGTTGTTGTTATAGGTAATTGTATATTGGACTGTTGAATTGTATTTATGGAGAGTATTTATTTGGGTCAAGGCAGTTGCCATTTAGTTTTGATTTTTAATTTTGATGTTGTTTATATATTATTTATTTCTTGCTTAAAACTGGCCATTGTTATTTATATTGTTATATTACTGTGTAAAGGATACACAATGTACTGTCATGGTTGGCCAAAAATTTTGAATAAAATATATATATTTTTTTTTAAAAGAGGCTTTGAGGAGCCAAGAGGTGAGCCTCTCACTGCCAGGTTCCTAGCCTTGGACCAGCTGCAATAGCCAAGGAATTTATGTCACTGATTCAGTTGAATTTCTGGTCAGTGGAGACCTCAGGATATTGATGGTGGGGGGTTTGTCAATGGTAATGTCTTTGAATGTCAAGGGAGGATGGTTAGACTTTCTCTTGGAAATGATTGTTGACTTGGCTCTTGTCGAGTGCAAACATTATTTGACCTTTATCAGTCAAGTCTGATTGGTGTGCTGTCTCATTTAAGACCATATTCACATTTTGCATAGATGCGAAGAAATTAATTGTAGAATATTACAGCACAGAAGGAGGCTATTATACCTATCATATCAGTACCACCTCTTTGGAAGGGCTGTTCAATTAACCCTGTAATCCAGTTCTTTCCCCAGAGCCCCTTTTCAAGTATACAGCCAATCCCTTTAGGAGGTAAGAGAGGAGAGGAGGCTGATATCTCCACATTGTGTTTGTAGTGATTTAGTATAGTGTACCACATTTACAGCAGAAGTATCTAACAACATTAATTTAACTGGTTTCATAATTTTGTCTGTGCAGAATTACACCAGAAATGAAAGAAACACGCAAATAATGATGGAAGCTGAAGCCTGTAAAGAATTTGTAATGAACACCAAAAGGCAAAACAATTTGAAGACATCTCAGCACCAGCTGCTTTCCTCTTCCTGCTGCGGACTTAGCAGAGGTGCTATGTTCGTTCTATCTACCAAGCTTGCAGGCATGTTTATATCCTGTCCTCTTTCAGTCAACTTCCTCAACTTTTCTTTTGTCAATTGCTGGTAGCTATGACCCTCTAGAGGGAAAGCAGCCCCAATCTCGAGGGGTTAACTACAAGGGGCGGAGTCCTTTCCTGTTGTGTTCATGTATGTTCAGTAGCAGGCTGAGCAACAAAAAAAACAATCCACGGCGATCTCTTTGAGCTGCACTGTTCTGCTTTTTAAACTGAGGAGGAAATGATGAATGTAACGGGTTATCAGTCAGGGGAGGGTGCATAAGGAAAGAACATTCTTTTTTGTACATAATTACTTTTCAAGTTAAAAGGACAGTAAGAATCTTACTATTAAAGATAACATTGTATGATTTATATCCATGAACCTATCTTTCTCCAAATATAAACATGGGTTTTAATGGGAAAAACATTGTAGACTCAGCAAATGTTGAGGATGGTGATTAAATCCTGTAAGTGCAGTTGGCATCTTTACAGCTACGAAAGATGATGGACACGCATCATCTGCGAAAGATGACTTTAACTCAAGTCCGCTGAATCGCTCCCTCGATTTCAAACAGATCAAAGGGGAAACCGGAGGGAAACCAGGGTCCAGTGTAATCTGACTTTGGTGTAGTTTACAGTCATTCTGACAGAATTTGCAGCAGGAGTATTCTGAATAGCTAGAGGATTTCAGGACCAATTACTTCAATCAGTGGAGATAAAATCCAATTATTAGCCCTAAGCAGGAGTCTAAATACTGGAGATTTTGAAAATCAGGCATGGTTGCTTTTTGAATTTGGTCACATAGAGTGAAAATTGTACACTGAGACTCCCAACATGGGGCTTCAGTCAATGAGAGTGAGATGGAGTTTGGGGGTTGGCAAGCTTTGTTCATGGTGTAGCCATCTGGGATGGCCACTTACAATAAAGAACATGGACGGTCGCAAAGCATAACGGGAAAAATGGACAATGCAAGGTTCAGGCAGGCTCAGAGCCTGAATGTATATTTGTGAGCGAAGAATCCAGACGGCATCGAAACCCCCAACCGATTAGCATTTTGATGGCCCATCTCCACCAGACAAAAGACTGATACTTGAGCAACCGATACAATCCCAGACATTTCGGCACCACTCCCTGTACTCAGGAAACGTAAACAACAGGGTCAATGACCGCTTAGGACACACCCAGCCATCAAGGCACCCGCCCCTTTATTGGTTCAAATCGAACACAGTGATCAAGAATTACCCAATTAGATGGGTCCAAACCGAAACACCGCCCAAAAGAGCGTGAAACGCCCCAAGGATAAAGAGAGAGACCATCATGTGTTCAGCCTCTCTTGGACCTGATGCTCCGGCAATGTCTACTTCCAATTGCAGCACCACCAGAAGCAAGTTCAAGTTCAACGCCTGCTGCGAGACAGATGAGCCCAGCTGAGCAGCAGTTACTTCTCCAGACCCGATAGACCCAGATTCGAACAACGGCCACTGTTCCTCTGACCTAAGATGGGTGCCTAAAGTTAAGTACAGGTTGTCATAGTTGATAGGTGTAGTTTAACTAGTAGTGTTTATGTTGCATGATTATTGTGTGTAAATAAAGTACCCTTGACCTTGAACTAACTAACTGGTGTTTGGCTCTTTGATCGATATCCGGTTGAACCTTGTGGTGGTATCATTTGATACCTGGCGACTCTGAGCAATGTAATATCGATATCCAAAGAAAGAAGGGCAACCTCATTGATTGCTATATTTATAGTAGGTAAAAAAGGCAACAGTTATTGGCGACATCTGACGGGACTCGACCCAGAAGTGACTGTGTCACTCCGAGAGAACCCACAAAACGTTTGAATCAGAAATCCAATTTGGCAAAGTAAAAGAAACCACAAGCGTAAGACCAGTATTGATCAAACCTCCAAAATTTGGAAGTGTGTAATATGCATGCGTACTAACAAGGGATATAAGGTAACCTAATAGATTTTGTTGCGTGACACTTTCGGGAGTTGCATAAACCGGAAAATAGCTTGAGCCGTACCCGTGTTTGCACCACCGCTTTATTCCCCCTTGTTCCAAATTCCCGGTAGAAGCAGAGATAATAGTAGAGATGGCAATGAAGGCAATGGAACGCCTTCTGCATCCACAAGAGCCCGAGGTCACAGCGACCAACAGAGCAGAACAGTGTCCCATATGGGGAGAAGAGATTAGGAAATACCTAAAGGGGAAAGGATGGTCTGAGTTTTGTGCGATGAGGAAACAGGGCCTGGTAGCGTAGGACAAACTTGGTGGGACAGCCTGACCAAGATCCACAAGAAGAATTTGAGTAGAGTTCGTAAGCCGATGGCAATCGTGTCCTGCCTGGCACAATTGCGAGGCACAGAGGAGGTCGTGAAGACACTCCGTAGACAGCTTGAGGAGAAGGAGTAGAGAGGGAAATGTTAGCGAGTGTGAGAGATTAAACGAGCAACTCCGAGAGCAGCTAGCGGCAAAGGACAAGGAGATGGCTGATGTAAAACGGGCACATCAATCTTGTCTCGCCCACCTAAGTAGCTTTCAGATTCAATACGATAAGGCCTACAAGGACACGCAACATGCGGTTTTGGTAAGAGAAGAAACAGAAAACCGAGCAGAACAGTTGAGAAAACAATGTGAGGATTTAAAGGCAGCCCTCCGAGCACTCCACAGTTCCACCACGGAACAGAGGCAGAGTTCGGTGGACCACGCCAAGTGCAGGCAGCAAATTGCAAGATTGCAATCACTGGTATCCGTTCAGAATGGGTTCAGAGATACCTTTGGCCCACAGTTAGATCAGGAAGATGGCCCCGATTGGCAGGAACTTAGTGAAATGGCCCATCGATATGTGAACGAGACAGAAAGTCATAATAGAGCCCCCCCATGCCCCGAAAAGGAAAGCACCCGCACCACCGACTGCACAGGCAGAACCCAACCCAATGAATCCCATCACCACGCAGCGTAGAGTAACAACAGAAGACCAACCCGATTTTGTGTATACAACCCCATTAACCATCACCCAGTTAAGAGATGCCCATGATAAAATTGAGATTTTCCACCCCACGTCAGATCCACACCACTTTTTTGAATGAGTTAGGCAACAGACCCTCATGTACAGTCTGGACGAGCAGGAAGAAGTAAAGCTCATAGTGATGAGCCTTGACCCGTCGGTTAGTTCAGCCCTTCCCGACCCACAAAATATAGGAGGAGGTAGCCTCCAAGATATGAAAACAGCCATCTTAGACGCCATTGGTTACAATAGAGGAGATCCGGTAAAAGGACTCAACCGGTGCAGACAGAAAAAGGGAGAGCACCCAACAGCATTTACTGGACGCCTCTGGATCCACTTCACTGCAGCATTCGGTGATTTAGCCCGCGCCCGTTTATCGGCAGACAATACGGCCAAATTGGCCCGTATTCTAGTCTCCCACGCCACAGAGGCAGGACAAAAGGCATGTGCGAATTACGACCCGTCAGACCTGGCACACAATGAAGTGTGGGTACTGAAGCAATTATCTAGAGTGTGGGAACAGTCCCTACAGAAAAAGACAGACCAAGAAAGAATAGACGCCAACATGAATCCAGTCAGGGCACACCAAGACCCCACATGGGTAAATGAAGGCAGAAGTAACACACAGCACCCGAAAGTGCAGGGATGCTACAATCGCGGGCACGAGGGACATTACGCCTGAGAATGCAATGCCCTCCCGAAACAGCAACGGAATCAGCCCACAAATGCCCCGCCTAGGAACAATGCCAGACCCATCCACAGCGTTAGCGCCCGATCAGATAATTTGGCCATAAATGGCACTGGTTGACAGTGTTCGGACTCCCCAACTTGGGTCTGCGACACACTTTGGGATAATTCCAGAAGACCGGTAGTTGCAGGCACAGTCTGGGGACACCCAGTAGAGTTCCTTTGGGACACAGGAGGGTCCCGAACCACGTTAAACTCCTCCACGATGTACCAGCGAGATACATGGCCCACTACAGACACCATTACTCATAGTGGCTTTACAGGTCACCTCCAGCAGGGACACATTACAGCCTCTGTGGATATCCAGATCGGCAACATTAAAACAAAACACTCAGTCGTTTTGGTAGATTTAAACCAGACAGCAGAGCACATCTTGGGAATAGATTTTATGAGCTCACACAACCTTTCTTTCGACCCCGTAAATAAATGTGTGTGGAAAATGGCTAGAGCAGCACGAGCCCCAGTCACGCTCACAGTGAGAGACTACGAACACAGGATTAGCTCAGTGGGAGAGGACTGGTTTGATCCACAAACCATTACCACAGACAAAACAGTTAAAGAAGTCTTGAAAAGACACAAAGCATCGTTTGCTCAGCACAAGCACGATTGCAGTAAAATCCCAGGAGTGGTCAACATTACAGGTCCCGATCCTAAGCCCCAAAACAATACGGCTTTCCACAGCAAACCGAGGGAGAGATAGCCAACGTAATCCAAAGTTTATTGAACAAAGGAGTAATTCAGCCAGTAGCATCAACGAACAATGCCCCGATTTGGCCCGTAAGGAAACCAGATGGGTCATGGCGACTGACCATCACTTATAGGGAATTAAACAAAGTGACTCCGTTAACAGCCCCCACCGTTGCCACGAGTCCCGAGACCATGTTAAAACAGGGACTTCAGTCAAAATATTTCACGGTTTTGGACATTAGCATTGGCTTTTGGTACATTCCACTGGACAAAGCATGCCAGTAACATTTTCCTTCACTTTCCAGGGACAGCAGTACATGTGGACGTGCCTTCCACAAGGCTTCCACAACTCTCTCTCCATTTTCACAGACAATTGGCGAACGAATTATCAAAATTTTCCCGATCTGAATGCCTCGTTCAGTATGTGGACGATTTGCTCCTACAGACTGACACCAAGGAAGAGCACATTTCACTTCTTTTGGAACTATTAGGACTCCTCAAAGAAATTTGATGCAAAATTAACCCCCAAAAAGCCCAAATTCTCCAGGAAATGGTCACTTATTTAGGTACGGTCATCACGCATGTTAAGAGTGAGATAGAACAGAAATGGATAGATTCAATTGTAAAATTGCCCTTGCCCCAAAATGTTACAGCACTCCGATCATTTTTAAGACTGGTCGGTACTGCAGGAACCACATAGATCGTTTCAGCAACAAAAGCAGCCCCGCTTTCCGAGCTCCTTAAGAAACAGGCCCCATGGAAATAGCTTCCACAGCACATGGATGCCGTAGATGCATTGAAACGCGCCCTAAGCACAGCCCCCGCTTTTCAGGCCCCAGATCCACACTCCCATACGCGATAGAGGTAGCGACCACTGACCGAACCCTTTCGGCCGTACTCCTACAGGAAAGGCACGATCGTTTAGGACCCGTAGCCTATGCCTCACGAGCTTTAGATCCAGTAGAGCAGGGATTTTCAGCCTGCGAAAGGCACCTGCTCGCAGATTTTTGGGCTGTACAATACTTCTCATACATAACAGGACTCAACCCCGTAACCATTTTGATCGAGCACATCCTGACACAACTTTTATTAGATGGTAGACGAAAAGACGGCACAGTAAGCCAAATTTGTGCAGCACGCTGGACCCTACCCGTACAAGGAAGCGACATTACGGTAAAACGGACAAAGACGCACACGTTTCTGGCCGACAATTTACACTATGCAGGAACCCCACATGAGTGCGAGATCATTGCCTCCAAGCACAACACAGGCCCCTTTGTTCCCAAATCGGTGCCGAAAAAGACAGGCTTCCGACCACAGAGAACCCAGCCCACAGACACATCTCTAAAAATTTATGTAGATGGCTCCTCCACACTTCTAGATGGAAAAAGAATCACAGGATGTGGAATTTATGTAGAGGATGCGCAGGGACGCGCTTTAGAGGAAATCTCATTAAAGTTGCCTGGACATTTAGGTTCGCAGGCAGCCGAGTTAGCAGCCATCGCTTACATTGTGCAACACCCAGATTCGTTCCCGACCCCAGCAGACATATATTCAGACAGTTTGGATGTCTGCAACAGCTTGATAGAATTCCTGCCCTTGTGGGAATCTAGAGGATTTATATCCGCTGATGGAAAACCCCTACCCTCAGCGCCATTACTCAAACACATTCTCCAGACAGCGAAAGGTAGAAAACACGGAATCATAAAAGTTAGAAGCCACCATTGTTCCTCCCCACCCGGTAACGTGAAAGCAGATGCCCTAGCAAAAGCAGGCTCACGACATGGCCACGTTTGGCAAACCCCCGAGAGTGCCCCAGGAGATACGGTCCAGGTCTCACAGACCAACATTCAAGATTTGGCCCAGGCACAAAAAGAAGATGAGACGCTAAAGGAAATTTTAAAAGGAGACTTCCGGTCTCCTTATGATAAGTTTAAAGATACTTTAACAATCCATGAGGGAATCGTTTTAAAGGACGGTATTTATGTAGCCCCCACCCCGGATAGGAACCAGATTATTTGCTAATTCCATGATGGACACCAAGGGATAGAATCCACCCTTGCCCACCTCAGCCCTCTCTGCTGGTGGCCTGATTTGAAAACCGACGTAACCCATTACATTGAGAATTGTTTGATTTGCGCCCAGAACAACCCGGACAGATATGCAAAGAAAGGCCAGCTAAGACACATCCGCCCTGTTAATGGCTCATGGACAAACTTGGAGTTAGACTATATTGGTCCCCTCCCCCCCCGAAGAAATGGACACAAATATGTTTTGGTCGTCATCGACACATTCACAAAATGGGTAGAAGCATTCCCTTCAAGAACAAACACGGCCAAAGCCACGGCAACAATTTTAACTGAGCACATATTTACTAGATGGGGTCTCCCCGTAGTATTGAGTCGGACCAAGGTTCGCACTTCACAGGCAGAGTTATGAAAAATGTCCTGACGATTTTTAGCATAAAACAGAAGTTTCACATTGCCTATCACCCACAGTCCAGCGGTATTGTGGAACACATGAATCGCACCCTAAAGGCAACACTTAGGAATATGGTACAGCAGCATAATACGACATGGGACACAGTGCTCCCATTCGCACTGATGTTTATTAGAAACACGGTGTCGAGTTCGATAGGTTACACCCCCGATACCCTCATGACCGGACGACCCATGAAATGTACCGAGTATTTATTTGGACTTGATTTGGCCAGCCCTGCAGTCACCGCCCTTACCCACGAAAAAGCGGTCCAAAACATGATGGAGAATATTAAAGCAGCATAGCTCGCTACAGCTGTTTGACTAGGCGCTAGAAGAAAGCAGAGTAAGGCCTGCTTTGATAAGACAGTACACCCAACAGAGTATACAGTCGGTCAGCAAGTCATGATCTCCCTGTACAATCCTAGTTCATTCCTCTCCCCAAAATTTGCAGGACCTTACTCAATTTCCGACAAAGTAAGCCCCTCAGTTTATAAGATTACATATCCAAATGGAAAATCAGGATGGTTCCATATAAACCAGCTTAAGGTTTATGGAACGCAGTGCAGCCACTCACACTACCTCTCACTGGCAATGGCAGACAACGGAGACCCGCCCACTGACAACCCAATCCATCCCTCCCAGACAGGACATCGCATCCACAGACACGACCTTGACTCCACCCCCAGAGTCCAATTTCATCCAAACACTTGATTCGGCCACTAGCGACAGCGACAGCACAACAGACCGACTTGATACTCCCGAACAATGGAAACACAGACCAGATCCCAATCACTACAGCCCCAGTGATACCGACCACGATATGTTCGGCCCCTCAGACACAATCTATTTGCCGTTACCAGAACCTGACCCAGCACCCGACGATAGCGCCACCCCCCTTGCCCCTACCGCCCTACAGAATACGAAACATTGGCACCGCGACAATTCCTGTCATCTGACACGGGACGATGAGACGGACGCCACATCGGCCCATGCCGAATTGGCACTGAAACTCCAGGCACGAGTTTGGCACCCGGGAGATGGTGATGACTCCGAGTCTGACACCCACCATGCTAACCCCTTTACGACCCTTTTTGGAATGGAACCTTGAGGTGTCCAGATGATGAGAGAAAGGAACTGATTGAGATTTACGGTGTCCTATTCCCTGATGGAACCTGCCCGCTTTCTTCTTTAGTTTGTTTTTTAATGTTGAATGTTCCCTCTCTTGTACGACTTTGTGTGCCGACCTCAGACACATTTCTTGATACAGTTATGACTACTCCTCTGTCGCCACATGGCAGTTAAAGGCACAGGTTTACTGAAGTCCATATATGCTCATATTCTTACCGCTCTTGGAAGGTCACTCAGGCAGTGGAATAACGGCACTTATTCCTGCCATGCCTGAGGACCTCCTATGTATTTTGTCAGCCAAGCTCGGGTAGTGGAGCAATGGTACTGATCACCGCCCTACCCGGGGATTCCACCCATTCTTGCCCTGCCGCGGCTCATACGCACCCCATTCGGAGAATTATTTTCGAAACTCTTTTGCTGTTCTTTTTAAACCTGTGGTTTAAAGAATGCACTTTTGCCACAGCTTTTTATTCCCTTTCCGGCGACCCTTCGGTTGCTAACCCCCGCCTGCTACTTACATGTTCGAAACACTTGGTTGAAACGATTTTGCACTGGACAGAGAAATTGTCCACCCACTCAGCCCATCAAACACAGGCTGCGAGAGTGATCGCATTGTGACAGAATAATTTTTTTTCTGATGTCTTGTCTCCCAAATGGTTGTTTTAAAAAAAAAAAAATGAGGGAGTCACTTATGGTGATGATTCTAAATGGGCAATTGACGTTAAGGAGAAACAGACAGACAAACGAGATATTAAGCAACAAGATAATAACAGATATTATGCTTGTACCCCCAGGAAGATATGAATATACCAGAAGACAGAGGAAGATACAGACAAGATGAATGTGGACCTGATGATCTGCATCATGATCGTTGTTGGATCAATACAGTTGCGCACGTTACCCGCCCCTACACCCCTCACCACACAGGCCCTAAACATGACCACCCAACACGACACCCCTAGCCCGGACACTACACCACAATTAGACACAGCCACTGATATCCCCACATGGTATTCCCTTTCATACACAGTAAAAGCCCTATTGATTATAGTCATACTTTGCAGTGTCATCCAAACGATCAGACTTCAGAAATGGCGAAGGAGAGCCTCCCGCCCTCCAGTAGACACACTCAGAGCCCCTTTCCTCGGACTCCAGCAAACCCCCACACTCTTTCTGAACTTTTCGTCCCTAATAAATCCCGCGGTTTATTTTTTTAATAAAGTTACTTTCTCTGGAAATTGGCATTAGTGTTAAGTAGGAATGTGATGCTGTTATTGTTTATTTTGTATTATAATATAAGTTATTTGGTTATTAGATAGCAGCATGAGTGTAGTTTAGTTAAGAACAGTTAGAGGTTCCCCTTTTTGTGTCAAGAGACTGAAATGTATGTTCGAATGTTATAGAGCCCCTTTAGAATATTTACAGATATGTGTTGTATTAGGGAAAACTTAGGTAAATGTTTCGACCCATAGGACAGAGTAGGATAGAACCTGTCCTTGATTGAGGGTACCCGGCATGTCAGAGAACAGGAGAAGATCCAGTAGTGGGATCCTTCACGTTTCGCGTTGAAGATCAAAAGGACGGACTGTAGCCATCTGGGATGGCCACTTACAATAAGGAACATGGACGGTCGCAAAGCATAACGGGAAAAATGGACAATTCAAGGTTCAGGCAGGCTCAGAGCCTGAATGTATATTTGTGAGCGAAGAATCCAGACGGTATCGAAACCCCCAGCCGATTAGCATTTTGATGGCCCATCTCTGTCAGACAAAGGACTGATACTTGAGCAACCAATACAATCCCAGACATTTCGGCGCCACTCCCTGTACTCAGGAAGCGTAAACAACAGGGTCAATGACCGCTTAGGACACACCCAGCCATCAAGACACCCGCCACTTTATTGGTTCAAATCGAACACAGTGATCAAGAATTACCCAATTAGATGGGTCCAAACTGAAGGAACGTCCAAAAGAGCGCGAAACTCGCCAAGAATAAAGAGAGAGACCATCATGTGTTCAGCCTCTCTTGGACCTGACGCTCCGGCAACACCTACTTCCAATTGCAGCACCACCAGAAGCAAGTTCAAATTCAACGCCCGCTACCAGACGGATGAGCCCAGCTGAGCAGCAGTTACTTCTACAGACCCGATAGACCCAGATTCGAACAACGGCCACTGTTCCTCTGACTTAACCCGGGTGCCTGAAGTTAAGTACAGGTTGTCATAGTTGATAGGTGTAGTTTAACTAGTAGTGATTATGTTGCATGATAATTGTGTGTGTAAATAAAGTACCCTTGATCTTGAACTAACTGGTGTTTGACTCTTTGATCGATATCCGGTTGAACCTTGTGGTGGTATCATCTAATACCTGGCAACTATGAGCAATATATAACGTTGATATCCAAATAAAGAAGGGCAACCTCATTGATTGCCATATTTACAGTAGGTAAAATAGGCAACAATGGTTCCAATGAACTGAACTGTGGTATTTGGTATTTGGACCTTGAACAGAATATGTGCAAGTCTGGAATGTCTGTGCATGTGCCTCATGTGTTTTGGAATGGACATTGAGGCATAATATGTTGGAGCATGCCCCGTTAGTTAAATCTATTTGTCCACAATTGAGTTCAAAACATTTTTGCCCACAGCTGTGCTGGACATGCGAGCTGATAACGGTGCACCAAGGACAACAGGCCATCTGTTATCTTGGTGTCCAATGGCTCAAACAGTGTACCTCCTTAGCCAATGAGATGAAGGGATTGAGATATAAACAGAAAGAGGCTGAATTGGAGTAGGTGAATTCAATGTCAAATGAGGTATAGGTGAGACATAAAGAAAGAAACTAAAAGATTGCATTATGATAGAGAGCAAAAAACAGGCAAGAAGGAAAAGTATGACTTTTTTTTACAAATTGAAGTTTTTAAAATCTCCTAAAACAATTCACAACTTCAATTTGTGGTGAGTCATCGTTCACAGGTATCTCTTCCTCTCTATAAATTGCTAACCAACTTCTGCATTAATAATGGCAGGCTTCATTCAGATGCTGTTATTTTTCAGCAACATCTGATCCATTGTGTTCAAACATAATAATGCAACTGGGTAGTGTGACTTTCAGCCATTAAAATATTTTTATAGTTATCTTTACGTGGGAATTTGTATTCAGTTGCACGGAGAAGGAACAATGCACTTCAAGTTGGACAATTCACATTGAAAGCTGCCCCACTTAATGTAGCACAAATCCAATTGTATTCAGTAAGTATCAGGGTCATTCTTACTGTGTAAAATTACAAGTTGATGGCCGTGCCTTTGATATGACCTTGGGTGCTCATGACTTCCCTAAGCGATCCAAGAATCTTATAAGATGATTACAATAGATTTCTGGATACTAATGGCATCAATGAATATGAGGGTGGTGGAGAAAAATAGTGTAGAGGTAAATGATCAGCTATGATCTGTTTGAATGGTGGAGCAGGTTTGATGGGCAGGATAGCCTACTGCTCTTCCTATGTTCCTACTATAAAACTCATTATTTCATAACGAGTGAGCATGAAGGGTGACAATTATGGTTGGATTCATTTAGTTTATACAGTCCAACTTGTCTTCGCATTATAACACAAAATAATGAATAACATTTCCCCATAACTGAACTTCAGCAAAATTACTGTCCCTTCTCATAACCCATGAAAGCTACACTTCAAAGAGGCAATGACAAACAACTGCAGTACTTTGTCAAGTCATGGAGCAATTCAAGTCCATGATCACCAAAGCTCTCTTAGGGCATGGTACCTGAAGGTGGAGGAGGATACTTCGATGATTTTTGTCTAAAGTCTGATTGACTTTACAGCCTTTTCCAGTTTTGACTTGACTGTCTATGGCTCAGGGCTGGATTTGATGAAGAGGCAGAGGTCTCATCCACTGGCTGGCGAGGCAATGGGAAGAGGAAGTTGCCTCTTTTTGGAAAAGGTCAGATGGGGGTAGTGTTAGCATTGCTGCCTCACGGTGCCGAGGTCCCAGGTTTGATCCCGGATCTGGGTGACGTCTAGCACGAGGGGACATAGCTTTAAATTGAGGGGAGATAGATATAAGACAGATGCCAGAGGTAGGTTCTTTACTCAGAGAGTAGTAAGGGTGTGGAATGCCCTGCCTGCAACAGTAGTGGACTCGCCAACACTAAGGGCATTCAAATGGTCATTGGATAGACATATGGACGATAAGGGAATAGTGTAGATGGGCTTTAGAGTGGTTTCACAGGTCGGTGCAACATTGAGGGTCGAAGGTCCGGTACTGCACTGTAATGTTCTATGTTCTATGTGGAGTTTGCATATTCTCCCCGTGTTTGCGTGGGTTTCGCCCCCACAACCCAAAGATGTGCAAGGTAGGTGGATTGGCCACGCCAAATTGCCCCTTAATTTGAAAGAATGAATTGGGTACTCTAAAAAACATTTTTTTTTAAAAGAAAAGATCAGATGAATTGAGTGCTATTCAGGCGCTTAACTGGACAGCGACAGGCCTTCCTCAGAATTGAGGATCCTGGGAAGAGACCCCACCTATCAGAAACTATTGGCCAATTGGAAGCCAGCAGTTCTATTAAATGGCACTGCCACCAAGGAGGCTTTTACCATGCCACAGGTAAGTGATGGTGGGAGGCTCAGGGTGCAGGGTTGGAAGCAAGGACAGAGAAGTGGTACTCAATGGGCACCCACTCTCCCAATGCCGGGTCCCTCAAACAGTCACTGAGTGCCTTTGAACCAGGAAACCCCACCCCCAAGAGCCCATAAATAACTCAGACAGGATTTACTTGTCATGCTCCTCTCTTGGCAATTCCCTCAACCACCACTGGGTTAATATCAATGGTGGCAGGATGAAGGATAAGGTCCTTAAGAGGGTATTAATTGCCCACATACAGGCTTCAATTGGCAGCAGGGGACGAAGGCCATCCACGGTCCTTCTAGGCACGGATTTAATCTAGATGGTGGTGGTGGGGGGGGGATGCGGTCTCCAGCGTCGCCCTTTCACCCTTACGCCTGATTAAGTGTCCACCGTCAAATTTGCCACAGGTGAGAGCATTAAATTCTGCTCTCTGTCTCTGCTATTTATCCCTTCTGTTCTTAGTCTCAAAATCCTTTAACTTCAAAGTAAAACAAAATCAGGCAGTATGTGAAAGGGGCTGTCTGCATTATTGCTCACGAGCAATTTCCCCTTGCCCCTCATACCTTAAACATGCTTCTCCTTGTGTTTGTCTATTTAAAAAAGATTCCATTCATTGTAAATATGAACAAGATCATTAAAAGACATTTTCCATAAGGTAGGTTTACCTGCAAAAGACCACCTGCTGTAGATTTCTATCTTATTAACTTTTATGTCATAATCTCTGAGAGATTTTAATGAAATATGCCCTTTTTATTTCTCACAAAATTCCTACCTTGTGAGTCAGGGAGTGTTGCTTGAGGTGGTGGGGTTGAATGAATTCCATCCCACATTCAGTGCAGATATATGGACGGATATCTTTGTGTTTCATCATGTGATTCTGCAACTGACTTGGATATTGGAAAGTCTTGTCACATTCATCACAATGATACAGTGTAGGACCACGGTGAGATGTCAGGTGTCTCTTTAACTGGGCTAGGGTGGGAAAGTCAAGTCCACACTCCACACAAATGTTGTCTCGGCCATTCTCATGCTTTGTTTCATGTGCTTTGAGCTCACTTGGATAAGCAAAACCCCTCCCACAAATTCCACAATTATACGGCTTCACATCACTATGTTGCATCATATGCCGCTTGAGGTGGCTAGTTTGGGTGAACGCTTTGTGGCAAACATGACATTTGTGAGGTCTGGTACCCTGGTGTGTGAGCATATGAGTGTGCAGGTGGCTCAGCTGCTTGAAGAGTTTTCCACATTGAGAACAAGCATGAGGTTTAATACCACTATGTCCCAAAATATGTGTCACCAGGTTGTACTTGGAAGTGTAGGACTTATCACACATTCGGCACTGCCAGCGTTTCTGACTGCCACCCACATCAACATAATAACTGTCATCAATTTGAATGTTGACATCGACCCGCTCAACTGTGTTCCTCTTTTCTTCTCTAATCGGGATACTGCTATTAAGATTCCCGAGAGGAACATTGTGATGAAAAGGATATCTAAAATGCAGATTCGATGGTGCCATAACAAAAGGGAACATAAAGTCTGGAGGGACATTGGCAAAATATGATCGAGGAGGATGCATCATCAGAGGACTGGTAGGCCACATTACATTCTGTTTAATCGACTCATGTTTCAAGCCTGTGGTACCGAGGTGATCAAAGGTTCTGAATAGCTGAAACCCTACATCACTCAAGTCTATCATTTGAGCCATGGGTTTTGGTGATGGTAATTCTACTTTGATGTCTTCAGGTTCATCCATATCGTTTGACAAGCCTTCTGACTGAACAGTATGAATTACTTTGGTGGGAGTACTTTTCCTCTTCCGTGACCCTCCTTCAGAGCTTGCAGTGAATCTTTCTACAGTTGCTGTAGATATGTCATTTGTAGAATATGTAATTGCTGATTCAGAATCTCCAAAGTCTGTAAATTTGTTTGGTTTAATGGTCAGTGGGAGAGGCTGGATTCTGAAGTGCGGAGAAGTCTGTATTGCTTTCAAATCTCTGGAAATATGAATGTCATCACCAAATGGACCAGTGGCCTTGACCTCCATTGATGCTGACTTAGCTTCTTTCCTTAAAGTGGAGAAAACAACATCAAGGATAAAATCTTGATGGTGAAGTGGGTCTTGGGCAAGAGCGCAAAAGAGGCGATTGAAAAACAATAGCCCGTTTTCCACTCCAACAGATTGTCTTTTCCATAGGATTTCTTATCCTGCGTGTGTAATCTTCCTCCTCCAAAAAAAGGACATTCCCAATGGGAAAACCATTGGTGACATTAATGGAGCTGGAAGAAGAAAACAGCAGTACAGTTATTCTCAGAAAGACTTGAGAAAGTCCAAGTAATAGCAGCAAAAATAAATTGCGGAAAAACTGTTCATTTAATTTCATATTGTGCCTTTTGATACAAATTTCTCCCTGTAACTTATCTCAACCATGGATACTTATATATGGCTGTGTGGACAACTGGCATGCACCCAAAACTGCAAAAGCTGGGTAAAGATACCAAGAGTATTATGACATCACCTCCATGTCTCTTTAATATTATTATAAAGTCTATTTTCGCAGAGGAAATTGGGCATCATGTGTAAATATGGTGGAGACCAGGCAGCGTTGTTCTCCTTCTTGAAACAGCATGAGCTCCTTGCGTGGTGCACACTGGGAGTAACACACAAAAAAAAATTGGGTATGCTAAGTCTTGTTATACAAACTTTTAAATGGTGCTTTTAAGATTAAAATAGCTGAGGTGTTACCTTGTTTACCAGCAATGAGAGATAAATTGTGACCCTAACAATAAAAAACAAATGAAATTCGGATCAGAAAATTTAAAATGAAACGATCTGACTATTTATGGCCTCACGGTGCATCAAAGAAGTGTCCAGTCCACACTCCAGGTTGAGTCAATGCAAGAGACATATAGAACATAGAACATAGAAAAATACAGCACTGAACAGGCCCTTAGGCCCACAAAGTTGTCTGAACCTTTGTCCTAGATTAATCGTAGATTATCATAGAATTTACAGTGCAGAAGGAGGCCACTCGGCCCATCGAGTCCGCACCGGCTCTTGGAAAGAGCACCCTACCCAAGGTCAACACCTCCACCCTATCACCATATGCGAGTAATCCACTTGTCAGGCTATCCTTGCTTGCAAAATTAAACTTGAACCATCTGATTTTCAAGGTGGCACAATATCGAAACTTAATGTTTGAATAAATATGCGTACTTAATTAATGCAATAAGTAATATTATTAAGGACAGTTTGTTGTTATCTTTCATATTGGGAAATATTTAATATTTTGTGACATCCTTCCTTTAAAGCACAGAGCTTGAGTGCATTTTAGCATCATGAAAGGTTTAAAAGTAGAGGGGTGGAACTTTCTGTTTTTTTTTACTAAGTGTCAACTCAGGCGGGAAAAGCGGTGTGTAGCCCGCCAACTCCCTTGCCGCTTTTCCCACCTCCATTTTGAGACACATTCTCTCCGCCTTTTAAACTTTTCAATTTAAAAATGCCCTCAGCAGCCAGGCCCCCATTAATCTACACATAGCCTGGTTAAATCAGATCGGCACAGGCAGCCTGGATGAGGAATTCATAGAATGTATTCAGGATAGATTCTTGGAGCAGCACGTTCTGGAGCTAGCTAGAACTATAAATGATGTGGAGATGCCGGCGTTGGACTGGGGTGAGCACAGTAAGAAGTCTTACAACACCAGGTTAAAGTCCAACAGGTTTGTTTCAAATTATTAGCTTTCGGAGCGCTGCTCCTTCCTCAGGTGAATCATTCACCCAAGGAAGGAGCAGTGCTCCGAAAGCTAGTGATTTGAAACAAACCTGTTGGACTTTAACCTGGTGTGATAAGACTTCTTACTGTAGAACTATAAAGACAGATAGTAAGAGTTTCTATAGATATTTAAATTAAAAAAGAGTTCACAAAGTGAGTGTTGATCCTATAGAATGTGAGTCTGGGGAATTAATAACGGAAAATAAGGAGATGGCAGATGAATAGAACAGGTATGTTTCATCAGTCTTCACTATAGAGGATACAAGTAACATCCCAAAAATAGTTATAAATTAGGAATTGGAAAAGGGGAGGAACTCAAGAAAATTTCAATCATCATGGAAGTGATATTGAACAAATCTTTGCAACTGCAGGTTGACAAATTCTCGTGTCTTGAAGGATTTCATCTTAGGGTCTTAAAATAAGTGGCCAGTGAGTTAGTTGATGAGTCAGACAAATGTGTTTAAAGCAGCAGCTGTTACAAGTGTCAGAGTCGTCCTCAAAAGCCAAGTACACTTGAAAGGGCTTCAAATCCCTTGACAACCATTGAAATTCAACACTTCCATTCAATTTCACACAACAATACATTTCACTAGCCACTGATTGACAGTTTTATTAGTCCAGAGACAGGTGCTTTGTGGATTGTTTATCTATCTATCCCTTCATGCTTGAAGCACCCTGCTTTGGTGCTAACCACAATGTTTAATAACACTTTTGCTATGATTGACAACTACTTGCCACATCAAAAGGAGCTAAGTGCTTTTTGCTGTGATTAAGAGGCAGTGAAACCACTGAGAGAGAAAGTGGGAAACTATGGACCAGTTAGCATTTGTTAGAGGGAAAGTTTTAGAAGCTATTATTAAAGATGTTATAGTGGGGCACTTAGATAAATTCAAGGTAATCAGGCAGAGTCAACGTGTAAGAGAGAAATCACATTTAACCAATTTTTTAGAGTTCTTTGAAGGAGTAACATGTGCTGTGGATAAAGGGAACTAGTAGATGTACTGTACATAGATTTCCAGAAACATTTGATAAGGTGCCACATCAAAGGTTATTGTGGAAAATAAAAGCTCATGGTTATAGAGTCATTGTTATCATTACAGAAGAGACCCTTCGGTCCATCAGGTCTGCACTGTCAAAACTACACTAAATCTGCAGTAATCCCACTTTCCAGCACTTGGGTCACAGCCTTGAATGTAAAGGCATTTCAAGTGCTCATTCACATACTTTTTAAAAGTTGTGAGGTTTCCTGCCTCTACTACCCTTCCAGGCAGTGCAGTGCATTCCAGACTCCCACCACTGTCTGGATGAAGGTTTGTTTTCCTCAAATTCCCTCTAAACCATTTGTTCCTCACCTTAAAATTATGCCCCCTCATTATTGAACATTCAACTAAGGGGACATAATTTAAAGGGTGACCCACACCCGAGACCCCCACCAGAGACCACCATAACAGAGTTGCCTACCAGAGATACCAATAACAGAGGCCCTCAAAAGAGAGACCTATAACGGAGACTCGTGGATTGAGATGCCATTTTTAAAGGCAGCCCAATCTTTTGACCCCCTTCAGCCTGAGGACTCCTCCACTTCACCCAACTTACCTCTTCTGGGGTCTTTGATCTCCCCTCACCCCACTTCTTAAGGGCAAGGCCACACCAGGCCCGGCCCCTGGCATGGGCAACATGGCACTGTGGCATCTTGGCACTGCCAATCTGGGAATGGTTTGAACAGAAGGGAATAATGGAGGGGATCTACAATTCATGGGCGTTATTCATTATGCACTTTCAAGAACTGGAATACATCGAACATTAGTTGGGGAGGGGTGGTGTGTGTTGATGGTGACTATGGGTGATTCTTGATTCCTTTTTGTCATTTGTTTGTGTGAACATGCGGGCTAATGTTTGGGGTTTGGTGGGAGGATGGGATCGTTGTTATTGATGTGGGGATTGACATATTTGTTACTGATTATTGTTTATTGTTGTTGGGTGTAAATTTGGAGAAAATGTGAAAAAGGAGAATACAAATATTTTAAAAAACAGAATATGAACACAATACGAGGAGAGCACAATTGGTGGAATCTCATAGTGTTGAACTGGGACTGGCCAAATGTTGGGCTTGGCATGCTCTGGCTGAATTGTATCTTGAACCAGCATAATGGAAAACATGAGCACAAGTGGTTTTGGGCATAGTTCACTGAGGTTTTAAATTCCCAGTCTTTTAAACTGGTTAATCCAATTTTGCCGGGATAATGTTGACATTACATTTGTGTAACCCCAGGGCACTATGTCATGCCTTTTATGAATAATTCTGGACTCTAACTCTTGCTCTTGGAATGTGCTTGCCTAATCAGTGCCAGAAAATCAAATCCTCTTTCTAAAACATGCTTCTAGATTTTTTGGAGAGATTAGAAATACATAATCGCAGCTGTTGATTTAATCAAACTGAGAGAATTTCTGCATTGAAAATAAAAGAACAAACTTGCATTAACATAGCACCTTCTGTAACCTCAAGATGTCCAAAGGTGCTTTACAGCCAATGGCGTACTTATGAAGCATCACCACTGTTGCGATTATAGTAGTGGGGGATGTGGCATTGCAGAGGTTAATGTGGGACTGGGATACAGTACCATCCACAGTGTGATGTAAAGAGACACATGACTGGAGACTAGGGTCAGTTGTCGATGGACAGAGACCTGTGTAGAGACAAGCATGGAGCACCCTCTATGTATGTACATAATTATGTGTTAACAATAAATACTTAATGAGTCCATTCATGACTCAGAACCTCTTTGTAAGACCTACTGAATATATAACAGTAATGTTGCAGATACTTTACTCACAGTTGAGGCACAATCAATTGAACAAAGACTAGAGTTGGATACAACTGAGGCTTTATTGCTCTAAGATGTGTGGCCTCCCACAGCAGCTGGCAAAATGACTGCTGAATGGAGGACACGCAGATTTATACTCCACCTACTGGGCAGAGCCAGCAGGCAGGGACTACCGGCGAACCCGTAGTACAGGTCCTACCTCATATCACCTAAAACAGGTGCAACAGTGGTTTACCACATTCACCCCCTGTTAAAATTGAGTCCGGCAGGGGTGGTGGAGAACTATATACAGCAATGAATTTATATTTACAGTATTTGATCAGAAAAAAATGTCTTTTGAAGTCCGGTGCCAGTTAGAGATTTAACCAGTCTGGTGCCTTGATGTTCCGCTGGGAGCGACGTAGCGGTGGCAGCGATGTCGATGCTGGCCTGATGTTCGGTGACTCCGGGAGCGTGCCGAAATCCTCTTCATCCTCGGGCGTGGGTAGGGGAAGGACGGATGGTCCTGGTGGGGTTAATGCTGGGAGCGCCGGGGGAGGGGAGGGTGGTGCCGGGCCGGAGAGGTGTGTGTGTGTGGAACCTGCTGGTGCCAGGTCCCTGAGGGAGACCGTATCTTGGTGGCTGTTGGGGTACGCCATGTAGGCATGCTGGGGGTTGGAATGGAGCAATTGCACCCTTTCCACCAACGGGTCCGCCTTGTGGAGGCGGACGTGCCTATGGAGCAGGACTGGTCCTGGAGCTGCGAGCCAAGTCGGGAGTGACACCCCGGATGTGGACTTCCTGGGGAAGGCAAAAAGGCGTTCATGGGGTGTGTTGTTAGTAGCGGTGCACAGCAGTGACCGAATGGAGTGGAGTGCATCAGGGAGGACCTCCTGCCAGCGAGAGGCTGAGAGGTTTCTGGACCGTAGGGCCAGTTGGACGGCGCTCCATGCACTCCCGTTCTCCCTCTCTACCTGCCCATTTTCCCGGGGGTTATAGCTGGGCGTCCTGCTGGAGGCGATACCTCTGCTGAGCAGGAACTGATGCAGTTCATCGCTCATGAATGAGGATCCCCTGTCACTGTGGATATGGGCGGGGAAACCGAACAGAGCGAAGGTTGTGTTTAGGGCTTTGATGACGGTGGCAGACGTCATGTCGGGACATGGGATGGTGAAGGGGAACCTGGAGTACTCATCGACCACACTGAGAATATACGTGTTTCGGTCGGTGGAGGGGATGTGCCCTTTGAAATCCACGCTGAGGCGTTCAAAGGGGCGGGAAGCCTTCAACAGGCATGCACGGTCCGGCCGGTAGAAGTGAGGCTTGTACTGCGCACAGACCTGACAGTCCCTGGTGATTGTCCGTACTTCCTCCACGGAGTAGGGCAGGTTGCGGGCCTTTATGAAATGGTACAACCGTGTGACTCCTGGGTGACAAAGGCTTTTGTGCAGGGCCCAGAGTCGGTCTACTTGTGCGCTGGCACATGTACCTCGGGATAGGGCGTCTGGGGGCTCGTTGAGTTTGCCGGGGCGATACAAAATCTTGTAATTATAGGTGGAAAGCTCAATCCTCCACCTGAACATTTTATCGTTTTTGATCTTGCCCCGCTGTGTGTTATTGAACATGAAGGCTACCGATCATTGGTCAATGAGGAGAGTGAATCTCCTGCCGGCCAGGTAATGCCTCCAATGCCGCACAGCTTCAACAATAGCTTGGGCTTCTTTTTTGACGGATGAGTGCTGAATTTCCGAGGCATGAAGGGTGCGGGTAAAGAATGCCACAGGTCTGCCTGCCTGATTGAGGGTGGCAGCTAGGGTGACGTCCAATGCATCGCTCTCTACTTGAAAGGGCAGTGTCTCATCTCCTGCGTGCATCCCGGCCTTGGCGATATCGGCTCTCATACGGGCGAAGGCCTGCTGTGCCTTGGCCGTCAGGGGAAAATGGGTAGACTGAATAAGTGGGCGGGCCTTGTCCGCATAGTTTGGGAACCACTGGGTGTAGTACGAGAAGAACCCCAGGCAGCGTTTGGGGGCCTTGGGGCAGTGGGGGAGGGGGAAACTCCATGAGGGGGGGCATGCGGTCGGGATCGGGCCCCAGAACTCCATTCTGGACCACATAGCCGAGTATGGCTAATCGGGTCATGCTAAACACGCACTTCTCCTTGTTGTAGGTCAGGTTGAGAAGAGTGGCGGTGTGGAGAAATTTGGCAAGGTTGGCATCGTGGTCCTGCTGGTCATGGCCGCAGATGGTGACGTTGTCTAGGTACGGGAAGGTGGCCCGCAAACCGTACCGGTCGACCATTCGGTCCATCTCCCCTTTGGAAGACCGAGACCCCGTTAGTGACGTCGAAGGGAACCCTGAGGAAGTGATAGAAACGACTGTCTGCCTCGAAAGCAGTGTATGGACGGTCTGATTTACGAATGGGGAGCTGGTGGTAGGCGGATTTGAGGTCTACCATTGAGAAGACCCGGTATTGTGCAATCTGATTGACCATATCAGATATGCGTGGGAGGGGGTACGCACCGAGCTGCGTGTACCGATTGATGGTCTGGCTGTAGGCCACGACCATTCTGTGTTTCTCCCCAGTTTTAACGACGACCACTTGGGCTCTCCAGGGGCTGTTGCTGGCCTCGATAATGCCCTCCCGCAGCAGCCACTGGACCTCGGACCTGATGAAGGTCCTGTCCTGGGTGCTGTACCGTCTGCTCCTGATGGCGACGGGTTTGCAATCCGGGGTTAGATTGGCGAAGAGGGAAGGTGGATTGACCTTTAGGGTCTCAAGGCCGCACACAGTGAGGGGTGGTAGGGGCCCGCCGAATTTGAGGGTTAGGCTCTGGAGGTTACACTGGAAGTCCAGGTCGAGTAGTAGGGCAGCGCAGAGGTTAGGGAGGACGTAGAGGCGGAAGCCGCTGAATTCTACGCCCTGGACCGTGAGTGTGACCGTGCAGAACCCCCGGATTGCGACGGAATGGGATCCGGAGGCCAGGGAAATTCTTTGGTTGGCGGGGTGTACCGCGAGAGAGCAGCGCCTTACCGTATCCGGGTGTATGAAGCTTTCGGTGCTCCCGGGGTCCAGCAGGCAAGAGGTCACGTGGCCGTTGATTTTCACACTGGTCGATGCGGTGGCCAGCTTGTGCGGACCAGACTGGTCGATCGTCACTGAGGTGAGTCGTGGTTGGTCGCCGCTGATGTCGGATGCTGGGAGCCTGGGGGGCCCAGGTCCTGGAATGCTGTCGGTTTCCATGTCCTGTCGGGGAGACAAGATGGCGGCGCCTGAAGATCCTGCGGGGGACAAAATGGCGGCGCCCATGGGTCGCACGTGGACTGACTGAGGGGGAGAAGATGGCGGTGCCCACAGGCCGTGCGTGGCCCCGGGAGGTGAAGATGGCGGTGCCCACGGGCTGCGCATGGTCCGGGGAGATGAAGATGGTGGCGCCCATTGTGTGTAGGCTAGGGGGGTGGGGGCGATAGCGGCGACTGCACGGGCCTGGCACACCGCGACGAAGTGCCCCTTTTTGCCGCAAGTCTTGCAAAGGGCAGCGCGGGCCGGGCAGCATTGGCGAGGGTGCTTCTGCTGGCCGCAGAAGTAACATTAGAAATATGCATTACAGGTACAGCTTGCATAATAATTTTCAAGTATTGTCTCTTCTAAAAATTCTTTAAATAATAATTTTTTTTGAAAAATATTTTTATTCTCCATTTTCACATTTTCTTCAGAATTTACCCCCCCCACCAACAAACAGTAAATAAGAACAACAAAGAACAAAGAAATGTACAGCACAGGAACAGGCCCTTCGGCCCTCCAAGCCCGTGCCGACCATACTGCCCGACTAAACTACAATCTTCTACACTTCCTGGGTCCGTATCCTTCTATTCCCATCCTATTCCTATATTTGTCAAGATGCCCCTTAAATGTCCCTATCGTCCCTGCTTCCACTACCTCCTCCGGTAGCGAGTTCCAGGCACCCACTACCCTCTGCGTAAAAAACTTGCCTCGTACATCTACTCTAAACCTTGCCCCTCTCACCTTAAACCTATGCCCCCTAGTAATTGACCCCTCTACCCTGGGGAAAAGCCTCTGACTATCCACTCTGTCTATGCCCCTCATAATTTTGTATACCTCTATCAGGTCGCCCCTCAACCTCCTTCGTTCCAGTGAGAACAAACCGAGTTTATTCAATCGCTCCTCATAGCTAAATGGTAATGAATACAATGTCAATCCCCCTACCAACAACAACGATCCCATCCTCCCACCCTCCCCCAAATAATGGCCCACCTGACAATAAATATATATGTTTTTTACTTTTTTAGAGTACCCAATTCATTTTTTTCCAATTAAGGGGCAATTTAGCGTGGTCAATCGACCTAACCTGCACATCTTTGGGTTGTGGGGGTGAAACCCACGCAAACACGGGGAGAATGTGCAAACTTCACACGGACAGTGGCCCAGAGCCGGGATCGAACCTGGGACCTCGGCGCCGTGAGGCAACAGGGCTAACCCACTGCGCCACCGTGTTGCTCCCACCTGACAATATAAGCATCAAATAAAACTAAACCTCCCAAGGAGGAAAAAAGGAAAAAAGAAAAAGGAATCAGGAATCGCCACTGGTCACCGCTGACACATACAGTCCACCCCCCCTCAACCCCCCCTAATATTCAATGCCATCCAATCCCCAAAAGAGTACCATGAATGGCACCCATAAATTGTAGACAACTCCCCACCCCCCCTCCCACACTCCTCCCCTCCACTTCCTCTTGTAAACTCCTCCCCCCAACCTCGGTTCCTTCCCCCAACTTTTCACCCCGGCTAGACTCACCAAAACCTGTTGCACCAGGCTCCAATGGCCACAGCCCCTCCCCTCACCTCACTCCCGTTCACTGGCTGGCTTAAACCAGCCAGCATGGAGGGCCCCGCCTGGGTCTCCTTCCCCCTTGCCCGGTCCCAGGAAAACCAAGAAATCCCCTTTCGCACACAACCCCAGCAGACACTCCCAAGCCCCAAAGAACCATCATTGCAGATGAAAGTCCCAACTATTCCTTCATCCAAATATACAGCGTCGACTCATTTAGTACATACACCAACACGCAGTGACAAAATAAAGTTACATGAGGCTACATCGGTACACAACCCGCTCTACGTCCCATTTCTCAATTCTGGCACAGCTCCACGTAAAGTCCTGGTATATGCGTACACCAGCTCCAGCCCACTGCACCACCCGCTTCTGCTTTGCCCAGCACAGCACCTTCTCCTTCATGCTGTACCTACGGAAACACACAGTTACTACTCTTGGCGGCTCACTCGCCTTTGGTATAGGCCTCCATGACCGATGAGCCCGATCCAGTTCGTATCGCGAGGGATCATTCCCCCCTCCCCCAAAGCTCCGCCAACATTGTGGCAAAATACTCCGTCGGCCTTGGGCCTTCCACCCCTTCGGGCAGACCCACGATCCTCAGATTCTGCCGCATGGATCTGTTTTCCAGGTCTTCCATTTTGGCTCGCAGACCCTTGTTGGTCTCTGTCACCTTCCGCAACTCCTTCCTCATCGAGGTGAGTTGGTCACTGTGCTGCGATAATACTTCTTCCACTTCCTTCAGTGTCTCACCTTGCTCCCGCACCTCCGCTGCTGCGCTTGATACCGCCGCCCTCACCGGGGCAATCGCCTCCTCCACCAGCACTTTCAATACCGCCCCCATCTCCTTCTTCATCGCTTCCATGTGCTTTGTGAACTGTTTTTCAAGTTCCACAACCATCACTTTGGTCATTTCTTCTGCTGTGAGCGAAAGTTGAGAAAATAAAGTATTGACCTGATACACGTGTTAGAAACTCTCAGTTTCTAGAGATGTTTGAGGCAAACAAAACCCACACTTTTCTCTCTTCTCCATAGCTTGCTGGAAGGATTTTCAAGTTGATAATCAGCTTGTAATGGTGAAACCTTCCCTGACTTCAATTCAGAGGCAGGGATGCTATCTACTGTCGCACAAGCCACCCTGATACAAGTATTCATGATTATAAAAGATTATGGTCAGGTGAGAAGTAATAAATTGTCTCTAATGTTTGATGAATCAGTAGCAAAAGGGTGCAAAGACAGAAACAATTAAAGGGGAAAATTAGAAAAATGATTTCCACCCTGAACTATGTGAAACTATAAAAACTGAATAAGACATCAGTTATCGAACTATAAGAAAAGTAAGGCTTCAGAGAGAGAGCACTCACTGCAAATTCACCATGATATTGCTTTGCATTAGTGAAACATATATACCTAGTCATATTGGGGCATTTAACTTTGATTTTGTTGTGGTACCTGTTAAGAAGCACACCTGGAATTCAACTAAAGGAGGAATGTGGAACGTATAGACTGTGAAATTCTGTGGGGTTTTCAACACTCCAGATGCAACTCTGAATGGAGGACAAGCAGAACCCCCAAAGAAATGACATAAGTGTCTGTTTTCTTAACACATATTCATGAAAATTGCAATGGAGTCACAGAGGATGACTGGTAAAACTCAATTGGAATTTTAGCGCCATTATTTCTGTACAAAAAACTTGTTCAGTTCCAACTGGAGTTAAATGTCTAATCCGGAACATCATACTGAATGAAGGGTGTGAAGGCTTTGGAGAGGGTCTGGAAGAGATTTACTGGGACGGTCCCAGGAAGACAAGGACAGAATTAAGAAGCAGAGGCTGTTCTCCTTGGAGCACAGATGGTGAGAGGAGATTTGGTAGTGATGTTTAAAATTGTGAAGGACTTAAGTAGAGTAAGTAATTAATTCCAATGGCTCATGGATCACGAACCAGAGAGCATAGATTGAAGATGACTGACAAACCAGAAACAACATGAGGAAATATTGTTTTATGCAGCGAGTGATGAAAACGTGCAGTTTGCTGCATGATCGTGTGTAAAATACAAATTCATTAGTAACCTTCAAAAGGGAATTGGATAAGTATTTGAGGGAGAAAAAAGAAGTTTGGATATGTGGAAGAGCAGAGGAGTGGGACTAATTGAATTAGTCTTCAAAAGAGCTGGGACATGCTCGATGGGCCGAATGGAGCACCCCTCTGTGCCATCCAATTATATTTGTTTCAATAATTAAAGGATGTTAGCTTAACAAATTAGCAATGGAAAAGATTGGAATCTATAAGTAAGTATCCAAGTCAAAATGAAAATAACTAAAAGCAACTAACAGAAAAATTGTGCTTAAAACGGCTGATAAAGTTCTTTGGGACAGGTTTAGTGGACGGGTGTGTGTGATTTATCAGAATGGTTTTGATAAGATATCACAGAGAAAGCTATTAGAGCAGTGTAAGTGTAATGGAACTGGAGAGTGGGCATGCAAACTATTATAAATTGGTTAGAAGAGAAGAAACAGAAGAGGACTTAAGAGGCATTTCTCAGATCGTTGCAAGTGAGTGGTGGGTTTCCACCGAGTTCTTTTCTGAGACCACACCTGTTCACTGTGAACAGCAATGATTTGATCGCCATCGTCCCAGATGACCTTAGGCTGCTTTCCCCTTTGAGTGGGAGAGCTGACCGGTGGTGATTTAACCTGAGGGTCACCACACCTCAGGCAAGGGGCAAGTTTGAGAAGATGGGGCCTTCATGAATTACCTTGATTTGGATCTAGGGCTAGGCTAACATGGAGTGATTTTCAAATTTTGCGTAATCAAATTGTCAACAAAGGCAATAATTTTGTTCCCAGCCAGGCTCCACAGAAGCTAACATCAGCTGGCTTGTCTGACCTGCTTCTCTTGTTTACAAATTGCACAATGTCATTGACAACAGAGCGGACATCGTCTGACTCTGTGCTGCTGTTGGCGAGTCTTACCACTGGTCTATCAGAAACCCAGGCTGGTGTAATACATGCTTTTCTGATCAATAATTTAAAGGATTTGAAATTACCCAAATTTACACTGTGTACTACCACCAGGCAAGTCTGCACAATGATAACACACTTTAAACATTGCCCCATGAATCTTAGAGTAGATAATCTGTTCCTCACAACTGAATGAGGTGTTGGGTGCTCTGAGGTACAGACGAACCAACACGGTTGCGATTGGTACAATGCAGTTTTATTCCAACTAACTATTTATACATCTGACTTGGTACTCAGCACGTTGTGACTGTGTGAGTGTCTTGCTAATGAGGTCCTGGCCCTGTGCTGTCTCCAGGTGGACTGCCCAGGAAGTGTCGTGTTTCTTGTCTTATACTGTGTCTGCTCTTGTCTGTGATTGGCTGTCGTGTTATGTGTGCTAATTGGTCCGTTGGTCTGTCTATCATTATGTATGTGTTATGATGTATGTTTGAATATCATGACATCCCCCCTTTTTTACAAGATTATGTGCCTGCGTGGTTATAAATATAAATGTGTCCTGAGTGCAGCTAAAGGTGTGTGTGCGTAATATTTACATCATGTACATGGGGCTTAACTATATACAAGGGGCGATGTCAGGTGTGACATGCTAACGAGGTTGTACCATAACAAAAGAATAACAACGTTGAAATTTGGAACGATCAAACGAGGTCTGGAACGATAAAACAGTGACATGTTACAAAACAGCAGTTGCTAAAGTTTGACGTGTGAACAGGCTCATAAGTCCAGTCTAGTAGGTGGGCGACGAATTCGGGTTGACCGCCAGGGTGGCACTCCATTCATCGCCAGGATTGATGGTGTTGACCCGGTTCGCATCAATGACCTCAACCCTGAAGGCGTCTTGGTCATCTGTGTCGTCGGTTTGGATGTCGTGATGTGGAGGCTGAGTGGTCCGCACGTTCCTGCGAGATTGTCGGAGATGTGGAAGATCCACAGGTTGAGCCGCTCGACAGTAGGCAGCGTAGTGGCCCATCTTGCCACAGAGTAGGCATTGTCGGGTTTTTGCAGGACATTGCCCTTTTAAATGTGCAGCTCCACAGTTGCTGCACGTCATGACGTCATGGCGTTCGTTACGCCACTGCGCATGCGCAGTTCGGTCTTGCGTCGGGCGCGCCTGCGCAGCACGCCCCTCAGTGTTGCCGTAGGTTTTGGCGCGCACAAACGCGGGAGGCCTTAAAAAGCGCGTGAAATGGCCGCCCTCGTCCGGGCCGCGGGCCGGGAGAAACTCGATTGCCTGGATGCGTTCGGCCTCGTGGGCAGCCTGGCTTGCCGATTCGATCGTGTGGGACCCCCTCCGTGCCGATTCGGTCGCCTGAAATTGGGCATAGCGGCTGGTCGCATTTTCATGCAGGACACAGGCTTCAAGTGCAGATGCTAAGGTCAGGCCTTTAATTTTTAGAAGCTGCTGGCGTAGACCACTGGAGGCAACGCCAAAAACGATCTGGTCCCGGATCATGGACTCTGAGGTGGTGTCGTAACCGCAGGACTGCGCGAGTCTGCGGAGGTGCGTCAGGAAGGACTGAAAGAGCTCATCCTTACCTTGCAGGCGCTGCTGAAAGACATACCTCTCAAAGCTTTCATTGACCTCAACGTTGAAGTGCTTATCGATCTTGAGGAGGACCGTGTCATACTTAGATTTGTTCTCGCCTTCCGCGAACACCAAGGAGTTGTATACGTCGATGGCGTGCTGACCTGCGGTAGTGAGGAGCATGGCAATCTTTGTTTCGTCTGAGGTGCCCTGTTTTCCATTGGCTTGCATGAAGAGTTCGAATCGCTGCTTGAAGAGCTTCCAATTTGTGCCCAGGTTCCCAGCGACTTGCAACGGCTGCGGTTTGTTGCCGGTGTCCATGGCTCAGGATGGCAGATTTGCTGGTAGGTATCGATTCACTCACTGGTACCATGAGGTGTTGGGTGCTCTGAGGTACAGACGAACCAACACGGTTGCGATTGGTACAACGCAGTTTTATTCCAACTAACTATTTACACATCTGACTTGGTACTCAGCACGTTGTGACTGTGTGAGTGTCTTGCTAATGAGGTCCTGGCCCTGTGCTGTCTCCAGGTGGACTGCCCAGGAAGTGTCGTGTTTCTTGTCTTATACTGTGTCTGCTCTTGTCTGTGATTGGCTGTCGTGTTATGTGTGCTAATTGGTCCGTTGGTCTGTCTATCATTATGTACGTGTTATGATGTATGTTTGAATATCATGACAGTAAATACTTTGGAAAAGGGAGTTTTCCATACTTGGTGATAGTAATAAGTTTAATTCCACAATTAAGGTTCTTTCCATCTTTGATTGTGATAGAGTTTAACCTGATTTGTTTATGTTGTTTGAGATGAAAGAATTCACTAGAAAGAGAAAGTCCCAAAATTGACTTGTGTCCAAAAGCTACTAGCAGCTCTGATTGAATAATGCACAAATTCTAGCTCTTCACAATTTTTGGTATCTTTAACCATTGACTTAACATAGGTAGTACATGGGCAGCACGGTATCACACTGGTTAGCACTGTGGCTTCACAGCGCCAGGGTCCCTGGTTCAATTCCCGGCTGGGTAACTGTCTGTGTGGAGTCTGCATGTTCTCCCCGTGTCTGCGTGGGTTTCCTCCGGGTGCTCCGGCTTCCTCCCACAAGTCCTGAAAGACGTGCTGTTAGGTAATTTGGACATTCTGAATTCTCCCTCTGTGTACCCGAACAGGTGCCGGAATGTGGGCGACTAGGGGCTTTTCACAGTAACTTCATTGCAATGTAAGCCTACTTGTGACAATAAAGATTATTATTATTACATTTGTAAAAAATAAAAATACGGCAGGCTTTTAATTTAATAAGGAGAAATGTAGGGTGCAATTCAACCAAAATAAAGTATAATTTTGGCAAGGTTTGGTGGGATCTTTCGCTTCGGCTGCAATGACGAGATCGCGTCTTGTATTCACCTCCACTTAGTTCCAAAAATAAGCCCCCATGTGAATCTCGCCTTGTCTGGCTCACTCACCATCTGATTCGCCCGACATACGCCTCAGCTGCTTGCCACTAACAAGGGGGAGCTGCTTTTAAATGTTCCCTCAGCACTCATTCCCAGTCAAGACACGAGGATGGCT
The DNA here is from genome assembly GCF_047496885.1 of Scyliorhinus torazame. Classification (NCBI taxonomy): domain Eukaryota; kingdom Metazoa; phylum Chordata; class Chondrichthyes; order Carcharhiniformes; family Scyliorhinidae; genus Scyliorhinus; species Scyliorhinus torazame. The sequence goes on along the minus strand of NC_092715.1, from coordinate 73,389,548 downwards.
GCATGGAGATCTGCTCTTTGCTTTGGGGATGAGGACCTGGCCAGGCCTCTTGACGCCGTGGATGAGGGGCGGGGTACCCTGTTCCCCTGAGGGGGTCGGAGAACCAGCAGCAGGGTCAGAAATGTGGCGTGTGAGGCAGTGGCAGCTGCAGAGAGTGCGGACAACATAACTCGGAGGACTGTCATCCAATATAGGAAGAAGATGAACTATCTCCACCGAGCTGCAAGATTAGGCTACCACCTCTCTCATGACATCAGTCCTGCCTGTCCCTACCACCCACCGCCCCAGAAGAGGGCACAGCAGACCACTGCAAAGCAGGAGACCTTCTGGGGGACGTATATTGTAGAGCCCCACCAGAGCAGTCCGGGCATCGGAACTGCATTTTGACCAGCCTGATGCACCACTCAGTGACAGCATGGGTGGCGGCATGGGCCTAATTACTATTAAGCTATTTTGCTGGTAGGGACAGCTGGGCCTAATTATAATGGGTCTCTGCCTTGGCCTCAGGCCTCCGCACCAGCATCATCAGCCAATACTTCAGCGGGTATCATGTTACCCCATGAGACAACCCACCATTCTGGGGTGGTCCGCGAAGGCACTAGGATCTCCAAAAGCCCCAGGGAAAGCTGTCATGCATGCTCCAATGGTAGCGGGCACTCACTTGCATGGTGGCCACACAGGATCTGAACATTCAGGAAGTGGAACCGCCTCATGTTAATATAGGGCACTCCATGATGCCCCAGTGCTCGCAGGATGACATAAATGCCATCGATGGTCCCCTGGATGAGGCATGTTGGCGATGACGGCGAATCCTGCAGCCCAGGCATCTTGGCGGGCCTGGTCCAGGTTGGAGGTGATATTGTCTGATGCCCGGGTATGCAGAGCATCTGTCACCTCCCGGATTCACCTGCGGGCCGAAGGTTGCGATATGCCACACGTGTCCCCGTTCAAGCCCTGAAATGACCTGGTGGTGTAAAAGTTTAGTTCTGTAGTGACCTTCATAGCCACTGGAAGTGGGCGTCCTCTTCCTCCTCCTCCATGGGGTGCCACACTATCTGTCTGTTGAGATGGAGTCATCTGTGGCATATGCTGTCCATCAGCTCATGGAATGACCAATGACCCTTGTACATCTTGGCATCTCGCTGGCCTCCTATTCTGGCCCTCCTCAGCCTGCAGGGTGGCCGAGTCTTCAGGGTTTGCGGCGGCCCCGTTTCTGTAGCCTGCAATGGCCTTGCTATCTTTTTTGGCGCCTGCCCACCGTGGCTGTGACAAGCTAATCAGGGGCAGACTCCCCGGGATCAACACCAGCAGGCATATTTGCATCTGGAAGCAATTGGAGACAGAGACCGACATTCAGATACGGCTTCCATCCTGGGACCCTCAAATCCCCCAGGCCTCCCCCACCTTTACCATGACTGACCCTCCTTCTCTCAGAGTGCCATCCAGCGAGTCAGTTGTGCTGACAATCTCTGCTTTGCACACTCACTCCAGGCCATATGAGGAACCCCTAGACCCCAGACCTCTGCCAGTAACATTAAGGGCAGTGCAAAGCTGTCTTCTGCTCCTCCAGACACTTACCCTCGGGCCGCAAGTGCGTTCTCAGTGGTGAAGCCCAACATTCTAGTGTTTGATTGTTGACAGCTACCTCTACGGTGCTGGCGCTCCTAGAATACAGGCACACTGTTCAGGCATCAAAGGTTACAGAACATCCAGTCCACTCAGACATGTCAACTGTTCCTTCGAGGAGGCACTTGCGAGTTCAGGAGCGGGAAGTGCTATCACAATCAACAAGGCTGATTCCTCATTTGAAATGGCCTTCAGCTGTGAAGCTAGAGGCTTCCCACAATCAAAGGAAGTGAAATTGTCTTCCATGAGAGAAGCCACAGCAGAGCTCTATCCTGGGAGAGTTTGGTAGGACAGACAGGCTGCAGCTGTGGCCGCCACAATATTTAAAGATGGCTTGAAGGCCTCGCAGACACAAAGGAGCGACCCTGACCTGGATCCCTCCAGCCCTCCGAACAACCCCAGCCCCTTGAAGGTATTGTGTATAATAACATGGCCAATCAGTTTTGTAAGAACATTTGGAGCATCCCTTCAAACCTTAGAGCTCTATTGCAGAAAATGAGAGAAATGCTGAACACTGGAGAATATAATCCTGCCACTGCAGATGTGACAGTGATTTTGCAAAGGTGCAACAGTCTAAAAAGTGGTGTTTGGGATGCTTGTCTAGACACATGCCCTCACCACACTATGTCCCATCAATGTGCCTTCATTCAAGGATCTCTCAAACCAATCGTCATTTATGGTGAATTTAAGCACAGCTATCTAATGAAGTTGTACTCAACTTTCATTGTCCTGGCAAATGGCCAAACCGTCATGCCCTCTAAATAAGTCTACGACAACAATGCGCCTCTTGCCTTTATTTGTGCTTAACTCTCTCCTCTTTCTGCTTTAATGTCTCTCTTCATTTGCATCTGTGCTCATCAAGTTCTAGCCTCGTGAGCATCTCCCAGTTTGATTGCTCCACTATTGGTAACCATGTCTTCAGTTGCCTAGGCCCTAAGCTCTGGAATTCCCTCCCCATACCTCACGACCTCCCTGTCTCTCATTCCTCTTTTAACATGCTCCTTAAAATCTACCTCGTTGCTTTTGGCTTCCCTAATATTGCCTTATGTGGCTTGCTCTTAAATTTTGGTTTGATGGCCTTTTGTAAAGCTCTTTGGGATGTTTTCATGTTAAAGGGGCTATATAAATAAAAGGTGTTGTTGTTGTCACAATCTGTTTCTATCCCACAAAATCATTCTTTACTTTATCAGTATGAAGTTTCCATTTCCACCACCATTGTTATTTTGATCTATTTAAGTAAGATTGCCTCCAATGGATTTTAGAAGAAAAGTAAAATAAGCAGACAAAAGGATTTCATATAAAGATGTGAACATATTCATTACTAACGCACTGTCATTTCAACACCTGCCACCCCACAGAACAATTAAGCTTTCTCCCAGTCTGAGCTAACTTTAAATTCAAGTCGCAGAGCAGAAAGAGCGATCTGCTATTCCACTGGTCCCAACACAGCCCTTTTTCAATGCATCATTTTGCCGTTATTTCATTTAAGTGCTATTCAGTGGAAGTGTGTTTAACACATAAGAATTGAGTTGCAGTAGATATGTGGAAATGCTAACCTTTCTTTCCCTGTCACACAAATATTGTTGTCAAGAGTAAGAACGGAAGAACAGAAGTAATAGGAGCATGAGAAGGCCATTTGACTCCTTGAGCCTGTTCTGCTATTCAATAAGATCATGGGTGCTCTGACTGTGGCCTTGACTCCACTTTCTAGTTATTACCAGTGCATAATTTACGCAGGAAAATTGAGAAGTTGTGCCTATAGACCACCTGATCGGGTCTCAGAAAATCATCCAAAATATGGAATGATGCACATTGTGGAGTTGGAGCTGTTTAAAAAAATAAGATTGTATAAATGCGCGTATTCATCAGAGATGCTACTCTAATCAGATTTGCGACTGAAGCTGGGTGACTGCATGCAACCCAATTAGATTTATTGAGGGGAAACCCGTGTCTGGCATTGTGCACAATCTCCTGTGGAAATTTATGGATGAACTCCTCAAAATGTTGTGATTGTTGATGGTGGGTAATTCAGTGGAAATCTGTGAACGGTTTGGTCAGGGATTACTGAAATAGAGAAGTGAAAAACAAGTTGGATTCTTTGCTGGTTCAAACATGATACTCTTCACTGGCATAGGGGTAGGATTGTGTTTTTGTTGTTGCAATTTTTTTCATTTCTCCCTGGGAATTTACCTTTTTGTGCTGATAGAGGGATTAACAGTTCCCGTTTTTTATACTTTTAGTTTCAGTTTGTCCTTCTGCATTTGAAGTGTGTGTGTGAGATTGTCTCATGCAATTAGTTTGGTACCTGCAACAGGAGAACACACAGTTCTATTTTACACAATATCGTATTTGACCTCGCAGCCTGCTACCTGACAGAAGCCGCCAGATGATCTTCCGGATCATTTTTAAACTTTGATTTAAAAATTACTCTACAATTGCTGAACTATTAAAAGTTAAAAAGCAGGCTTTTGACAAGAAAAAATGATTAAAACTGTTCAAAAATATGTTTTTTTTCACAGATTTAACCATTGATATATTATTATTGTTACTCGATGTGATGATCATATTATATCAATATTTTATTGGCTGCCTACAATAATCAATGTCATTGACATTTGTGTAGCACCATGCCAGAGGTTGGAGAATCTGACGATTCCAAATCTTCTAGCAACATTTATCAAGTTGAATATTAGTCTATTAAAACTACAATAGAGCAAATACATACAAATATGTTTTAATAGATATTATTCTGATGATTTATGTGAACTTTCAAATTAAGTAACACATCAGTAAATTTTGAACAGGTTAGTTTTTTGGGAGAATATAGTTCTACATTTTGAGTCACACGCCAGCTGACTGAACATAACCGTCGGCACCGTCTCATTTCTAAACATGTGAAAAATAATCTTTCTGAAGAGCAAACTTAAAGCTGAGACTGAATGTGAAGGCAAGCTCTGCTGGAAGTTTGATCATTTGTACATTTTGATCTCAAACTTTTTCAGAACAATAATAAACATACACAGTGGGAGGAAGATCAGAATATCTACCACTGGTCACTCAGCACATGTATTCATAGCAACTTCCTATATTTTTTCTTTCTAAAAATATAATAATCTTACAACCACAGAATTACGAGTGAAGAAACAAACTGTACTAATGAACGGCTCTATGACATTGTATGTATCCTATGAGATTTTAGATCTTTGTAATTGATTGCATTCATTTAAGTATTACATTATCTTAGACTAAAAATCATAAGGATATTACCTTTCAGTCAATTTACATGTCAAAAGCTCAAATTTGCCTTTCTTGGCGCACCTTACCAGTGAGTTTCCTTAATGTGTACAGAGCACACAACTGTCTACCTGCTCCACACAGCCGCCACACATCGATTTGATTAAAAGAAGGAACTTATTGTGCCAGTGTTTGAAGCTACCCAAGAAGGAGAACAGGAACAGAATTACTTCGTTCTTTTTTTTTACAGATGAGTACCTTCGGAAAAAAAAGGAAGGAAGGGAGGGGAGAGGAAGCCAACAGCCCTTTGACTTCCTGCAAAAAAATAAGGAAACTCCAGATAGTCATCTTTCTCTGAGAGAGAAAAAAGATTCATATGGAAACAACAAAAAAGGAAATTAGACAGAGGTTTGAACCTTCATTCCCAGCCCAGATTGGGGCACTGCTTGCTGACAGGGGTGTATTATTTTTCTAGAAAGATAAGTATTCAAGCACAACCTACCAGTTATCAGAGAACAGAAAACATATTGTATTGCTTTTCCTGCTCATGTCATTATCTATACGCATTCACCACAAACTCAGTTTTATATCGGCAGCATTTCCCAGATGTATAATATTATTTGAATTTAATAATATATAACAGGAATGTTGCAATAATACAGCATAAATATACCTATGTAAAAGTCACAACTAATCTTCATGCTGTAAGAACATAAAAAACATACGAATTAGCAGCAGGAATAGACTATTTGACCCCTCAAGCCTCATGGTTGCTCTGATCGGGGTCTAAACTCTACCTTGCTGACTGCCCATCATAACCCTTGTAGAACAAAAACCTGTCTAACTCAGCCTTGAATATATTCAATGACCCAGTCTCCACTGGTCTCTGGGGTAGAGAATTTGAAAGATTAATGACTTTCTGAAAGGAGAAATTCCTCCTCATCTCCACTTAAATGGGACAACACTCATTCTGAAAATTTGCTCCCTAATTTTTGGCTCCCATATGAGGGGGGAAACCCTTCAGCATCTACCCTGTTAACCCACCTTCAGAATCTTATATATTTCAATTAAGATGTCTCATTCTTCTAAACTCCAATGAGTATGGACCCAACCTGCTCAATTTCTTTTGCATAAGGCCAGCCCCTTTATTCCAAGAATAAACCAAGTGAACATTCCCTGAACTATTTCCTATCACCCCTTAAATAATGAGAAGGGTGTACACTAGGTGTGATCTCACAAATGTCCTGTACAATTGTAACAAGAACTCCTTATTTTTATACCAGATCCCCTTGCAATAAAGGCCAACATTCCATTTGTTGCAACAATCTAGTTCATGGTTTATTGGTTTCAGGATATAACATTTAGTTTTAGCAACATAATTTTTAGGGTGGAGGTTAAAGTGGTAAATGTAAGATAAATGGACACATGGTTGAGAAACTGGTAAAAACAACTCTGATGTAAATGCAACTCAAACAAGCCTTGGTTCATTACACTTAAAAGGTAGCCTGTGTTTATCTTACAATATCAGAGTTGATGTAAAAAGCTTAAACAATGAAAGATCCATCTCAAAACCTATAATGCAGCCAGGAAGTCTGACGAAAGGGCCGTAAAACTACATTAACAATTATTCATATGGGTTATTGGATTAAAGAGTTGTGATGAAGGTAATTTCCCCCACATTTCTGTTTAAACCATCCCAGGGCACTAGGAGCAGGAGTAGGCCATTCAGCCCCTCAAACCAATTCCATGTTTTGAAAAGATCATGGCTAACCTGATTGCACCCTCAAGTCCACTTTCCTGCTTGCCCTCCATAACCTTTCACTCCCTTGTCTCTCAAAAGTCTATCTATCTCAGCCTTGATAATAGTCAATGACCCAGCCTCCACAGCTCTCTGTGGATGAGAGTTCCATAGACTGACGACCCACTGAGAGAAAAAAATTCTTCTCATCTCAATTTTAAATGGGAGACCCCTAATTTGTAAACGCTGCCCCCTAGTTCTTGAGTCTCCCATAAGGGAAACATGTCAAGTCCTCTCAGGATCTTATATGTTTCAATAAGATCACCTCTTATTCTTCTAAACTCGAATGGGTATAAGCCCAACCTGTTCCTCCTTCTCTCATAAGCTAATTCCTTCATCACAGAAATCAGTTGAGTGAACTATTACTAATGCAACTATATCCTTTCTTAATTCAGGAGTCCAAAACTTTACAGAATATTCCAGATGCAGTCTCCTTAAGATCTGTACAGCTGTAGCAACACTTAATTTTTTATATGTTCAATTTCACTGGCAATAAACGCTAACATTCCATTTGCCTTTCTAATCACTTGCTGTACCTGCAAACTACTTTATTTGTGATTCATTTACCACGACACCCAGATCCCTCTGTACGGTAGCTCTACAGTCTCTCACCATTTAAATAATATACTTTTTTCCCATTCTTCCCGCTAAAATGGGCAAGTTCACATTTTCCCGCATTATACTCCATTGTCTAAAATTTTGCACACTCACTTAATCTATTTAAACCCTTTTTATTCTGGGATTTTAAGCCTATGTTTGCCGTGGGTGCAAATGGCGATGTGGGCGCAAAATCCCACGAGAGGCCAAAAATGAGATTCTTGCCAGTGAGATCTCAAGGCACGATTGTCCCCGTCTCCCTCCATTCACATAATGAGGTTCACATTCAGGATGGTCGTGAACCTCATTTAAATACATTTAAATATTATTAGTGGGCTTTCTCGCCCTATCATCCCCCCATATTGGGATTTCCCCCCTTTGCTGATGCGATGTCATTTCGGTGAGATTCACAGCAGGTCTGGAGAAAAGTGAATGAGCCAAAGAGACTCCCCCAGGAGCACAGAGGTAAGTACAGTCCCCAGGGGAGAGACCAACATGCCCTGGCAGTACTCTGGCAGCGCCCCACTGCCACCTGGCACTGCTACCCATGGTCACTTCATGCAGGTCATGGATATGGATTGTAAATAGTTGAGGCCCCAGAATGAATCCTTGTGGTACTCCACTTGTTACCGGTTGTCTAGGCAAAACTGTTTCATTTATCCCTATTCTTGGTTTACTCTATCCATGCTAATATGTTACCCCCCCCCCCCCCCCCCCCCACACAGGGATAGTCTCTGTAGTCCCCCGAATCAAGGAGGTTGCTTAGAGGATACTGTGGAGTAGATCCCATGACAAGAACCTGCACATAGAAGGCGGGATTCTCCGGCCCGCCAACCGCATTTTCTTGCGCTGCGCCCCCTCTGTGGCAGTGGGATTCTCCGTTCCAGCCACCTGCCAATGGGATTGCCCATTGCGGCCACCCCATGCTGCTGGGAAACCTGCGGGTGTGGATGTGCTGCCGGCGCAATGGAGAATCCTGCCGGCGGAGAATCCAGCCCAGAGTCTTTGAACATGGGGAGACTTATGCTGCAGCCACTACACAGTTCTGCCTGGCTGTGAGATTACCTCACCCTTACCACCTCCCATCAGCCTATTCGTATCATCCCCCCACATTGGGATTTCCCCCTTGCCGATGTTACATTGGTGAGGTTTACAACAAGGCTGGAACAAAATGAACCAGGCAAAGCGACCTCGCCAGGAGCCAGCAGACAGTGATTATGGGTGGAGCCTTGGTTAAAAGGTTCTATTGCTTCATTGAACAGTCTATGGGTGGGATTCTCCCAGCCAATTGTTTCTCATCGGCACACCGTTTGTTGGCGGTGGGATTCTGTCTTCCCGCCACTTGTCAATGAGATTTTTCATTGAACCACCCCACTGCGCCGCTGCAGGGGGGGGGGGGGGTGCTGCAGACTGGAAAAGTGAATTGGAACAGCAGGAGAATTGCAGCCTATGTTTGTTGAAGCAGGAAGTGCAGTTTCATGAGAGAAAAGCTGCTGGAATATTTGCCTAATCAAATGGATCTGCGGTGTCCTTATGGCAGACAGCAGGGTTAGCTTGGAAAGCTGTGGGAAGGCAGTTGTGTATCAGCCAGCAACCCAAACAAGGATTAAAAACAAATTACTGCAGATGCTGGAATCTGAAACGAAACAGAAAATGCCGAATAATCTCAGCAGGTCTGCCAGCATCTGTGGAGAAAGAACGGAGCTAACGTTTCGAGTCTGGATGACTCTTTGTCAAAGCTTTGTAGGTGGTGTTCTGGAATAAATACCATCTATCCCTGGAAGTGGCTGCCCAATCAATTAACAATTTTCTTGTGGGGTTCAATGGAACGTTCCAGTTCACATTGGCAGAAGACATTCTGCAAAATATTTAAAAATCAACACTTAAGTTATTGAGGTAAATTATTGATGTAAATTAGAAAAAGATCCCTATGGGCATCCAATCAATAATCCTTGATCGCTCTCTCTCTCATTCTCTTTCTCTCACTCCCCCACCCCATCATATCCTACCTACACCCCCTCCCCCTACCTCTCTCTCTCTTTCTCCCCCCCCCCCCCCCCCCCCCCCCCCCCGCCTTCCCCCAATAGCAAAATGATGGGAACTCATATTTGGACATTCCTTAGCCTACTAATGGCCCATCCTTAATAGGCTGTCCTAGCTGCTGACAAGATGCACCCCTCGGTCTCATAGGTTGCTGAAGTGGGGTCACCACACACTTTTGGGCCAGTCATAGGAACATAGAACATACAGTGCAGAAGGAGGCCAGTCGGCCCATCGAGTTTGCACCGACCCACTTAAGCCCTTACTTCCACCCTATCCCCGTAACCCAATAACCCCTCCTAATCCTTTTGGTCACTAAGGGCAGTTTATCATGGCCAATCCACCTAACCGATGGGACCCTCGAGAGAATAACAAAATCTAACACAGTGCTGACCATGTGCATGCTGGTGTTGTGAATGTGAGGAATGTGCATCTTCTGGTTCAATTTACAGCATGAAGAGCTGATATTTTTTGCTGATCCTCCTCCAACGTGTGAAAAATCTTAAGCCGTCATAAGAATCAAGGAAATAGGAACAGGAGTAAGCCATTCAGCCCCTCGAGCCTGCTCTGGCATTCAAACAGATCATGGCTCATCCTCCATCCCAATACCAACTTCCCGTGCTATCTCCATATCCCATAAAATCTTTAATATCTATCCTTTTCTGTCTTGAACATGCTCAATGATTGAGCTTCCACAGCTCTCTGGGTTAGAGAATTCCAAAGGTTCAACAGCCTCGGAATGAAGATATTCCTCCTCATCTCAATCTTAGATTACCTACCTGTTGTTCTGAGATTGTATCACTTGGTTTGGGACACCCCAGCCAGAGGAAACAATTGTGGAAATCACAAAAGAAAGGACAATAATGATCCTGAAAGGACTTCAATGATCCTGAATTCCTTAATTGTTGTATATACTTGTCTGTGTGCAGTATAGAGAGAGAGTTTCAAATAGAAATGGCTGTTAATGATCATGGACTATAGTGGATCAGATCTTACTTGCCAAACATTTCCCTGTTTTTCTAATATGATTTTATTCAGTTATGATCATCCTCAGGCAATTGTATGAATTTTGAAGTGAATTTCTTTGATGTTGGACAGCCAGGAAACAATTTCCCAGTTAGTGGGAGTGACTATCAAAGACAATTTGAACTCGATTGGTCTGTCTTGGCTTTCAAAGCAGCCTGAGCTTTATTTTCCTCCGCACTTAAATTTTGTGAGATTCAAAAAGGCCAGAGAGCTCACGTTGTGTTTTCCTGCGATGTATGGTGGTGATCTTGAAGGCACTCCTCTCATAGGGTGAAATACTGAGTGGGCTGTTGGAGAAAGCAAACCATCTCACAAAGCAATAGGGAAAGGCAGATTTCACGTCAACGCAAGCCTGCACTGAGGCAGATTCATGAGGAGGCTGATGCTGAACCACTTTGGCAGGTACGTTTGATTTGTTTTTATTTATCTTCATTGCAGAACCAAGACATTCAGCAGTGCTGCTCCAACCTCCATATTAAATCCATGGGTTCCTGTAAGCTAATGCTCACCTTCATCCGGGTTGCCTTGCCTCACCTCCAACCCCTCCCCTGGGTTCACCTAATGATCAAGTACGGTATCTGATACAGATAATCCTGCTCCTCTCTCCCACCAGGACTGGTGAGCTGCCTTTGGAGCCACTCTAGTTACGCTCCACTTTCAGGAGGGAGGGCTTGCATCCACCCCCTACACACATTTATACGCATTTCCAATTTCTTTTTTACGTCGACTGATTTCATCGCAGTAGAAAGGGTGAGCAGGAAACTTCCTCCTCTGCTGTTCTCCGACTGTCTCCTAAGTGTGTGAGAATGGCCTGTGATGATTCAGCTTTGACATTCCCTCTTGCTCTTGGAGAGGTCCAAAGCTTGGAATTTTGTTGGTGTCCTGCCAAGATCTAGAATTTGGGTTGGGAATCTGAGTCATAGTTTTAGTGTGCTGGGTTGGCAGAAAAAGCTTCAATGGCAGCATGGTAGCACAAGTGGAGAGCACTGTGGCTTCACAGCGCCAGGGTCCCAAGTTGAAATGAAATGAAAATCGCTTATTGTCACAAGTAAGCTTCAAATGAAGTTACTGTGAAAAGCCCCTAGCCGCCACATTCCGGCGCCTGTTCAGGGAGGCTGGTTCGATTCCCCGCTGGGTCACTGTCTGTGCGGAATCTGCTCGTTCTCCCCGTGTCTGCGTGGGTTTCCTCTGGGTGCTCCGGTTTCCTCCCACAGTCCAAAGGGTTAGGTGGATCGGCCACGATAAATTGCCCTTAGTGACCAAAAAGGTTAGGAGGGGTTATTGGGTTACGGGGAAAGGGTAGAAGTGAGGGCTTAAGTGGGTCGTTGCAGACTCGATGGGCTGAATGGCCTCATTCTGCATTGTATGGTCTATGTTCACTTCGAGTTATGTTTATAACTATAGCAACTAGTGATAGCACTAGATTTATGCTTAAAAACAGTATCTCATAGTTATGTTCTGACTTGTACAGTCCACCATACCCTATGCAAGGGCAGATGCTGGTCTGGCTGGTGTATGGGAATGTCCTGACAATGATATTTCATAGTTTCATAGAATTTACAGTGCAGAAGGAGGCCATTCGGCCCATCGAGTCTGCACCGGCTCTTGGAAAGAGCACCCTACTCAGGATCAACACCTCCACCCTATTCCCATAACCCAGTAACCCCACCCAACACTAAGGGCAATTTTGGACACTAAGGGCAATTTATCATGGCCAATCCACCTAACCTGCACATCTTTGGACTGTGGGAGGAAACCGGAGCACCCGGAGGAAACCCACGCACACACGGGGAGAACGTGCAGACTCCGCACAGACAGTGACCCAAGCCGGAATCGAACCTGGGACCCTGGAGCTGTGAAGCAATTGTGCTATCCACAATGCTACCGTGCTGCCCCTAAAATGCTCTGCGATATGCTCTGCGAGTTTCCTTCACCCTGTGAGATAATGGATTGTGAACCTATTTGCCATTGTACTGGGCTTTTCCAGGACTCATTAACCACCGCAGTTATATTCCGCTTCTACATTTTCCAGTCTACCACAGAGGACAATCAGAATGGTACAGATGAAAGAATATATTATTTTTTTAAATAAAGTATCGGCCAAAGGAAGGATTTCTAATTAAAGGGACCCCAGCTGGTGACAAAATGAGTGAACTGTACATTGATTCCTGTGACTTCAACAATCACAAGAATGGGAAGGAGGCCTAGGACAGCTGCCCCCTCGGTCTCGGACTCTTATCTGGAGGTCCTGCTGTGGGGATTGACGGACTAAAGTGAGGTGCTGTTTGCCAAAGATGAGAGAACGAGGTTAGTGTCTCAAATCAAATTGGTGTGGATGGAAGTAACCTGGGGAGTGAGCAGCAGAAGTGAACTTTGAACCTGAAGACAGTGCCTGAAGAGGATCAAGGGCCTCCGAAAGGTAGGAATGCTGAGTGGCATAACATGTTCAGGTGTCAAGCCCTGTAATTTGACTTTCCCAGTACTCTCCTGCACATCATTCCGCAGAACAACTTTGCAGCTCCATCCGTTCCTCTCTCTCTCCAAGCACCTCCTTACACCCCCTCTGAACAGCCAATGCTCACAGACATTGTGATCATTGTACCTTTTCACATCCATGCCTCACATTCAACCTCCATCAATATTGTCCTTCCCTCCTCTCCATATAATTCATTTTTCACACACAATTCTTTGCTTTCTCTCGTTGTACGAGAAAATTCAAAAGAGGGGGATATGGTGTTGTGGTGGTAGTGTCACTAGACTAGCAATCCAGAGGCCCAGGGTAATGCTCCAGGCACAGCGGTTCAAATCCCACCATGGCAGCTGGTGGGATTTAAATTCAATTAATAACTCTGGAAAATAAAGCTAATCTCAGTAAATTTTAACCACATCAACTATTGTCAATTCTGATAAGGTCCTAATCTGGTTCACTCGGGAAAGGAAATCTGCCGTCCTTTCTTGGTCTGGCCTACATATGACTCCAGACCCACAGCAATGTGGTTAATCCTTAACTTCCTGCTTAAATGGTGTGGCAAACCGCCCAGTTCAAAAGCAATTAGGGATGGGCAACAAATGTTGGCCTTGCCAATGATACTCGCATCCCAAGAAAGAATATATTTTTAAAAACACGGGATGATTTTGAGCGCAGGATTGGCGACGCGGGCAGAAAATCCCACGAGAATCGGGAAACAATTCTCTCCAGCGAGATCTCGTTTCTTAATTTTCTCTGCCCCTCGCCGGCGATGTCATGGAGTTCACGCCCTTTGCGGCTGTGAACTTATTTGAATATATTTTCATCAAAAAAAAATATTATTAATGAGTCCCCTGTCACATGATTCCCCCCTCACTACATACCCATACCTCGCCGACAAGATGTCATGTCGGCAAAGTTTACAACAGGTTTGGCCAAACGAGAATCAGTCGATGTATTCCTCTAGGGGTGCACCCGGTGGGAGAGGGACATGCCCGGGCAGGGCACTGTGCCAACCTATTCCATAGGACAGTGCCAGAAGCAGGCCCTGGTGGGAGACCCATGGGTGGGGTGCACTTATGTACGATGTGGGGGGAAGGGGCGTTATGGTGCCCCTGCCATTGTGTTGGTGGGGATTGGAATGCCAGCGATGTATGTCGGGTGGGGGGTTGGGGCTGCCGGCGAGGATTGTCCGATGAGAGTGGTGGTGTGGATTTGCTGGATGTCGGGCGGGGGAGGGGGGGTGTGAATACCCATGAGGATTGTCAGGGGGAGGGGGAGTGTTTTGCAGGCGAGGATTGTCATGGGGAGAGCCCCTGATACCTCCTTGATGGGGGCTGTCAGGCTCTCGTGATGATCGAGGCGCCATCTCTGTGGAGCCGGGTGCCAGCTCGATCAGACCCCACCCCGCCTTGCCAGAGTGACGACTAAACCATGCCCACACATCTTTGCCATTCCGAGAGGCTCAATATTTGAAGAGAATACTGGTCTGTTCAACTGGAGAGTTACACGCCAATTTTCAGCCTGTGCCCGACATTTGGCCACATTCTGGTTCGATTCCACCCACAGAACTTCAGGGAGAGGTGGGGCAGGATGGGGGATGAGGGGTTTGGTGAGGAGGGTGACCTTCCCAGGATTGCCATTGACAATATATACTCTCTGTGATCCACTGGGAGGGAAGTCTTGTTGAAGGAGGCTGGAGGCAAGGAGGCAAGCAATGACCTGCCATGAAAACCTGAGCCTCCTGAGAGACGGGTGTAGACATATGTCAAAACAGCTGATCCTCAGCCTGTAAACCCTGTGTTGAAGATCTCACCTCCTTTCATATGGATGTCTCTGTCCTTTGAAGTGGCATGTAGCTGAAGAGGAGGCAGCTGCTGCGGGAATCGTTTCTCCTCTCATTCCCATCGGCGGTTCAAGGGCTGCATACAGTGCTCCCTGGCCTCAGTGATGGCTGGAAAGTGAAGATCAAGGTAAGTGGAGCCCAAGATGGGTGAAATAACTTCCAAGTCAGGGCTAAGTTCAAAGTTAATTGCCATTAACTTTTGAATTTGGGTGTTTGAGATTAGTTACACCACCATGCCTGGATCCAGTTGCTCCTGATATTTAATTGATTAAACACATTGAGAGCACGGAATAGCAACTCATATAAAAGGGTGTAGACATATGTCAAAACAGCTGATCCTCAGCCTGTAAACCCTGTGTTGAAGATCTCACCTCCTTTCATATGGATAAAAGTTACCTAAAATGTAAGGGGATAAATAATTTTTAAAATTTTTGACAAAGGATAATGGAAAGATAATTTGTGTAGGCTTTTGAATGTCAAGGAGGCACAAAATCTTTTTTTATTTCTGTTGAACAGAGATAAATTGAACATATTCTCAGCTTATGATTTGAATTTGGGATAATGTTTATAATAGCAACATTGGTTTTGTTTTTTGTGTTACATTGAGTAAATGTTATCTAAGGCAAAGAACATATGAATGTGTATAATCTGTTGTTTTGATGCTATGTACTTACATGCTTAGGGTAGGCATTACTGACTTTCTGTAAAAGGATAAGGGTAGTTATATGTTCATTAGTGAGGTGATCTTGAGATGGGGACATAGTGTTAAATCTGGAGAGTGTCGATGAAGTTGCGACAGATAATAGGATTTTCCCATTATTAGTAGTTATCTGGGTTAATGGAATGGAAGTCAAACCCTTAGAAGCAGAATAAAGTACATAATTTGTACAGATCACGCTATGCATGAACTAAGGGGCAAGAGCAACGAGAAAATAATGGAGGAGTTTCCTCTACAATTTGTTAAGTGGTGTAAAAATAGCTTGAGCTCCTGTTTACTTGTACTGTATCATTTAAACCTTATGGGGACATAGCTTACGTATGCAAATAGGAGACATTTTGAGCTATGATTATTGGGAATTTGGATTTACAATGATAGCTGTGATGAAGGGATTAAATAAACAAACATTAAACAATCAAATAGAATGTTTGATTTCTGAACGGAAAGAATAAATATTGTTTTGGACGGTATAGTTTTTTCAAGGCTATTTATAAAATAGGATGATAACTACTGAGATAAGTAACTGTGTAAATTGTATGAAGGAAAGTGATTGAGAATAAAATAAAAAGGAGATTTCATAATAGAAAAATGGCAAAGTCAGGTCAGGTGAGAAAAACGGTGCAAATCCTGCCGACGGCGTTGGTGGGATTTCTCAAGGAATTTTGAGCCTCTTAAACAAAAGTTTATTTCTCCACATGCATAGCGGCACCATAACACAGTGGTTAGCACGGTTGCTTCACAGTTCCAGGGTCCCAGGTTCGATTCCTGGCTTGGGTCACTGTCTGTGTGGAGTCTGCACGTTCCCCACATATCTGCGTGGGTTTCCAAGATCGTCAATGCAATGCAACAAAGCCAACACTGCAAGGGTGGCGTCCGCAGTGGAAGGTGCACTCCATAGTGGGGGATGTCCGCTCCACGGCTCAGCTCATGACCCCCATGGCTGAGAGCATGATCTCCATGGTGCAGGGCTTCAGCTGCATGGTGCAGGCACTGATGGGAATCTATGAGTGTCTGCGCCAGAGGACTGTGCGGCTTCTGGATCTCACTCCAGCTGTCCCTCTATCCCATGGAGGAGCACAGAGGTCCCCGGCACACGAAGGAAAGAGGATCGGCAGGAGCGCAGTGGGGGACAACCATGCAGTGGACCCCGGAGATGTCCAAGCAATACAACACCCCCCCTCCCTGTGAGCGACACACCTCCAGCTCTGCACACCAAACAAGGTAGCACTGCATCACCAATAGTGCCCGAAAGTAGGTCCAGGCCCCCCAGGGGATGGCCGCAAAAGTCATCTCCGGCACCAGGTTGTGGAAGGCAGCAGAGAGCCTCAACATCAGCTGTGGATCCTGGGGAAACACCTAGATCTAGTGGGTGGGTTGGGAAGAGTAGGAAACTGTGGACATCTAGTGGGAATGGGTGAGCAAAGGCACTAGTTAAGATAGGTCACTACTATAAAAAAGCATGTAAATAAACACTGCTTTGTTCACCAGCAGATTCATCACCCTGTCATTTCATGCTGCCATGCTCCACAACCCCCGCGCATGCTCGGAGCTCCATCCCTGTGCAGTGTGAGATTGACAGCGTCATGTCTCTGCCACTTCTCACACTGCTGACTCAGTAAAGACGCGTTCTGTTGGCAGCCAACCATCCACCCTCTGCACTCCACCGGCATTAACACTCAGACCTCTCATTGCAGCCAGTCTTCTCCAATGATGAGGCTAACAAAGTGTAGACAGGTTGACCCACCCCAGATATTAGTTGGAGGAATACAACAGGACCCCTGACCTCAAGGGGGGGGATGTAGCAGATGCAAGCTCATCCCAGGTCTCTAAAATCCACGGCGGCACGTTGGCATAATAGTTAGCACTGCTGCCTCACATGCCAGGGACTCAAGTTCAATTCCGGCCTTGGATTTTTTTTTTAGAAATAATTTTATTCAAATTTTTACATATTTTCGACAAACCCCCCCCTTACAGAAAAAAGAAAAACAAAGAACACATAAATGAACATCTTACAACTACATCACAAATTCCCCCAATATACAAACAATAAGCAATAATAAACACAGTAGAAAACACAAGGTACACCCTCCCCTCCTCCCCCCCCCCCCTCTGGGTTGCTGCTGCTGCTGACCACCTCCTAACACCCCGCTAGAAAGTCTAGGAACGGTTGCCACCGCCTGAAGAACCCTTGCACAGACCCTCTCAAGGCAAATTTTACCCTCTCCAATTTAATGAACCCTGCCATATCGCTGATCCAGGTTTCCACGCTCGGGGGCCTCGCATCCATCCACTGTAGCAAAATCCTCCGCAGGGCTACCAGGGACGCAAAGGCCAGAATACCGGCCTCTTTCGCCTCCTGCACTCCCGGCTCGTCCGATACCCCAAATAGTGCTAACCCCCAGCTCGGCTTAACCCGGGTGTTCACCACCTTAGACACCGTCCTCGCAATACCCCTCCAGAACCCATCCAGCGCCGGGCATGCCCAGAACATATGGGTATGATTTGCTGGGCTCCCCGAGCACCTCCCACACCTGTCTTCCACCCCAAAGGACCTGCTCAGCCTCGCCCCTGTCATATGCGCTCTGTGAAGAATCTTAAATTGTATCAGGCTAAGCCTGGCGCAAGAGGAGGAAGAATTAACCCTACCCAGGGGGTCCGCCCACGTACCCTCGTCTATCGCCTCCCCAAGCTCCTCCTCCCATTTACCCTTTAGCTCCTCCTCTGAGGTCTCCTCCTCCTCCTGCATCTCCTGGTAAATCGCCGAGACCCTGCCCTCTCCAACCCACACCCCCGAGAGCACCCTATCCTGGATCCTGAGTGCTGGAAGCAGCGGGAACTCCCTCACCTGCCGTCTTACAAATGCCCTTACCTGCATGTACCTGAAGGCATTTCCGGGGGGAAGCCCGAATTTTTCCTCCAGCGCCCCAAAGCTCGCAAACGTCCCATCTAAAAACAGGTCCCCCATCCTTCTAATTCCTGCCCTGTGCCAGCTCAGGAATCCTCCATCCATTCTCCCCGGGACGAACCGATGGTTCTCCCGGATCGGGGACCAAACTGAAGCCTCTACCTCACCCCTGTGGCGCAGCCACTGCCCCCAAATTTTCAAAGTCGCCGCCACCACCGGACACGTGGTGTACCTAGTCGGCGGGAACGGCAGCGGTGCTGTCACCAGCGCTCCCAGACTCGTGCCCACACAGGACGCCATCTCCAGCCTCTTCCACGCCGCCCCCTCCCCCTCCATTACCCACTTGCGTATCATCGCCACATTGGCAGCCCAGTAATACCCACACAGATTAGGTAACTCTAACCCTCCTCTGTCCCTACTCCGCTCCAGAAACACCCTTCTCACCCTCGGGGTCTTTTTCGCCCACACGAATCCCATGATGCTCCTACTGACCCGCTTAAAAAGGCCTTAGGGATCAGGATGGGGAGGCACTGGAATATAAAAAGGAACCTTGGGAGCACCGTCATCTTCACTGACTGTACCCTACCCGCCAAGAAGAGCGGCAGCATATCCCACCTTTTAAACTCCTCCTCCATCTGCTCCACCAGCCTCGTCAAGTTGAGCTTGTGTAGGGCCCCCCAGCTCCTGGCCACCTGGATCCCCAGGTACCGAAAACTCCTTTCCGCCCTCTTCAGTGGAAGCTCGTCTATCCCCCTTCCCTGGTTCCCTGGGTGTACCACGAAGAGCTCACTCTTCCCTATGTTGAGCATATACCCGGAAAAGTCCCCAAACTCCCTGAAGATCCGCATCACCCCCGGCAGCCCCCCCACTGGGTCCGCCACATACAGTAGCAGGTCATCGGCATACAACAAAACCCGGTGTTCCTCCCACTCCCCCGGACCAGCCCCCTCCAGTTCCTGGACTCCCTTAGAGCCATAGCCAAAGGCTCAATTGCCAATGCAAATAGCAAGGGGGATAGGGGGCACCCCTGCCTCGTCCCCAGGTACAGCCGAAGGTATTCTGACCTCCTCCGGTTCGTGGCCACACTGGCCACCGAGGCTTCGTAAAGTAGCCTAACCCAACTAATGAACCCCTACCCGAACCCAAACCTCCTCAATACTTCCCAGAGGTACCCCCACTCCACCCTATCGAAGGCCTTCTCCGCGTCCATCGCCGCCACTTTCTCCGCCTCCCCCTCCATTGTAGGCATCATGATTACGTTAAGGAGCCTCCGCACATTGGTATTCAGCTGCCTTCCCTGAACAAAACCTGTCTGGTCCTCGTGAATCACCCCCGGGACACAGTCCTCAATTCTGGTAGCCAACACCTTCGCTAACAGCTTCGCGTCCACGTTGAGGAGAGACATTGGCATACACGACCCACACTGTTATGGCTCCTTGTCCCGCTTCAAGATCAGCGAGATCAATGACCTGGACATCTTCGGGGGTAGGGCCCCCTCCTCCTCCCCCCCTCTTCCCCCCCCTCTTCCCCTCCTCCCCCACCTCCCCTCCTCCCCCCCCACCTCCCCTCCTCCCCCCCCTCCTCTCCTCCTCCCCCCCCACCTCTCCTCCTCCCCCCCCTCCTCTCCTCCTCCCCTCCCCCCCACCACCCCCCCCACCACTCCTCCACCCCACCCCCCCCTCCTCCCCCCCCTCCTCTCCCCCCTCCTCTCCCCCCTCCTCTCCCCCCCTCCACTCCCCCCTCCACACCCCCCCTCCACACCCCCCTCCTCACCCCCCTCCTCCCCCCCCTCCCCCCTCCCCTCCCCCCTCCTTTCCCCCCTCCCCCCCTCCTTCCCCCTCCCCCTCCTTCCCCCCACCCCCCTCCTTCCCCCACCACCCCACCCCACCCCTCCCCCCTCCCCCCCTCCTTCCCCCCTCCCTTCCCCCCCTCCCCCACCCCCCTCCTTCCCCCCTCCCCACCCCCCTCCTTCCCCCCTCCCTTCCCCCCTCCCCTCCCCCCTCCCCTCCTCCCTCCCCCCTCCCCTCCCCCCTCCCCCCTCCTTCCCCCCCTCCCCTCCCCCTCCCCCTCCCCCCTCCTTTCCCCCCTCCCCTCCCCCCTCCCCCCTCCTTCCCCCCTTCCCCCCTCCCTCCCCCCCTCCTTTCCCCCCCTCCCCCTCCCTCCCCCCCTCCTTTCCCCCCTCCCCCTCCCCCTCCCCTCCTCCTCCCCCCTCCTCCCCCCCTCCTCCCCTCCTTCCCCCCTCCCCCTCCCCCCTCCCCCTCCCCTCCTCCTCCCCCCTCCTCCCCTCCTTCCCCCCCTCCCCTCCCCCCTCCTCTTCCCCCCTCCTCTCCCACCTCCCCCCTCCCCCCTCCCCCCCCCCCTCCCTCCCCCCTCCTCTACCCCCCTCCCTCCCCCCTCCTCCCCCTCCACTCCCCCCTCCCTCCTCTACCCCCCCTCCTCCCCCCCTCCTCTCCCCCCCTCCCTCCTCTACCCCCCCTCTTCCTCCCCCCCTCCTCTCCCCCCCTCCACTCCCCCCCTCACCCCCCCCTCCTCCCTCACCCCCCCTCTCTCTCCCCCCCTCCCTCTCCCCCCCTCTCTCCCCCCCTCCTCCTCCCTCTCCCCCACCTCTCTCTCCCCCCCTCCTCCCTCTCCCCCCCTCCTCTCCCCCCCCTCCTCTCTCTCCCCCCCCTCCTCCCTCCCCCCCCCCCTCCTCCCTCTCCCCCCTCCTCTCCCCAACTCCCCCCTCCCCCCTCCCCCCCCTCCCTCCCTCCTCTACCCCCCCTCTTCCTCCCCCCTCCTCCCCCTCCTCTCCCCCCTCCTCTCCCCCCTCCCTCCTCTACCCCCCTCTCCTCTCCCCCCCCTCTCCCCCCCCTCCTCCCTCTCCCCCCCTTCTCTCCCCCCCCCTCCCTCTCCCCCCCTCTCTCCCCCCCTCCCCTCCCCTCACCCTCCCCCTCCTTCCCCCCTCCCTTCCCCCCTCCCCTCCCCCCTCCCCCCTCCTTTCCCCCCCTCCCCCCTCCCCCCTCCTTTCCCCCCTCCCCTCCCCCTCCTTTCCCCCCTCCCTTCCCCCCTCCCCTCCCCCCTCCCCCCTCCCCTCCCCTCCCCCTCCTTTCCCCCCTCCCCTCCCCCCTCCCCCCTCCCCCCCTCCTTTCCCCCCTCCCTCCCCCCTCCCCCCCTCCTTTCCCCCCTTCCCCCTCCCTCCCCCCCTCCTTTCCCCCCCTCCCCCTCCCTCCCCCCTCCTTTCCCCCCTCCCCCTCCCCTCCTCCCCCTCCTTTCCCCCCCTCCCCTCCCCCCTCCTCTTCCCCCCTCCTCTCCCACCTCCCCCCTCCCCCCTCCTCTCCCCCCCCTCCCTCCCTCCCCCCTCCTCTACCCCCTCTTCCTCCCCCCTCCTCCCCCTCCTCTCCCCCCTCCCTCCTCTACCCCCCTCTTCCTCCCCCCCTCCTCTCCCCCCCTCCTCTCCCCCCTCTCCCCCCCTCTCCCCCCCCTCTCTCCCCCCCTCCCTCTCCCCCCCTCCTCTCCCCCCCCCTCTCCCCCCCTCTCCCCCCCTCTCCCCCCCCTCTCTCCCCCCCTCCTCTCCCCCCCCCTCCTCTCCCCCCCCCTCCTCTCTCTCCCCCCCTCCTCCCTCCCCCCCCTCCTCCCTCTCCCCCCTCCTCTCCCAACTCCCCCCTCCTCTCCCAACTCCCCCCTCCCCCCTCCCCCCTCCCCCCTCCTCTCCCCCTCCCTCCCTCCTCTACCCCCCTCTTCCTCCCCCTCCTCCCCCTCCTCTCCCCCCTCCTCTCCCCCCTCCCTCCTCTACCCCCCCTCTCCTCTCCCCCCCCCTCTCCCCCCCCCCTCCTCCCTCTCCCCCCCTTCTCTCCCCCCCCTCCCTCTCCCCCCCTCTCTCCCCCCCTCCCCTCCCCTCCCCCATCCCCCTCCTTTCCCCCCTCCCTTCCCCCCTCCCCTCCCCCCTCCCCTCCCCCCTCCCCCTCCTTTCCCCCCTCCCCTCCCCCTCCTTTCCCCCCTCCCTTCCCCCCTCCCCTCCCCCCCTCCCCC